>NC_083230.1:6073461-6376634 GCF_032191835.1 Heteronotia binoei
AGTGCCACGACCCACATGGAGAACCTCTGTCTTCGCTGGGTTCAGCTTCAGCCCGCTCAGTCTAAGCCACGTTGCAACAGCCTGCAAAGCCCGGTCCAGGTTCCCCGGGGTGGAGGCGGGCCGGTCGTCCATTAGTAAATAGAGCTGGGTGTCATCTGCATATTGATGGCAACCCAGCCCAAATCTCCGGGCAATCTGGGCGAGGGGGCGCATATAGATGTTGAATAACATCGGGGAGAAAACTGCTCCCTGGGGCACCCCACAGTCTAGTGTGCGCCTCTGGGATCGCTCACCCCCAATCGCCACCCTCTGTCCCCGACCCATGAGGAAGGAGGAAAGCCATTGTAAGGCCAGCCCCTCTACCCCTATGTTGGCGAGGCGGCGGATCAGCAACTGATGGTCGACTGTATCAAATGCAGCCGACAAATCTAATAACATCAGCACTGCCACACCGCCTCGATCCAGTTGCCGCTGGAGGTCATCCACCAAGGCGACCAGGACCGTCTCCGTCCCGTGACCCGGCCAGAAGCCAGACTGGCACGGGTCCAGGACGGAAGCGTCATCTAGAAATCTCTGTAGCTGCAGCGCCACTGCCCTGTCGATAATTTTACCTAAAAATGGTAAATTGGACACCGGTCGGTAGTTTGCCAATTCGGCCAGGTCTGCTGTACATTTTTTCAAGAGGGGGCGGACCAAGGCCTCTTTCAGAGGCATTGGGAAATGCCCCTCTAGGGGGGATCTATTTATGATGTCCCGTAGAGGACATCTAAGCTCCCTCTGGCAAGATTTAATCAGCCAAGAGGGGCAAGGGTCCAAATCACATGTTGTTGGGCGAGCAGCAGAGAGAACTCCATCGACTTCCTCCAGGCTGAGCGGGTCGAAGTGGTCCAGTATTAAATCTGAAGACAGGCGCGGAGCCTCAGTTTCACTTACTGTATCTAATGTGATAGGCAGGTCTTGGCGGAGCGACAAGATTTTATCTGCAAAATATTTTGCAAATGCCTCACAGCCTATCTCTAATTCTCTAATATTTGGTTTGCCTTGTGGCAGTGTTACAGTGAAAAGGTGGAGGGAAATCAGTTGCACCCAGGAAAGCCCTGGAAAAACCAGCTTGACAACACAGGGCGGGGGGGGGGGACAAGGCAAAAAGCTCTTACTTACCTGCTGGACTATATAGATTAGGCTAGAGTAAGAACACAATAGGGCATTTGGATAACTAGATATTTTAGAGAACTTATTAAGAGAGAAAAATACAATGCAAATAGAAAGACTAATGGAAATGATTCTTTTATACAAGATGGGCTTTCATAAAGGACTACCTAATCCATTAAATGTTAAAAGTTGAACTCTGGGCTATGTCGGAGCAATCAGCTAATGGAATGTTTACAGTCAATCTTAAAGGAACAGTGTGTAACATTCAGAAATTATTTTTCCCCCTGCTTTTGTAAATGGAACCCACACAGGCCCTCACTGACCTAGACATACTTTTTGGGGGGGGTGGGGGGGGGAGATCTTATTGTAACCAATTCTTACCCCATACATCATTTATTTACTTCTTTGTCCACTTTCTCCCCAATGGGGACCCAAAGCAGCTCCCATTCTCCTCCATTTTATTCTCACAACAATTATGTGAGGTAGGTCAGGCTGAGTGTGTGACAGGACCGAGGTCACCCAGCAAGTTTTCAAGGCAGAGTGGGGATTCGTACCAGAATCTCCCAAATCCTAGTCTGACATTCTAACTACTACTGATTTTCAGGATCGACAAGTGGTTTTTGATTACTGCCATTTTATGCTTAATTATATGTCTAAATGAAAATTAAGAACATTCAGTTTCACAGTGGTAGCTTGGAGCAAATGCTTTCTTCCCTGGGAATCTCCCTGGGCCCACAGCCTGCGTGTATGTCTCTTCTTCACAGAGGTCAGTTTTAGAAGGCTGCTAATGCCTGTTTCTGGATCACATGATCCTGATATGCTACCTTGATTAAACAGTTCAATACTCTGTGAGCCTCACTGGACAGCTAACAAAGCCTTCCTACAGTCCACTTAGATAAGCAATGGCCTCCATTTTCTTCATAAAAGGCCTGCAGATTCTCCTCTGAAAAACAGTGTGAGAGGTATAATTTCTGATCCATTTTCTGTAATTTCTGGAACAGGAAAGCTGTTCCATTATAGTCCAAGCTGACACTGGCTTGAGGATTACATTGACTAACCCATTTCTTGGCAGGGTCACAACACAAAAGAAGCTTTCAGTCAAGTTAGTGTTCCAGAATCAGTAAAGATGGGCTCATGCTGAAGTTCCCTCAGCTTCTGCCAGTTACAAGATGAGGAAAAAACAGAAAATGGAATCAGAGACATGGACATTAATTCCAAACTCAAAAAGCAATACCTCTATTTTTTCTCACTCAGCTGCCAGAACAAGAAGCAGGTATCCTCCTTGCAAATGCAGCAGAATGTAATTAATAACACTTCTCAGAAGCCTATGCTGTATTCTGCAGAATCAATCAGGGCTGGAGGGGATGTGAGCCTCCAGCTGAGACATGGGGATCCCCCAGAATTAACAGTGCATCTCCAAACTACAGAGAAAATGGATACTTTGGACTCTATTGCACTGTACCCCATTCTGGTCCCTGTCCTCCCCAATTCCATCCCCTAATCTGTAGGTGTTTCCCAACCTGGATCTGGCCGTCCTAACTTCCCAATCCCCTACCGGTGGCTATTGCTCAGGGATAGGACATTGCTTTCCAGGCAATGGTAATGTTTCTGGGATTCTACCCAAGTCGTCAAGCATCACAGAATCCAGGCATGTGCTCACACCTTTCCTTGGTATGTCACATTTCATATACTGGAAGACAGAAGAGGAGAAAAGTGTCATTCCCTGCTGTGCTTATTGTACTAAATTCCTACAGCCTTATTAGCACAGTGATAATCCTAGAATCATAGAGTTGGAAGGGACCTCTAGGGTCATCTAGTCCAACCCCTTGCACAATGCAGGAAATTCACAAATACCTCCCCCTAAATTCACAAGACCATATTATCACAACTGAAGGGCAGAGAATATTCCCCCCCCCCTTTCCTCACCATTCTTTAAACACAAAAATTAAAGCTTGTGAACTTTACCCCAATTTCCCAACACAGTTTTATACAGATCCAACAGCAACATTGTTGGGGAAAGCAAGACAGGAGTTCACCCAACACTTAAGGCTTAAATAGTGTCTACAGCTCCAGTCCCTAGTAAGTGGTTCTCCTGAATGCAGCCCCACCCCCTCCATTCAAATCATGGGATCAGAATACTTATCTAGCCTGTCTTCTCTGCACTCTAGCCACACTGACCTGTCTTTACCCTCCTCCTGATGAATTGTGATTAAACAAATAGAGAAGCAAGACAGAAGTAGGATGAATGAGTAAGGGAAGTGTCAGAAGAGGAAATGCACAAAGCAATTTCAGGCACTAAACATAGTAAGACAGGGGTGGCCAAAGTTGCTTAACGTAAGAGCCACATAGAATAAATGTCAGATGTTTGAGAGCCACAAGACATGAAGGTCAGATGTATGAGAGGGAGGGAGGCGGAAAGAAAGCAAATAATTTGGGGGTGGGGAGGGAAGGAGAGGTGGAAAGAAAGCCACGTTAACTTTAAATGTATTCTCCAAGGCACCGGCTGGTTTGGTTTGGAGAAGTGATTTAAAGAGACTTTCAATGTCTTCTCCAGGCTGGCCAATGAAGCGGTGGGGGCTTTGGGAGCTGCAGAATACGTGCGAAAGAGCCACAGTTTGGCCATCCCTGTAATAAGAAACAAGAAAAGGGGGACAGGTGGCAGAACGAGAGCAGCGCCAGAAGGGATGCAGCAAGGACCCTAAAGGAGGGGTTGTACTCCAAATCCAAAACAGGTTCCAAAAAGCCTCTCTGTAGGTGCCAAGGTCAAAGCGGCACAAGAGCATTTTCCTGCACCTTCTGGGGAAGAGTCCATACTGGAAAAAGCAGCAGAGTTATTATAACCAACTTTTTTAGTACTCCCAGATAAAACCCTTGCCAAATTGCAGCACCCTTGTTCCAACGACAGGGCTTGCCCTTCGCTTGCTGTGCAAATTACGGGACGCCATTGGGCATGTACAGAATGTCCTGCCACACGCCCTGACAAACCCAAACCAGCAAAGGCTCCCAGATCAACAGACACAACCGTAAAGCCAGCGAAGGGTAGGGGTTCCACCTGCCTGCGCGTGGAAGGACTTGCAAAGCCAGCCGCAACCCTAGATGAGCCCTGTTCGGAATGCATCCAGCAACAGCCCCGAGGCTTCCTCTCCTCTCCTCCCCCGCCGGGCCCCACAGCTGGGTTGCCATCTTTCCCTCCGGGCCTGGCGCCGGTGTCATTCAAAGCAAATGCACTTTGGGGGGATCCCGTTCTGCACCTGGGGCCGTTCAGACATGCCCCGGAACACGTGCACAAAAGACACGCGGTCCCGCCCTCCTCCCTGCACCGACAGCCTACCTCCTGCCGAGCCCCGTCCGCCTCGCACCCGAGCCCGGCAAAGGGCAGCTGCTCCCGCGCATCAACTGGCAGCGCCTCTCCCTGCGCGAGGCTGCCTCCCCCGAAGAGGCGGTCCGAGCAGGAGCGGCCCCCGCGCGCGGGCTGCTGGGATGGGTAGTTCCCACTGCCGTGCGGGCGGCCGCTGCGAGAGGCTCCGCGGCACTACAAGCCCCAGCAGGCGGCGGGGCGCGGAGTCTAAGGGCAGCCGGCCTCGTGGCTGGCGTGGAAAGCTTGCAGAGCGGGAAGGCAGCCGCTCGTGGCTTGGTTGGAGCCCGGGTCTCGTGCAGCGGTTGTCAGAACGCGCAGCTGCGTTGGCAAGAGTGCAGACTGAGATTTCCAGGAAAAAAGAAAATTAGGAAACAGTCAGAGTTCGTTGTATCTGTGCAAGAGGATGGCCCATGTCGCACTTAATCCTGGTTCAGCCCTGTCCCCGAGCTGACGTTCTACGCTAAAATCATAAGAGTCATAAAGTTGCTTTATCTGATTCTATGATTTTAGTGCAGATGGCCAGTTTGGGGACAGGGCTAAACTGGGATTAAAGATCTAGTGCAAAATTGGTTGATGTTTAATAGAACTCAATTTATTTCAAACAGAAAGAGGGAATTGGGGGGGGGGGGGGTATAGTGGGATTTTGCAATGCAATTTTTAAAATAAAACGTCAAGAAAAAGCACAAGGATCACAGCAGAAACTTAAAAAAAATAAAATGCTCTCAGCCTGGGAAAATATGAAATAGCAAGACTTTGCAAGCTTCTCTCTCCACACCCCCCCCCCCCCCGTCTACTCAGATTAGCAATGGCTCTCCAGTATAATACTCCCCTTTGGCTGTGGGTTCCCAAAGTTCGAGTACTCGCTAGGCACTAGTTTTCACTCCGCTGAGAAGAAATAAAGCTGGCTCAAAGAATCAACACTTGGTTTGCAACCAATGTTCCCTCCAAGCTGAGTTCGTGTGAGCTAGCTCGCAGTTTTTTAGCCTCTAGTTCACACATTTTTCTCTTGGCTCAGGAAGGATGGTGTAGCAGGAGAAGCTGCTACAATGGCCCCCGAGCATACTAATTTATGCAGCAGCTCACAGCTTTAATGCCAGGAGCTCACAAAGTTGAATTTTTGCTCACAGGATTCAGCAGGTTAGAGGGAACATTGTTTGCAGCCACACAACCCCAAGAAGCTTCAGCTGGCCATAGGAACTCTAGGATTTTCTGTTCACAGAAGCCTGAAAAGAAAATCCATTCCACATTTTCTTTGCAGCTTTGCTTTCAGCTTTAGCCTCTGCAAAGAGAAGACAGAAGGAGCTGGGAACATTTATGGCATGTGTTGCAGAGCAAATACCTGGGAGAAATGCTAACATGGTAGCAGCCTGGCCTAATGATTCGACTAGTTACGTCTGTAGGGTTGCCAATCCCCAGGTGGGGGCAGGGGATCCCCTGGTTTGGAGGCCCTCCCCCCCCCCTTCAGGGTCATCAGAAAGCGGGGGCGGGGGGAGAGAAATGTCTGCTGGGAACTCTATTATTCCCTATGGAGATTTATTCCCATCGAAAATCATGGAGAATTGATCCGCGGGTATCTGGGGCTCTGGGAGGGCTGTTTTTTGGAGTAGAGACACCAAATTTTCAGTATAGCATCTAGTGCCTCTCCCCAAATTACCCCCCACGTTTCAAAAAGATTGGACCAGGGGGTCCAATTCTATGAGCCCCAAAAGAAGGTGTCCCTATCCTTCATTATTTCCTATGGAAGGAAGGCATTGAAAAGGTGTGCCGTCCCTTTAAATGTGATGGCCAGAACTCCCTTTGGAGTTCAATTATGCTTGTCACAGCCTTGATCTTGGCTCCACCCCAATGTCTCCTGGCTCCACCCCCAAAGTCCCCAGATATTTCTTGAATTGGACTTGGCAACTCTATACGTCTGTGATGACTTCATACAAGTCCCTGTTTCTTATACTGAAAATTGGGCTTTGTGATTTCAACAGGGATTAATCTTGAAGGTAAATTAACTGCTTCCTAGTGATGTCTGAGAATGGCACTAAAGGAGATAGCTGTAAAGTACTTTTTGTAGCATTTATAGATCTTGCTTCTGCATTTGATTCTATAGATAGAAACAGTCTTTGGCAGAAGTTATCTAGTACAAACATAGATAAACATTTGTTGTACCTTCTTCAAGAACTACATGTAGACATCTTTGCTAAAATTAGGGTGGGCACTTCAGGTTCCCTAACAAATGAAATTCCAATACTTAGGGGGGTAAAGCAGGGATGTGTCCTTGCCCCCCTCCTTTTCAACCTGTACTTAAATGATATAGTACACAGGTTGTCAGCTCCCAAGTTTGTCGCTCCTACACTTGGTCATCAGAAAATCTCGATTCTTTTATATGCATCCATGGAGCATCCATGTTATTCCCGTTGAACAATGCAGCTCTTTTAAATACTTGGGAGTGACTTTTAGTGCAACCGTAAATTGGAATACCCATTTTGATATTGTCAAATCCTCCACAATAAAAATTATAGGAGCAATTCTGAGATTTTACTATACCAAGGGTGGGTGTCTTGTGGATCCAGCGATAAAACTATTTTTAAGTAAGGCAGTTCCCCACCTCCTTTATGGCTTAGAAGGCTGGGGATGGAAGGAACATTATTTCCAGACTGGAAACAATACAAAATCTGTTCATTAGAAGACTTCTCGCTCAACTCAAGGGAACCCCTGCAGAACTGGGCCTGCCCTCATTCAGAGCTCGTGTTCATCTAGCTTTGCTTAAATTCTGGAATAAAGGTAACAGCACCAACATATATAGCAAACAATGTAATCAGTTAATGACACGTAAGGATACGCCCTGGGCTGCTTGCTATAATAACATACTTGTTCGGTACTCTATTCCAGATGATCTATTAGGGGCTTTGATTAATAATTCCAACTTACGAAACTGGGTCTATGAATGTGATGCCCATTTGGACAGTTCTACAATTAATTGCCCAGTCTAGATCTTTCACGTGGTTTAAGCTATTTAAAAGAGACCACATTAGGTCCCCTTACTTAGTGAACATCTCATTTCAAATTCTCAGGGAGGCATTCACATCTTTGCGTTTCCAGTCAATGCCAACGGCTCTTCTTAAGGGAAGATATCTTCAAATCCCAACGGCTCAGCATTTTTGTATCTGTGGAGCTACAGTTTTAGAGGATTTAATCCATTATATTTTATTTTGTCCCATGTACAAAGAGGCTAGAGCCAAATTTATTGATAATCTGTTAGCAGGATGTAAATTTTCTTCTGACACCGATAAGTTGGTCTTTTTGTTATCTGATACTGATCCATTTGTCACCTATAGAGTGTCTCTTTTTGCCTTGGCTGCTTAAAAAATCAGAGCCAAAACTGCCTCTTTAGATTAGTTGAATTTATTTTAGACGTCTATAATTTTATAGTATATTGATATTTACCATAAATGGGTTCATTGGATTTACGACATTTTTAACTTAACTGTTTAGATATTGTCTCAGCATTATGGTGTTATAATATCTTAGCAGTTTAAACCTAACTCATTAGGGTTTGTAGAATCTTTCAGGCTCAAGTGCCATGTTCTACTGGAGAAAGTTTTCCTTCCAGACGTTTCATTCACAGCTGCGGAGAACATCCTCAGTGGCGTTGCAGCCGGAGCAGGCGCTCTGACCTTCTTGGCTGCTGTGCATTGAGTGGGGCCAGGGCTGCTGGAGAGCTGCTATTTCTAGGCTGGAGGGGGTGTGATGAAAGGGCAATTGGTTTGTGGATGTGCCCATTGTTTGGTGGGGCTTCCTGGAAGGGTAGTGATAAGGAAACTGGCTGTTGAATGTGACCATTGTTCTGTGTTAATTGCTGGGAGGGTTGGAAGGGGTGTGAAGATAAGGAAGATGGTTGTTGACTGTGCTGATTGTTCTGTGGAATATGCTGGTTGTTCTGTGACTTTCTGCAATTTATAATCTGTAGGGTGTTTTGCAGAGCTGGGTACCAAGATTGGTGGATGAAAATGCCTTCTTCCTTTCTGTTAAAATTGTGCTGGTGTTTGTAAATCTCAATAGCTTCTCTGTTCAGACGGGTATGATAATGTGAGACCGTAGAAAGGACTTCAGTTCTTTCAAAGTGGATGACGTGGTCTCCTTCTTGAAGTGCATGTTCAGCTACAGCTGATTTTTCTGGCTGAAACAAGTGACAGTGTCTCTTGTGTTCGGTGAGACGGGTGTTGATACCGCGTTGGGTAGTGCCAATGTAGACTGCACCACAGGAGCAGGGTATTTTGTAGACTCCAGGGGTTGAAAGTAGATCTCTCATAACTTTGGCCGAGCGCAGCATGTGGCGGATCTGTTGTGTGGGCTTGAAAACTTTGTCAACATTGTGGCATTTGAGAATTTTGCCAATGCAGTCGGTGACAGATTTTATGTAGGGCAGGAAGGCTGTACCCACATTTGTGTGTGGCTCGGGATTTGGTGTGGATGGTCTCCTGGGATGGAGGGCTCTTCTAATTTCTTGTTGAGAGTATCCATTGGCCTGCAGTGACTGGTTGAGGTGGTGTAGTTCCTGTTGGAGTTGGCTTGGTTCACAGATGCGTGATGCACGGTGGCTGAGGGTTTTTACAACTGTACGTCTTTTGCGAGGATGATGATTGGAATTCTTATTTAGATAGCGGTCGGTGTGTGTGGGTTTCCTGAATACAGTGTGGTCGAGTTTTCCGTCATCTTTCCTGGTAATGAGGATGTCAAGAAAGGCAAGTTGACCATTGTTTTCTTTCTCCGCAGTGAACTGGATACGAGGATGGACTGAATTCAGATGAAGAAGAAAGTTATTAAAGGTTTCCATGTAAAAGCTGTAATGTGCTTTGTCCTGCTCAGAGACTTTTAGCCACGCAGTGTCTCACAGATAACAACATTTTCTTTCTTTTACCAGACTGGATCACTTCCTAGGAAATTCAAGGAAGTCCCTGGAAGGTAACTCTTCTCTCCTGGGAAATCCTCTGAATATCAGAATCTTCACTCTAGGAAGATGCCCAAAGAGGACCAAGATCTAATTGTGGGAGTATGATAACCACAGTTCCAATGCTTTAACCAGATATTAAAATTCCCTGTGTGCTTGCTTCTGCAAATAGTGGCTCAAAAATAATTTAGGGTAATAGGAGACTGTGATCACAGTAAGGGCTAGGGTTGCCAAGTCCAATTCAAGAAATATCTGGGGACTTGGGGGGTGGAGCCAGGAGACTTTGGGGGTGGAGCCAGGAGCAAGGGTGTGATAAGCATAACTGAACTCCAAAGGGAGTTCTGGCCATCACATTTAAAGGGACGGCACACCTTTTCAATTCCTTCCTTCCATAGGAAATAATGAAGGATAGGGGTACCTTCTTTTAAGGCTCATAGAATTGGACCCCCTGGTCCAATCTTTTTGAAACTTGGGGGGTACTTTGGGGAGAGACACTAGATGCTATACTGAAAATTTGGTGCCTCTGCCCCCAAAAATAGCCCCCCCAGAGCCCCAGATACCCGCATGATTTCTCCATGATTCTCCATGATTTTCTCCATCAATTCTCCATGATTTTCTATGGGAATAAATCTCCATAGGGAATAATAGAGTTCCCAGAAGACATTTCCCTCCCCTCCCCCCGCTTTCTGACGACTCTGAAGCGGGGGAGGGCCTCCAAACCAGGGGATCCCCTGCCCCCACCTGGGGATTGGCAACACTAGTAAGGGCAGAGAGTAGCATTCAGGCACCTGGAGATGGGAGGCACGCGCACTTCCACTCTTCTCACATAAGAACATAAGAGAAGCCATGTTGGATCAGGCCAATGGCCCATCCAGTCCGACACTCTGTGTCACACAGTGGCAAAAATTTTTATATATACACACACTGTGGCTAATAGCCACTGATGGACCTGTGCTCCATATTTTTATCTAAACCCCTCTTGAAGGTGGCTATACTTGTGGCCGCCACCACCTCCTGTGGCAGTGAATTCCACATGTTAATCACCCTTTTGCCAAAGAAAACATTGGACACATCAATAGGCATTATATCCTTCTTTATTGCCTGAATAAGAACATAAGAGAAGCAATGTTGGGTCAGACCAATGGCCCATCCAGTCCAACACTCTGTGTCACACAGTAGCCAAAAAACCCAAATGCCATCAAGAGGTCCACCAGCGGGGCTAAAAACCCTTCCACTGCCCCCCCCCCGCCAAGCACAAGAATACAGAGCGCCACTGCCCCAGACAAAGAGCGCCAGCAATATGCTGTGGTGAATAGCCACTGATGGACCTCTGCTCCATGTGCTTATCCATTCCCCTCTGGAAGTTGTCTATGCTTGTGGCCGCCGCCACCTCCTGTGGCAGTAAATTCCACATGTTAATCACCTTTTGGGTGAGGAAGTACTTCCTTTTATCAGTTCTAACCCAGCTGTTCAGCAATTTCCTTTCTTTTGGATATCCAGTCCCTGTGGGACCTACTCCAGTTCTGCAGGGCCTGCAAAATAGAGCTCTTCTGCCAGGCCTTCAGCAGGCAACACTTGTTTATTGGCCTCCCTCCCTCCCTCCCTTCCATTCTAGTATTGTAGGATCTGATGGATCTGGGCTGATAGGCCACACAGTTATAATTAGCGTAATGTTCAAGAGGGGTTTAGATAAAAATATGGAGCACAGGTCCATCAGTGGCTATTAGCCACAGTGTGTGTGTATATATAATTTTTTTTGCCACTGTGAGTGTTGGACTGGATGAGCCATTGGCCTGATCCCAAAGGGCCTCTCTTATGTTCTTATGTGACACAGAGTGTTGGACTGGATGGGCCACTGGCCTGATCCAACAGGGCTTCTCTTATGTTCTTATCTGACACAGAGTGTTGGACTGGATGGGCCACTGGCCTGATCCAACAGGGCTTCTCTTATGTTCTTATCTGACACAGAGTGTTGGACTGGAGGGGCCATTGGCCTGATCCAACAGGGCTTCTCTTATGTTCTTATGTGACACAGAGTGTTGGACTGGATGGGCCATTGGCCTGATCCAACATGGCTTCTCTTATGTTCTTATGTGACACAGAGTGTTGGACTGGATGGGCCATTGGCCTGATCCCAAAGGGCCTCTCTTATGTTCTTATGTGACACAGAGTGTTGGACTGGATGGGCCATTGGCCTGATCCCAAAGGGCCTCTCTTATGTTCTTATGTGACACAGAGTGTTGGACTGGATGGGCCATTGGCCTGATCCCAAAGGGCCTCTCTTATGTTCTTATGTGACACAGAGTGTTGGACTGGATGGGCCATTGGCCTGATCCCAAAGGGCCTCTCTTATGTTCTTATGTGACACAGAGTGTTGGACTGGATGGGCCACTGGCCTGATCCAACAGGGCTTCTCTTATGTTCTTATGTGACACAGAGTGTTGGACTGGATGGGCCATTGGCCTGATCCAACATGGCTTCTCTTATGTTCTTATGTGACACAGAGTGTTGGACTGGATGGGCCATTGGCCTGATCCAACATGGCTTCTCTTATGTTCTTATGTGACACAGAGTGTTGGACTGGATGGGCCATTGGCCTGATCCCAAAGGGCCTCTCTTATGTTCTTATGTGACACAGAGTGTTGGACTGGATGGGCCACTAGCCTGATCCAACAGGGCTTCTCTTATGTTCTTATGTGACATAGAGTGTTGGACTGGATGGGCCATTGGCCTGATCCAACATGGCTTCTCTTATGTTCTTATGTGACACAGAGTGTTGGACTGGATGGGCCATTGGCCTGATCCAACATGGCTTCTCTTATGTTCTTATGTGACACAGAGTGTTGGACTGGATGGGCCACTAGCCTGATCCAGCATGGCTTCTCTTATGTTCTTATGTGACACAGAATGTTGGACTGGATGGGCCATTGGCCTGATCCAACATGGCTTCTCTTATGTTCTTATGTGACACAGAGTGTTGGACTGGATGGGCCATTGGCCTGATCCAACATGGCTTCTCTTATGTTCTTATGTGACACAGAGTGTTGGACTGGATGGGCCATTGGCCTGATCCAACATGGCTTCTCTTATGTTCTTATGTGACACAGAGTGTTGGACTGGAAGGGCCATTGGCCTGATCCAACATGGCTTCTCTTATGTTCTTATGTTCTTAACGTTTAGTCTGTAATTTTAACTTCTATATGATTTTAATCTGGTTTTAACTGTTTGACTGTGACTTTTTGATGTAACCTGCTCTGAGCCTGCTTGTGGGAAGGGCAGGCTATAAATTGAATTAAATACATACATACATACATACATACATACATCTCTTGCAATAATTGCTTTTTGCGATTACCAAACCCTCCGCTGAACAGGAGTGCCCTGGCGGCTTGTTTTCTTTGAGGGGGTACATGGCTTGTTCTTTCCTGTGCTAAACTGCTATAATTGTGGTCTTCACCCACTGTAGATTCTTGAGTCCCGGTAAAGGTCTTTGCTCTGCAAATATTAATTGCTTGAGGCATAGTTAAATTGGGGTTTTCCAGGAGCTGCTCCTTAACTTTGCTATCATAAATGGTGAAGACAATCTTGTCTCTGAACATCAAGTATGTGGAGGCCCCAAATTCATAGTGCTCAGATTTCTCCTTGAACATTGCAACAGAGTCTATGGCTGCTATCTCCTCATAAGGAAATCTCCAGAACTGAAATCATCCAAAACTAGGTTTTTTTCTGTATTAGGGTTGCCAAGTCCAATTCAAGAAATATCTGGGGACTTTGGGGGTGGAGCCAGGAGACATTGGGGGTGGAGCCAGGAGCAAGGGTGTGATAAGCAGAATTGAACTCCAAGGGAGTTCTGGCCATCACATTTAAAGGGACAGCACACCTTTTAAAATGCCTTCCTTCCATAGGAAATAATGAAAGATAGGGGCACCTTTTTTTGGGGCTCGTAGAATTGGACCCCCTTGTCCAATCCTTTTGAAACTTGGGGGGTATTTTGGGGAGAGGCACTAGATGCTATACTGAAAATTTGGTGCCTCTACCTCAAAAAACCACCCCCCCAGAGCCCTCGATACCCGCAGATCAATTCCCCATCATTCCCTATGGGAATTGTTCATGGAGGTGCATAATGGCTGTGGGGGAGGGGCTTCCCCCGCTGGCCAGCTGGCTGGGGGAGGGGGGAAGCCTGTAAAACCGGGGGATCCCCCGCTGGGACCTGGGGATTGGGAAGCCTATTCTGTATTCATGCTAATTTTGAATGCATTGTTTGCAAGGTCTGTATAGATAGTAGGCAGATTGTTATTTATTTCCAATGCCTTGCCTCCTTTTTCAGTACCCTTCTGCAAACTCCAACTTCTGACACCATGTAGTATCCTCTCAGGTCTGGTGTGTAGGATTAGGTTTACCTGTAGGCTTGCCAAGCACCAGGCCCTAGCGGGGGTTCTCCCACTTTCCCAGGCTCCTTCCCGCCCCCAGTCAGCTGTCCGGTGGGGGAAGCCCCACCCCCACAGCCACCCTATGCCTTTCCACCTTCGGAGGCTTCAGACTCCGCTTGGAAAGGCTTCCTCTTGGGATGGTGTGTCTGTGTCTTTAAGGCTGAATGGGAGCGGGGAGCAGGAAGAACAACATGGCTGCTCCTTGTGGCTGTGAAAGCAGCCCAGACCCTCCATTGGTTGCAAAATCTTTTCAGAGGTGTTTGCATAGGAAAGGTAAATTTGAACCTTTGGTTGTTCTGTGTTACTTTGAAGAAGTTGAAAGTTCAGCAACTCATGAGTAGAGATGCCAATCCCCAGATGGGAGCAGGCCCTCCCCCGCTTCAGAGTTGTCAGAAAGGTGGGGGGAGGGAAATATCTGCTGGACACTTCATTATTCCCCATGGCAGGGGTGGCCAGTGGTAGCTCTCCAGATGTTTTTTGCCTACAACTCCCATCAGCCCCAGTCAATGGGAGTTGTAGAAAAAAACCTAGTTTTGGATGATTTCAGTTCTGGAGATTTCCTTATGAGGAGATAGCAGCCACCCCTGCCCTATGGAGATCAATTCCCATAGGGTATAATGGAGAATTGATCTGGGGGTATCTGGAGCTCTGGAGGGGCTGTATTTTGAGGCAGAGGCATCAAATTTTCAGCATAGCATCTGATGACTCTCCGCAAAATGCACTCCAAGTTTCAAAAAGATTGGACCAGGGGGTCCAATTCAATGAGCCCCAAAAGAAGGTGCCCCTATCCATTATTTCTAATGTAGGGTTGTCGCCTTGAGCTGAGCAGGGGTTCGCGGATCATCCTTTCTGTGGCCCCTCTGAATCAGCCGGGTGATTCTGATTCAGAAGACCCTGAAGGGGTTTTCTTTCGGCATGGGACTTTTACAGGAAGCCAGGGGCTCAGTGGCAGCTGTTCCTGTTCTCCTTGTATGCCCTGAGGCTCCTCCGCCATGATAGCTAACTCAGCAGGAAGAGGTGAACGCCCGACCGCTTGTTTTTCTTTCTTTCAATAAGCTTCTGATGTACTGCTTCTCTACCTCAAGCATGGCAATTCTACTTGGCAAGTAAGTGTGCTTTCAATACCATTAGCTAATGGGTCGCTTTACATAACAACAAGCAGGTCAGTTCAAAGGAAGGGAAAGAGGTCTATTCCATCTCCACTTTCCCTGTGAATGAGGCTTCGAAAAGAACATTTTTAAGTATTGGAAATAACCTAAATTAGACTGAATACAGATACCTAAATCGACCCGGACTATAATTGGATATGTGTTAAAGAGGCTATTATCTGGCTGCAATATGGTGTGAACAAAAATGAGATATATTCTAGAGAGATTTGTCTTTGTCATCTGATAGCAACTGAAATGGTAACATTTAAACTCACAGCTGGAGAAGATTTGGAAAGGCGGACTGAGTCTCTGAGCTACTTTTCAACTTGGATTAACAGACTGAGCTTGTTGACAGAGAAAAATGGCATTGCCAAGCGGAATGTTTTATAAAAAAGACATATTATGTAACATAAATTCTCTGAAGCAGGATCTTGGTTCATGAACAGAGCTGATTAAGAAACAAATGGGAGCTTTTGTGCTGAAAGCTAGCGAAATCTCAAATCTACATGAGCAGAGTGTTAAAGAGATCCTGGTGACGTCTGCGGAATTGGAAAGGGAGAGTGAATCGCTGGGAAATGAACAACAGAAAACCAATATGGAACCCTATGGCGCAGTTAAAAAGAAAGACCGGAAATCGAGACTGATTGAAGTTTTGTTGAGAGGAACAAATGGCGTGGAATTCTTACTACTTTTACTGAGAGGGATGACTGCATTAAGGAGAGGGAAGGTGCATCTCAGCCAAAAAATCAAGATGTGGAAATTTTTCAGGAAGAAGGGTTTTTGAATTGTCTTCCTGGAGTTGTGTCCTTGAAAACAAGGGTTGATGCTTTCAACCAGCTTATCTCTCCTGAATGGACCTAACCTAGTGAGTCCTCTAATGTAGGAACTCACAGTCAAAGGGGGATGTTATACTGGAAAGGCTTTGCCAATCTGAGTACATTTGTGGAGAGAAGTTTACAATGTCATTTCGTTGCTTCCACAGAGTCAGAGCCTTGTGCTTTTTCTTGATGTTTTATTTTAAAAATTGCATTGCCAAATTCCACTAGTCCCCCCCCCCCTTTCCAATTTAAACCATTGGAAGAGTTCTAAGCATGTTTGTATTCTAAGTTTTAAAAAATATATTTGATTGGGTTTGTCTATGTCCATTATAAAGTTTATATCTCCACTACCTGGCATATTTTATGACACTCATGGCCCGGTCCCACAAAGTCCCATTTGTGTCAGATCCAGCCCTCCTGAGTTTGACACCCCTGGATTAGAGGATTAGACTAGGATTTAGGAAACACTGGTTTGAATCCTCAGTCTTTCATGAAACTTTCTGGGTGACTTTGGGTCAGTCAAACTCTCAGTCTAACCTACCTTGCAGATTTTTTGCTGAGAGAATAAAATGGAGGAGGAGAAACCATGTAAGCCATCCTCAGCTTGAGATAAAAATTAACTAAATCATTCAACCAGACCAAGTATGGGAGAACATTTGCTTGAGCTACATTCAGTGGCTCTGCTAGAGACCCCCAGCATGTCCAGAGAAGTGGGGTGGTGATGTTCTTTTTGGCTTCTAGATGTAGGAAGCTTTACGTATGGGGGCAGGAATGCAGCACTGCAATTTTCTAGACCCACATAAATGTGTCTTAGTTATGATGACATTATAGTTGGATTCCAGTTCTTGTCAAAGTTTGTTCCCTTAAACATCCAGAATTCCTGATGCAGTTTGACATTAAGAGAGCTTCACAGCTAAGCACACAGAGGAGCCTAAAAACACACTGCAGCTTCCACGGAGATTTACGAATCCACCATATCTCTAATGTTCATTAGCTTGGACTTGTGCTTTTGTTAAGAATGGTCCAAAATCCTGCTCGTCCTTAGAAGGTAAGTATAACTTCAGCATGATAATTCTTTGCTTGGTGGCAAGTGTACTCTGCTTGAATAAAAGTTACACCCTTCTTACATAATAAAATAAACAGAAAAATGGTCACAGAAGGGTATTTGCATGCTTTAGTAGTGATTCTGCTTTCCTTGTCATTGTATATAATATAAGACACTTTGAAAAAGACTGAAAGAATAAAGTCAACCAGCTTCCTAGTTTACTGGGTCAAGGTATCTCATCAACAGATAAGTTATCATGTTTTATTGAGCACTTGTTTTGATAGGCCTAGGGACGTGGATAATAATATATACTCTGGTAGCTATTAGTAGATAGAGTGGTTTATTGGTCTTATAAAAGATAGAGACAAGGCAGCTGGTGAGTTGAGCTGATAACATGTGCTTGGATTCTTTTATATTACAGCTGTTTCTGTATTTCTTTGTTTCAGCAGCTGAGTTTGGCTCCCAGTCCCAGTTAGGATTGCTGACTTCAGCCTGGGCAATTCTTGAACATTTGAGGCAGTATCTGGTGTTACGCTAAGTGGTTGTGAGGGTCTCCTGAGTTTGTCGGGGGAATTAGCAAGGAGACTCCTAGGCTATGCAAGGAGCAACAAGCAGGATCTCCACCTATGTTTATGGAGATTTTTCCTTCAGTAGAACTCTCGTGTTAAAACATTTTTATTGGTAACATATGGTAATAAATCTATATCTTACATCCTTAAAAACTTCTTTTATCTATCCCATATATTACTTTCTACCCACCCCTCCCCCCGTTACTTGACCACCGCCAGTGTTATTTACTTAAAAAGCAAATATTTAAAGGTACCCTTAACTATTAAAACAAAAAAAATTATATTCTTCTTCTTTTTAAAACTTAATCATTATCAAAAATTGTCCAATGTTCCATTAAAGTCTCCCATTATCAAAACTTGGTCATAGGTCAGTTCATCAAGCTGTTGTACAATGTCTTTTAAAAAAGCATCCTTTGCACCATTAGGTGCATACAATCCCAATAACAACGTTTTTTTCCCCATTTAATATTGTCTCTGCTGCTACAAATCGTCCATCTTTATCTTTAAACACTAATTTTGGCTCCAATTCTTGTTTAATATACAAAACCACTCCCCTTTTCTTCTGTTCAGCCAATGAAAAAAATTCCACTCCCAATTGTTTGTTCCATAAAAATCTATAATCCTTTTGTTTGATATGCACTTCTTGCAAACAAATTATATTACAGTTTTGTTTCTTAATCCAATGAAATGTTGCCCTTCTTTTTTGTGGTGAATTTAGTCCATTAACATTCCAAGACAATAATTTGTAATCCATCATGGTGCAAATTCTTTATTTTCTTCAAAAAATCTACGTAGTTCCTGAGCATTTGTAATTGTGATTCTCTTCCCCTAGAGTTCAAAGCTCAAACCTTCAGGTATTATCCATTTAAGCCTCATTCCATTGTCTCTCAATTTTTCTGTCAACTCTTTATATGTTCTTCTATCATTTATCACTTGCCTTGGCAGCTCCTTCATGATTCTCACTCTACTGCCTCCCACTATCAATGTCTTTTCAAAGTTTTTATTCATGATCCTTCCCACCATTTCCTTTGTCATATATCTTATGACAACATCTTTTGGTAAGTTATTTTTCTTGGCATAAAGTGAGTTCACTCTATACATATAATCATACATGTTTTTAGTCTCTTCAGGGTCTTCCTCTAAAAATTCTGTAATTATTTTTATTATATATTATTTTAAATCACCATCCTCCTTTTCAGGTACTCCTCTCAGACGTATCTGAATCTCCATCAATTTGCAGTCATGGATTGTCACTTTTTCTTGCATTTTCAACAAGGTGGAATCATATACTTTCATTCTGCCTTCTACCTCCTGCACTTTCTTAGATGTTTCCTCAGTTTTCTTTCTGAGATCTTCAATATCTTTTTAAATCTCTGCAATAATTTCTTTTTTCGATTCATTTATCATCTCTCTCACCCCTTTCATCATTCTGGCCTCCATTGCCTCCAGTTGGTCCTGCATTTTTTCCAATGAAGTAGCCCTTGTACGGGGCTGCTTGTGTTCAGACATTTAAAAAACAGTGAAAATTTGGACCTCACCAATTTCCAATTCAACTATCAGATTCAAAAGAGTAGGACTTGCTCTTTATAACAAGCCCAATTTTGCCATCCTCGGAGCTCCCAAAGTAAAAATATTTATTTTTAAAGTCTTTAAATCTTCCAAAATGCGGGTCACAACTTTTTACTGCCCCTTACATTTTTTTTCCCCTTTTAAAAACATCCGAGGTCCACACAAATAATATGACCAATAGTATTTATCTTCTTACCCTCTTCTCAGTTAACTCCAACAATTTTTAATGTCCCGAAATCTTTAAAAACATTGTTTTTATTTTGACCTCCCAGCAATGGCCGCCGATGTTTCTCAATGGTAGTAAATTCCTAGAGTAGGTTTTCCTTCCACTACTTCCTGCTTTTGTTGCCATGAAGTCTCATTCACACTGGTAAGGAGATCTCACGATACTTGACGTACTTCCTGTCTTGCTTGAATGTACTGCAGGTCTGTGACAATGTGATGATGGTGCTCTTTTTTTCAAAACCGCAAGTAGACTAAACAATAAATTTCTTTCCACTTTTTAGCACTTTTTAACACTGTCCTTTATATTTATAAAGTCATAAGAACCTAAGAGAAGCCATGTTGGATCAGGCCAACGGTCCATCCAGTCCAGCACTCTGTATTACACAGTTGCCAATAATTTATATATTTTTATTCTGAGAAAGGGAGAAAAGTACTTCTTTCTCTACCTTCTCCATCCCATGCAGAATCTTGTAAACCTCTATCATGTCACCCCGCAGTCGACGTTTCTCCAAGCTAAAGAGCCCCAAGCATTTTAACCTTTCTTCATAGGGAAAGTGTTCCAAACCTGTAATCACCCTAGTTGCCCTTTTCTGCACTTTTTCCAAAGCTATAATATCCTTTTTGAGGTGCGGTGACCAGAATTGCACACAGTATTCCAAATGAGACCGCACCATCGATTTATACAGGGGCATTATGATACTGGCTGATTTGTTTTCAATTCCCTTCCTAATAATACGCAGCATGTCATTGGCCTTTTTTTTATTGCAATCGCACACTGTCTTGACATTTTCAGTGAGTTATCTACCACGACCCCAAGATCTCTCTC
Organism: Heteronotia binoei; assembly: GCF_032191835.1. NCBI lineage: Eukaryota > Metazoa > Chordata > Lepidosauria > Squamata > Gekkonidae > Heteronotia > Heteronotia binoei. Next base: position 6,093,541 of record NC_083230.1, read on the forward strand.
TTGGTCAGTCTCTGCCAGTTCACACCCCATCAACTTGTATTTGTAGCTGGGATTCTTGGCCCCAATGTGCATTACTTTGCACTGGGCCACATTGAACCTCATCTGCCACATTGACACCCACTCACCCAGCCTCAACAGATCCCTTTGGAGTTCCTCACAATCTTCTCTGGTTTTTACCACCCTGAACAATTTAGTGTCATCTGCAAACTTGGCCACTTCACTGCTTACTCTCAACTCCAAATCATTTATGAACAAGTTAAAGAGCATGGGACCCAGTACCGAGCCCTGCGGCACTCCACTGCTTACCGTCTGCCACTGCGAAGACTGCCCATTTATACTCACTCTCTGCTTCCTATTAATTAGCCAGGTTTTTTTTCAAACTTAAAATTTTTATTTTATGAAAAACAACAAACAACAGTCCTTATACAAATACAGGAGATTGTCTCAAACATAATTGCTTATGCATATATCTTTAGCCAGTTTTTGATCCACAAGAGGACCTTCCTTTTACTCCATGACTCTCAAGCTTACTAAGGAGCCTTTGATGAGGAACTTTATCAAAAGCCTTCTGGAAGTCAAGGTAAACAATATCTATCGGGTCTCCTTTTTCCACATGTTTGTTCACCCCCTCAAAGAAATGTAACAGGTTAGTGAGGGAAGATCTTCCCTTACAGAACCCATGCTGAGTCTTCCTTAATAACTCGTGTTCATCAATGTGCCTACTCATTCTGTCCTTGATAATAGTTTCTACCAACTTTCCCGGTATTGAAGTCAGACTGACTGGCCTGTAGTTACCCGGATCTCCTCTGGAACCCTTTTTAAAGATGGGGGTGACATTTGCTACCTTCCAGTCCTCAGGAACGGAGGCAGATGTCAATGAAAGATTACATATTTTTGTCAGAAGATCCATAAGTTCAACTTTGAGTTCTTTCAGAACTCTTGGATGTATGCCATCCGGACCTGGTGACTTATTAGTTTTTAATTCGTCCATCAGTTGTAGGACCTCCTCTCTTGTCACCTCAATCTGGCTCAGGTCTTTCAACACCCCTTCCAATAGAAGTGGTTCCAGAGCAGGCAAACACTTCTCATCTTCCACAGTGAAGATGGAGGCAAAAAATTCATTCAGCTTCTCAGCCATTTCCCTACCCTCCCTCAGTAATCCTTTGACCCTTTGGTCATCCAAGGGCCCCACTGCCTCCCTGGCTGGTTTCCTGCTTCTAATATATTTGAAGAAATTTTTATTGTTGGTCTTTATGTTTTTTGCAATATGCTCCTCATAGTCCCTTTTTGCCTGCCTGATCACAGTCTTACATTTGATTTGCCATTGCCTGTGTTCCCTTTTATTAATCTCACTTGGACTAGCTTTCCACCGCTTAAAGGAGTCCTTCTTACCTTTTACAGCTTCCATTACTTTGTTTGTTAACCATGCAGGCCTTTTCTTATACCTCTTCGTGCCTTTCCTAATTTGTGGTATATATTTTATCTGTGCTTCTAGGATTGTAGTTTTAAATAGCCTCCAAGCTTCCCCAAGGGTTTTGACCGTATTTACCTTTTCTTTCAGTTTCAAATTTCACCTCTTCCTCCCCTCTTCTTCCAAACTTTCTACATTTTCCTTTCCCACCTTTTAAATTTATTTCATTAATCTGTAAATAGTTCCAGAATGAAAGATAGTAATCTGTACCTTTTCTTCCAATTATTCAATTCCCACTGGTCTAGCAAAGCTTTAGATGTTTAGCAATGTCCAAGAAGGTTAGGATCCTGTCGAGCTTATGTCAAATAAATGACTCTGCAAAACTTCTGCAGATGATGAAAATGCAACTCTTCCCAGAGACCTCTCAAAGCCTCAAAGGAGCCCCCCCACCGGGACTCCCTTTTAGCCAAGGTAAATCTCCTCAAAGTTTCCTGTGCATATCTAGGACTAATCTCTGACTGAGAAAAGTAGGCAGTAGGCATTAAATTGCCTTCCACTACCCCGAACAGAAGTTCCAGCCTGCTCCCATTATGAGAAGCAGCTCAGCTCGACATTTTCCTTCCCTTCAGTAGAACTCTCAAATGAACCAGGCCTTAATGAAATGGTTTTTATTAAAGATAATTAAAAGAAATAAAACTTATTTATTTAAAAAAAAACGCTATAAACACTCATACAAGTTCAGAAAATAAAGGTAGTAGCTTTATGGAGACAAGAAGGGAACTTATTTCACACAGGACTATATTTACCTATTACAGAACAGAGATTTGATGAGAAAGATGAACAGAATAAACAAGCATTCCACTCAAAGAAGAAGTTGTACCCAGTTTCGTGTTGGGAGTGTAATTTAGTGCATGTCCAGATAATGTATGTGTGCGTAACACATAGACACATACACAGTCACAAGAAAGTTCGAGAAGAAGCAGAGTGCTTATGGATATAGCCTTTGAGCTATGTTGTAAATTATTCCTGGAACGATGGTGTGAATGAAACAATGTATTTGAACCAAGGAAGCTTCATAACTTTCCCCTGGGTTGCGAATGCAATGTAACATTCATGTGAAAATGTCTATTGTGTTTGGTGACCTCTAATAGGACATGAATTTGAGCGGACTTCGGAGGATGGTGGAAGACAGGAGGGCCTGGCGTGACTTGGTCCAGGGGGTCGACTGCGATCGAACAACAACAAAAAATAGGACAACTATCACACAAAGGATTATGGGATTAAAATTGTTTTGATTATAGACTTACATAGTATAAACCAGGTAAGGGAATGTCAGGCAATGGATTAGTTGTACTGCCTTTTCTGGAAATTAATCTTTTGCATTGATGGATTTAAAAGAGGGAACACAATTGCCCAAACCCACACCTTTGCACCTTTAAGATCAGTTTCCCAGACAAGCCTCTGGCCAGTATTTGATGATATACCTATTTGGATCCTATTTGCAGACCAATGCAGGTCTAGAGGAGTATGACAAAGTAAGAAAGAAGGTTGTCTTTCCTCACCTTGTTCAAGGTACCAAACTAGTCCTTCAAGGGAGGAGAGGTCCAGGCATAACACTATGGAGGATGGAATTTGGGGAAGGATTTCACTAGTATCTATGGTATACCATACAGTTTGCCCTCTGAAACTACCTTTTTCTCCAGGGAACTGATCTCTGTAGTCTGGAGATAAGCTGTAATTCTAGGAAATCTCCAGGCCCCATCTGGAGGTTGGTAACCTCAATCCCAGTGCAATACCATCAGGGCTATTGTGGCTCTTGGAAGCCCATTAGCTTAAAGGAACAAGACATATAGATATTCTTGACTTACTAGAATAACCTACCCAATTTCCTCAAGATGCTCTGATAATGCACTGTTTGGCTCCCATTATTTTAAAGTTGTTCAAGAGCTTTTAAAGCCTAGCCATACTTTTGAACACCTAACATTAGTGTTTAGCTCCATGCAAGAAACTATTTGTACAATATAACACGTGTTCTTTGGCTTAGCAAAAAGCAAACACTTCTGTCCACTGTTGGGTGTGTGCCTTAGGTTTGTGGGCTTCCCCCTTTGTGTCGAAAGTCAAACCTTACCATCTCCAGATTCTGTTGAGTGGGTGGGTCTGCATCCCTTCAGTTTATTTCCCTGCAGAAGGAAATGTCATATGATGTGATGGTCTAAATGCATGTAATGGAAATGTTAATATATAAGCTAACCAAATCATTTAACAATGCAAGGCTGTTCTTACATGAGCACATACGTGAAAAAATCAGTTTGTCTCAGAAGCAGGAATAATTGTTCTTTCTTCTAAAACTGCATTCATAAACTTCCCTGGACTATACAGTGTGCATGGCTTGCTATCACTCCCTTTTCTCAACAAGATAGGAGAAAAATATGCCACAAACATTATTTGTTGACATTATCTTTATTGAAGCATAGGATTTCAGCTTGGTTCACTGTAGAGTGAAACATGTTTTTAAATTATTCATGATATAGTTTAGAGTTGTAGGCTCCATTTTAATGTCGCTGGTGTAGCTACATTATCAGAAAATACAAACATGACCCGCAATAACAAACCACAAAAATCCACAAAGAAACGCTCACTGTTTACAAATCACTCTATCACTACAGAGATCTAATGGCAGTTACTGTAAGTAAATCATCTACAGAGAATTGCTTTACATCTGGACAAGGAAAACGGGGGCTTTTGTTTGGAGGGGAAAATCCACAGCTGCTTAGTGTTATTTTTTTTTTTTAAGTTTAAATGTTAAACATTTTTCCTATTCACAAAACAACAATACCTGACAGACACATCCAAGAGTAAGAATGAAGGATATCAAAGTCTTGTTCAACCACTTCTGCAATTGCCTTTTTATGGATTAGGCATCTGGAGCTGTGTTACACAGTGCAATCGACTTGTTAGAAGCAGCAAAAATGTTATAAGTCAAATACAGCGTCAACATGTAATTTCACAGAACAGAATGCAGAGAAAAGACAAATAATGATAATGATAGAAAATATGATACAGAGCCAAAGCACAGTACATTTAAATATCTGTGTGACAAAGAATGTTAAATATTATACTTCATATTGTAGTAGTCATACTTCAAATATGAAACAGTCTTTGTGCTTAAATGTAGGCTTGTTTGTTACTTTCTCGTTAAAAACAGAGCCAGTTGCTTACTTCCAATACTGCCACTGTAACTTGCATTACAGCAGATCACAATTTTTCCAGACACATCAACATTGAAAACATTTACCTATGAGAAAATAAGTCACTTCTCATGAGATCACAGTGCGAAAAAAGTGGTGTAATGCTCTGTTCCGATGGGAGGCTTTCAAAATATTCATTAGGAAAAAGGTCCCGAAAAAAAAACAGACTGCAGTGCTAGCTCAAAAGAATTGAAAGCGACACATCACATGATGGCGAGGGAAAGAAAAGAAAGGCCTTGCTCTTCATGGGTATTGCCTAAGTGACCTTCGTCTTCTGTTGTAGAAATGCCTGAGCCCATGTTGCCGTGAAAAATTCATCATGTAATTTTGTTTGCGAGTGCTGTTCAGCGGAAAGAGAATGGAGAGAAAACCTTAGTATCTTTTTGTTAAACATATTAGCAAGAGCAGAGGGTACAAAATCTCATTCTTCTACAAGTGCATACTGATGTCCATACAAAATTATGTAAAAGTCTTATTGCAGTGCTAATATTACTGTATGGTACTGTACAGAGATAGATGTCTACTGAGTAACCAGGAGTCATCTGGGACAGTTGCAGCCTCAGGTGGTGGGGGCATTCAAAGCAGAGCAGCTGAAGATGACTGGAGGGGTTGGATAGTTCATTAAGGTATGCTAGCCCCAAGCCATATAGGGCTTAAAAGGTCAGTAGCAACACTGGGCGTTTTCGCACTGACCTTAATCGGCAGCGACGTCCCTCTTCACCGCGCAGGATCTGCGTGGATTCCGCACCAATTGCTGCGGAGCACCCGGAAGAGCTGCAAAGTCCCGCGGCTTTTGCGGCGCAAATGGAAACCGCCAAAAACCAGTTTCCATTTGCGCCGCAAAAGCCGCGGGACTTTGCAGCTCTTCCGGGTGCTCCGCAGCAATTGGTGCGAAATCCGCGCAGATCCTGTGCAGGGAAGAGGGACGTCGCTGCCGATTAAGGTCAGTGCGAAAACGCCCACTGTGAATTGAGCCTGGAAGCAAATTGGGAACCAGTGCAGATGGAACAAAACTGGAGTGGCACGGTCCTCATGACTTACTCCAGCCAGTGTTCTAGCTGCAGCATTCTGTACCAACTGTGAAATCTGGACAGTCTTCAAGGACAGCCACATGTACAGTAGATTGCAGTAATCTGAGCTAGGCATTATCAGGGCATGGATCTACACACACTAAAACGTACAACTAATGTATCTTGAAAGATCTGCAACCAAATGCAGTAGGGTAAAGCAACTGCACAAGGAAGGCCATTCTCTGTTTAGCAAGGATTTAGCATTTATGCAGTCCTCTCACATTATAGCACTGGAGGCCCTGCTGTTGCCAGTTGTGTTGCCCTCCCTAGTTGTCCATGGAGATTGCAAAAAGAAAAGGAAGAACTGAAATTGATTTAAGAACTATGGCCTAGGAATCAAACTTTCTGGCTTAAAATGTCACAGCTATGCAGAAGTAATATGTAGTTTAGGCTACTGAGTGATAGTTGATGTATGAAGTCTGCAAGAGTTTCTCATTCATTCCAAAGTAGAAAATAGATCCATACCCACAACATACCTCTGAACATGGAGATTATATTCCCCAAGTGAAATCATTGAGCATCTCAAGGCATTCAGGAGTTTGGTGTGTGCATGAGACGATGCCCATATTAACCATGCTTTACTCTTCCTTTGGAAGAGTCATTGGGTTTATGTGGAGCTCCAATATAGTCACCAGATCCAGCCCTGTGTTACTTTAACATTGAAACAGCATCTCATGTACCCTCAGGCAGTTCACTGTGTTAGATACATTTTAAAAAATGATAAACTGTTAGTGTTGCCAAGTTTGACTCAGGAAATCTCTGGGGACTTTGGGGGTGGAGCCAGGAGAAAGGTTGTGATGAGCACAACTGAATTCCAAAGGCCGTTCTGGCCATCACATTTAAAGATTCTGCATTCCTTTTAAATGTCTTATTTCCATCAGAAATAATGGAGGATGGGGGCACCTTCTTTTGGGGCTCTTAGAACTGGACCCTCTGGTCCAATCTTTTTGAAATTTGGGGGAGGGGGGGTTGAGGAGAGCCACCAGATTATATACTGAAAATTCCATGCCTCTATCTCAAAAAACAGCTCCCCCAGAGCCCCACAGATGGATTACCCGTTATACACTATGGGGAACTGGTCTCCATAGGACATTTCCACCCCCCTCCCACTTTCTGATAACCCTGAAGTGGGCGGAGGGCCTCCAAACCAGGAGATTCCCTGTCCCCAGCTGGGGATTAGCAGCCTTATAAACTGTTCTATAGCAAACTGTTTTGAATGCAATGAACCCAGAACTTTTGAAGGGATACTACTCTATCTTTTGGAGTAAAATCCCACATAGAATGCTTAATTGATATCTGAAGATATCATTTCCTTATAGAAAGCCTCTATAATTAGAATAGTGCCAGAGTATAAGTGCTGCTAATGAGTTTATGAATATATATCCAGATAGCTATGGTGTTTTAATGGTTTAGCCACTAAACAAATAATGGCTTACAGCAGATGTTTCTTCAGGTAAGGAACAGCTTTTGTTCTAGGTGAAGACTTCCTTTTTAGTGGAATTCACAGTCAGTAACAGGCTGCTGAATTCCAAAGAAATTTAATGCCACAGGCCTTTTCAGAGTAATTTTGAACTGAAAATTAGATATAATCCCACCTATTGGTTTAGCAGGCAAGATTTCCTGCCAAACTGAAGGTCCTGAAAATTATCAAGAGAAAATATTTTGGACCAGCCACTGAAGACTCCACATGGATGGCTGCAACTCAGCAATTCAGTTAGACTTTATGATGAGCAGAACGATGGATGCCATAGATCCCCCTGGTCTGTAAATGAATTAACATTGTCCAAGGTAAAACTGGTGAGGGCTGAATCACATCCCATCAGACAGATGGGTCTACAAAAATGAATGCATTTAAGGGTGGGAGCTCCTTTTGCCCTTTCATTTCTTCAGCATGATACACATTCCATTGAAAACTAGACTCCCTGTGCAGCGGGCATCAGATTATTTATTACTAATAGATAATTATCGGACTGCTTTTATAAACTGGAAGTGGATGACAAAAGACCAATTCAAACACTCCTTTCTTCTGTGCTCTGAGTTGTACATTAGGAACTGCTCTGGCTGTGTCTCTTGTGCTTGTCTTTTGAAATGGTCTAACTCCTGTGAATATAAAATGTGGGTTCTACAAACACTTAACGTATGTTTCTTGGGCCAAGCCATCCCAATGGGTGACTAGAACATCACCTTGAGAAGGATGCTGATACATCTCTGAGGCTCTGCTTGCTCCCAGCCATCACCAGCATGGGAGGGGACTGGCATTCTCTACTAGGCCTGTACCACTGCTGGCCAGGTACAACACAAATCCCTGCAGCATAGGCTAAGGAGGTGATGGTACTTGGGGTGACAAAACACCTTGAACTAACCATTTGCAACTTTCAGAAGTACTGAACAATCCATAATGATAGGCTTAGGTCTTCAGGTGACACCACATTTCACATTTAATATGCTTTGAGGATATAACTGAACCTGATCCGTTTCAGTTTCAAATAACAACATCACTACCAGCAAAATCAATGCACTGATAACTTAAGAAGTACAATGGCTGTTCTTATACTGTGGTACTGAAATTACTTACCTTATTCTAGTGTAAAACCAATGACAGCAAATAATGAAATACAACACAAATTAGAAAATGTATTTCAATGCGTGCAGCACTGTGATTAGTCATAAAAGCCTGATGAGGTTTAGAGGCAATATAGGATTTTTCATCTCTTTTAAAAATAAAAAAATGAACAAATTACTTTCCATTTTTAAAGCCTGTATGATCATTTCATATCTCAAATACTTTTAATAAACATTATAAATAACGCTAAAATATATAATCATCACACTGAAAGTAGGGCATAAAGAAAGAGGAAAACTTTAATTCTGCAAGATTCTAACAATTTCTTTTCTGCATTAGATACATTTTTTCCTAAGATACAGACATAAAATGGCTTTCTACAGAATAGACAAAGCAAAGGAAGACAGCTAGCTAAATGAATGCAATTTGTTACTTGTAGAAGGCACAATGAATACCAAAATATTGCAGGTAAGAAAAAGCATGATGATTCTTTGCAACAAAACCTTTACAAATAATTTGTGCCAAAATATAAAATTATCTTAATTATGAACAGCATAATGCTGGTAGTCATGGAAATATTAACCACATGGTTATAAGACCGAAATTAAAAAGTTATTATTCTGGTATTTGGTTTCACAAGAAAGGTACAACTGCAGAAATAAGTTTCGAGGCTCTTCCCAGCTTCTGATGAGGCTAGTCAAAAATATGCCAGGAAGGAGACAAGCCCCTTCAGCTATTACCAACATTTGTTGTTGGTAAATGTGTAAAGGTTTGCTCTTTTCACAAAGAAATGGTTACTCAAGGTGTGCATGCCAACGAAAGTGTGTAGCTCCACTGTATGCTTTGGTTAGGGAAGAACTGACATGCATAGGGAATGCAAAGTTGATCTAAACTATCCTGAGAATTACAAGAATGTAGAAAAAAAATCCCTTAAAAGAAAGAAAGGATGTCTTTATTCTTGAAGGAACTATACTTTGATCCAGGATATTTGCCAAGCCAAATAAAGGTAAAGGTAGTCCCCTGTGCAAACACCAGTCGTTTTCGACTCTGGGGTGACATAGCTTTCACAATGTTTTCACAGCGGACTTTTTATGGGGTGGTTTGCCATTGCCTTCCCCAGTCATCTACACTCCCCCCCCCCAGCAAGCTGGGTACTCATTTTACCGACCTCGGAAGGATGGAAGGCTGAGTCAACCTGGAGCTGGCTACCCGAACCAGCTTCTGCTGGGATCGAACTCAAATTGTGAGCAGAGGGCTCCAACTGCAGTACTGCAGCTTTTCCACTCTGTGCCACGGGGGACAAGCCAAATACTCATCAGAAATTAGTCTGAAGAGAAGGGACAGGCTTACATGCTTTTAATTAAATGACTATCAATATTATTTAATTATATACCAAATTCAGGTACATTTATTCTCTTCTATGTTAGGGTTCAATGTGTCCTAAACTGAAGAACATTACTCATGAGGTCAGATTGTGGCCTTTCTTTGCATATATTGGGTCTGCGTTAAATTATCGTACCAGGAATTTACAGGGCCTTTTCTTGGTAATTCAAAATGTGGTTAGGTTCTGAATTTTCAGCCCAGAAAGTTACTGCTAGATATTGTTTTCTATGGCCAAGAGAATTTGACTATGTGACGGAAATGCTTTTTAAAAAAAACGTTAATATATACTACCTCCAGAATGTAACTGGGGTTCTCTCTCACGGCCAAAGGGAGAGATGCTCTGAAGCTGATCCTCCTTCTGTTGGTGAGATGCCTCTTCCCCATTTGAGGGCTGCAAGCCAAGGGCTAGGAACTCCTGGGAGTTGGGGGGAGTGGCGGGGGGAGGGCTGAGCATCATGTAGCATCACTTCCTGTCATTTAACTGGAAGAGACAGCACATGTTGCTGGAGATGTGCTGGCGACCTTCCAAAACACTATGATTTTACTGTAGAGTTTTTGAGGACTTGCTAGGGTGTCCCAGTGGAATGTGATGTCACTTATGGTTAAGTAACCAGTCACTTTGCAGGCTCAATTTGTCTTGCTGCTGCACTGGGCGGCCACAAAGGACTGGGGATGGGAGGTGTCCCACTGCAGCAGGATACCTGATTCCTCTGCTTGGGATGCAAAGAACTATAGCAAACACTTATGGCATGTCTAGCCTTTCCCTCTTTGAGCATCAGAATCCTCATGCCTTACCATAAATTGCTTCTGAAATGCCTCTTTTATCATGCAGTTCTACTAGCATGCAGGATTAGTAGCTACCTCAGATTTGTACATGCACCGTCAACGTGCATAGTCTTTAGTGTGAACTCCCTTCCTTTTCATGGCAGATAAATCATGCAACTGGGCTGTATTCATGTAACTATCCTATCCAGGTTCTGGGTGCAGAGTGGCTGCATGTGAACCCCAGGGTTGCTTATGTACCCCACCCCCATATATACAACTTGCTGGAATTGTGTGCCGACAGGCGGAGTAAATAGATTAAAAGACAGTCAGGGACAGTTCTATAGACAAGAGAATGTTGGCAGTCCAGCCTATCAAACAGATGTGGAAAAAACTACACCTACTGGCATTCCTTCTTCTGCCCACTTAATTAACAGTACAAGAAGCCCTATCTTCTTTTGCATCCAGTCACCCTATCGATTGGCCATCAGGCAGATAGATGAGATTTACTATAGCATGTCCATCTCCTTCTAGAGCTTACTAAGCCATCTATTCATTTCTATGGGTAGTTGCTTTAAAATTTGGATGGCTCTTCAAGGATTACATTCTTTATGGATTTAACACTGGTTTAAAACATTTTATTTTGGTTACATAAATGCTTTATTTGAATGGTAGGAATAAGCTCATTGTGAAGAAAAACACAATGAGCTCTAGAAAGAGGCTCTGGGTGAGTGACCCCCCCACCCTTGCTGTCTTCCCACCCACCCAAGTGAAGGCATTCATTCCCCCCCCCCCACCTCAAGGGGAGCTGATCTCTTTCATCTGGAGAGAAGTTGTAATTCTCCAGCCCTCACCTGGAGACTGGCAACAGCGATTCCCCAGGAGAAAATGGCTGGTTTGAAGGATGGAGTCTGAGGTCCCACCCCTTCTCAAACCCCACCCTCTCCAGACCCCACCTCTTAAATCTCCAGGAATTTCCTAACCTGGAGTTGGCAACCCCATCTCCTTCCCTTTATCTATTTCTCTGGGGTGTGGTGGACTTTGGCGATGGACGCTTGAAAGCGACGCTCCGCTTCTGCCCCATATAATTTCATCCACAGAGCGCTCAGCTTTACTTCTAATTAACTTCTTACTATGGGAAAGTTATTGGGACTGAAATCACAGCCAGTGGGCTCCTCAAAAGGACTACTTCAGGACTATTTTCCTAAAGAACCTGGACTGAGAGCTTCAGCGGCGGCATCTAGTCCTCCAGACAAACTGGTATCAGGAGGTGGGAATCCTGCATTGGACGATCTTGCTAACTTCAGTTCAGAGGAAATGGAAGCCTTTAAAACTAGAGCAAAATATGACTGATAAAATTTCTGCTGTGATTCAGCCACTCTGCCCAAATGTCAGAGTTTAAAACCTCTTTAGACAAGGAAGCTGAAACTGCCCATTCTGCTTTCAATACAGATAAAATTACTGCTCTCGAGAACCAATTGAATTCTTTCTTGTTGAAATCTGGTTATAGTGTTTTGTGTATGCTGGGTATGTGTTTGTGAGGATCTGCATAAGAATTACTTGCTAATGTCAGAAATATTGGATTTTATTATGTATGTAAAGGTGTGGGTGTGTGGTGGTGTGAAGATGTGCTTTGAGTTACTTTTATTCATATTATTTGTGTGTGTGTGTGTGTGTGTGTGTATGTAAAGATATGTGTATGGGAAAAGCTGATTTAGTATTAATTGTCAATGAGTTAGTATGGCTTGGATTTTTTATGTATATAATCAAGCATGTGTGACTGATTTTTAAACTTCTTTGAAATCTTGGAATTTTTCAGGGTATGTAAGGCTATGTTTGGTTCTGTGAATGGATGATTAATGGTTTTAATGGTTGATAGTTCTGAAAATTCTTGTGTGTTCGTATATATATATGGGTTTGTTGGTGTAGAGGTGTTTATTCTGAAGATTTACACTTTATGGGTGGGTGGGTGTGCGTGAGAGTGTTTAAACTTTCTTGTTATTCAAAAGTGTATATACATACAATTGCATTTTGTTATGAAAATGTACTAGGTTTCATCAACTTTTGCTTCTCCATTTTATCTGTTGCAGTTTTATAAGAAAGTGTTTGTGACTATTGAGATCTCTATATGAAAGTTATATTTGGTCAATAAGTTTTTAATCAACTTATCAATTTGCATATGAGCTGAGTTGTTAATGGTAGTTTCAATTTTAGCAGGTGGTATGGGGGAGGGGGAACAGGGATTTTCAGTTTTTTCTTCTAGCTCCATATTGTTGTTACACTCATGTGGAGTCTTCTGAAGTGAGACTCCATTTTTCAGGTTTACAATTCTTCAATACTGTTTGTTGTTGTCCCTGTTTGGGGTTAACAGAGTTGGTTGGTAGGCTTAGTGGTTGGTGGCTACATATGTTGAGCCACTGGAGTTGGTTGTTTTTGGTTAAAGTTATAGGCAGCGTTGATTTCCCGCTAAACTTCATGTTATACTGGGGATGCTTCTGTTGGGTTACATGCTAGTTTACATTGCGAGTTTCTAGCTGATTCTCCAGCATTCTGTAATGTCATTTTTTGCTCAATGGCTATGCTTTCAGATATGGCTGATTGTCAGTTAAAATTTTTGTCTTTAAACAGCAGAGGACTAAACAACTTAATCAAGAAAAAGTGTATAGCTTCTGCCATTTCTCATCAAAAACCTGTCATAATTTTTCTGCAAGAGACCCATCTTAAGGGTTCTCAATCCACTGTTTTCCATTCTAAATTTTTTGCTCATCAATTTCAGGCCCAGGATTCCTCTAAGGCAAGAGGAGTAGTCATTTTAATTAGTAAAACAGTCTGCTTTACTATGGAAAAATCTTCTATTGATCCTTGTGGTCAGTATATTTTTTTATTAATGGTGTTTTTAATGGACATCAATACACATTGGCATCAGTTTGTGCACCAAATGAAAGGCAGATTGCATTTATTGAAGATATATTTTCAAAACTTCAGAACTTTCACTCAGGTCTTATTATTTTGGGAGGAGATCTTAACTATGTAGTTAATCCCTCTCTTGACAGATCACACTCTGGTCTCTCATCTCCTTTTTCTAACTCCAGGCCTCAATCCCAAGGGTCAAATTCTCATAACGCTTTAACTAACATTTTACAGTCTTATAATTTATGTGATGTATGAAGACTTAGGCATCAGACAGAGAGAGATTATACCTTTTTTTCTCCTCGTCATCAAGTCCATTCTAGGATAGACTTTCTTTTTGTTTCTGATTCCATTTCTAATATTTTTTTCCTGTGTGGACATAGGCCCGATAATATGGTTGGATCAGGCTATATGAATGAGACTGCTCACAGCTCATCTTTGTTTAATTGGAGGCCGGATAAAAAGTTTCTTTGTATGAAATCTGTTACTATTGAAAAAGACATTAAGGATTTTTTTCAGTTTAATTTGGAATGTGGGGTTCTCCAACATGTCATTTAGGACTCCTTTAAAGCAGTCATCCGGGGCTGATTTTTGGCTATTGCTTCTTCTTACAAGAAAGATCAAGAAAAAATCAGATCAGAATTAGTTTCCAATATCACTAAACTAGAGGAACACTTTAAAAAGTTTGGAAGTAAAAAGGTTTATTCTAAGCTTCTTATCGAAAGGAAAGAACTAGAATATCTTGAAGTCACCAGTATTAAAAACAAATTGCATTTGTCGAACAAAAGTATTGGTTTTGGACTCCTCAGTCACTTAAACTTCTTTCATGGAAGGTTAAAAAGAGGCTAACCTTGATCACCATCCCTTCTATTCAAGGTAAATCAGGTTCATTGAAATATTCAGACAAATATATAGTGGAGGTCTTCAAGAAATATTATTCTGCTGTATATTCATCTAGGCATCCTTCATCTGACCTCATTAAATCTTTTTAAGACACACATTCAAAACTTAAACCAATATCCTCTACAATTAGAACTTTCTTGGATCAACCGTTTTCAGCACTTGAAATACAAGTGACCATTAAGTCTTTGAAATTCAATAAATAATCGGGCTGGGATGGTTTTATACTGGAGTTTTATAAAATCTTTAGTTATGTTGGCCTCTTATACTAGCTGATTCTTGTAACCAGTTTGTAAATTCTGGTAACTTTCCTTCTACCTGGTTGCAAGTGAAAATAATAGTTCTTCTTAAGAAAGATAAAGATTTGTTAGATCCTAGTTCCTATAGATCCATTTCACATTTAAATCATGATCATAATTTTTTTATAACTCTGGCTTTTCAACTTAATACCTTCATTGGTAACTACATTCATCCTGATCAATCAGGGTTTATTCTGAACCGTGAATTAATGGACAACACTAGGAAGGTCTTTAATATTATTCACTACTGTAGGAAATTTAATGTTGATTCTTCTTTTATTTTATCAATAGACTTTGAGAAAGCCTTTGATTCAGTTAAGATTCCTTATCTTATTATTACTTTACTGGAAAAAATGGAGTTTGGTCCGGTCTTTGTTAAAATTATCCGTGCCCTTTATCATTCGCCTTCAGCTATCATTCATATCAATAACCTAGATTTGGATGCATTTCAGTTATCCCATGGTACTAGACAGGGCTGTCCCCTCTCCCCTTTACTTTTTGCTATAGTGATTGAACCCCTTGCCAATAGTATTCGCAATTTATCTGATATTGTTGGTATTCCTGTTAATAATCAGTCTATCAAACTTTCTCTGTTTGCTGATAATTTAACACTTTTTGTCACCAATCCTGAATCCTCATTACAAGCCGTCTCTGATTTATTAACTATTTTCCTCTATTTCTGGACTTAGATCTCTATCCTATTAAAATCTCAGATGCTCTTCAAGATTTTATTAATTCCAATTATCATTTCAAAAGGATTGATAAGTTCTGGACCTATTTAGGGGTAAATATCCCCATAAATTTGGGGGACATCTTTAAGGTTAATCATCATCTTTTAAATAATGATATAGTTACTCTTCAGAAGAATAAGAATTCCTCTTTTATTCCTTGGAATGAGAAAATTCAGATCCTTATATCTTTTATTTTTCCCAAAAAATTGTTTTTATTTAGAGCTATCCCTATTTTTTTCCCAAAAGACTTATTTAAGGGTTGGAAACAGTCTTTTCTTAATTACATATGGAATAATGGTATACCTAGAATAGGTTATTCAACTTTAATTCATCCTACATCTTCAGGTAGTCTGGTTTTCCCAGACCTCAGAAAGTATTATGAAGCTGCCATTTTAGGAGGGCTTATTAAATATTACAACTCTTCTATGAAAGTCAATTGGAAAATTCTGGAGGATTGCTATCTTGGTCATAGATCATTTTGGGCTCTTTTATGGGAATCTCCAAGATGCAGATCATCTAACTTATCATCAAACCTTTTTCTCAAAGGTGTCTTTCATTGGGATAAACTCCGTAGCTATCTTGCTCCCTTAACCTCCCCAATTTCTCACTTCCTTGGTTTCTACCTGGGTATTTAACCACGTCATTTTCTGCATGGAAACAATCTAATTTGTGTCGCTTTGTGGATATTTTTTTGCATGGCGATATGCCTGATAAACAGTCCTTGAAGAATAAAATTGGAAAATCACTACCCTGGTTCGAGTATTTGCAAATTAAGCACTTGGTAACTTCGCTTTCCAAAAATCATGATTTTGGTTGTGCTCTCACCTTTTTTGAACATTTGTTATCTTCTCCTTCCTCAAAGCCCAAAGGATTGATTTCTTTTATTTATAACGTGTCAGACGTGTAACTTAGCTGTAGTGTTATGATATATGTAATGTACTGCTTGACATGACTAACGCCATATTGTACTCTGCTATGACCCTGCTTGTTACTAACTGTGAGAACAGCAACCTGTAGCCTTCCCCAAAGCAATTCCAAACCGCAAGGAGAAGAATTTCACACCCGGCCTAGAAACCATCTGGGCCTTTGAAGTTAGCATGCCCAAGGCAATCAGTGGGTAGTTTCCTGGGAGTGAGATAAGGGGCATGGGAAGAACCGACTGTCTCTGAGAGTGTGAAAATGCATATTGTTTCCTTCCTTTGAAATGTACAAAAAGGCAAGGCTCGGCCTTGAAAGTTATCAAACTCAACTTGCCTCTATACTAGACTGATTGTTCTCAAATAAATGGATTAATTTTGCAACACTATGGTCCGTTCTTGTTTGAAGTTCCTCGTCTGACATAAGGGATAAAGATTGTAAGGAATTAAACTCTTATCAGAAAGCTTGGCAGAGGTATTGTTCTACTCATCTTACTGAGGCAGTTTGGCAACACAATTGGTCCTCACCTTCTTACTCATCCAACTAATTAAATATTCAATTGCAAACCTATGCAAATTGCAAATATTCAATTGCAGGCCTATGACATTAACTGACAATGAAAAATATCTTGGCTGGAACAAAATGTAGCTATAGACCGCCAGTTTTATTCTATCTTGTTTTTATTAATTTATGGTTTAATTGTATTTTAAATGTTTTAAACTGAAGTGTTTGAATTATTATGTTGTAAGCCGCCCTGAGACACTTAGGTGAGAAGGGCGGGGTATAAATCTTAATATAAATAAATAAATAAATAAATAAATAAATAAATAAATAAATAAATAAACTCAAAAATTTTTGTTACGTTGGTACTTGACACCCAAGAGACTGTACCATATTTCGCCAAATCAGTCTCTGTTGGAAGAAGTGTGGTGGAGAAGGTACTTTCATCCATTGCTGGTGGTCTTGCCCAGTTATGAAATCTTTTTGGTCCGAGATTTTGACAAAAATCAACGCTATCATGGGTTATGACTTAGTTTTAAAACTGAAATTTATATTACTTGATTGCTGGACTGGTAGGACAATGTGCAAGTGGAAGATCTTTCCTTGCCTTCCCAAGACCTCCAAAAAGTTGGGTCAAAAGAGGTGGCTAAAATACCACAAAGAACCAGGGGCAAGCAGGATGCAAAAAGAAAGTGAGTGAAATTTTCCCTCCTCCTCCTCCTTATGAAAAGGAAGTTTATTCCACTGTATCTCCCAATGCCAGCAGTAGGGGGAGTAGGGCAGTGAACTTATCCAATGCCCCTGTCCTTATTGCAGCTCCCAAGCCTTGTGTGTAGGCCTGGGGCTAGAGGTGCCTGCGCCTCTAGGCCAAATCACGGTCCTCCACCCCCCCCCCGGGGTTTTTTGTTTCACCCGAGCCTTGGGAGACCTTGGCAGAGTCCGGAAGGGAAGACAGTGAAGTGGGTTGGGCTCTGAGCGCCCTTGCTTCCACCACCCCCACCTTTGCCAAGGTCTCCTGAGGCTTGGGAGACCCTGACAAAGGACGGCAGCCGCGTGGGCCTTGGGGAGAGAGGGTGCCTTGTGGCATCCCTAGGCCAAGTGGTGCCCTAAGCGGTCGCCCTACTTGGCCTACTCCCACGCACTGGCCCTACTTGTGTGATTTTGTACCTGAGTTCCCTTCAACTCCTGGCATCAGCTTTGCGGTGGGAGGCAGGATTCAAGGTTGCCTGGAGAAGTGGAAGGAAGGAAAATATCCCCTTCTACAAGCATCTTGTGCTTGTTCAAAGTTCACAGGGTCCAACCCACTATGGCTCTGCGCTAAAAGTAACACTCTTACTATTTGCTGTGTGCTGTGAAGAATGCCAATCAGCTTCACACGTCAGCTTAACTGTCGACTGCATTATACACATTCTTGTATAGAGACAAAGCACAAGGCACTCATGGTCAAATATATGAGCATTTCAAAATTCTTTCGACCTCATGCTTTCCCTTTTGCATTTTACAGCAGTACATTCCTTTGCCTTGTAGCTGAACTCCAAGTCCAGAGAAGGATGTTTAAAAGGGGAGGGGGATTTCCTGTAAACAGGAATAATATATGTAATCTTTGTACCATGATGCATCAATTTCAGTTCTTTCCAAAATGGAGCAGTGGCCACAGGAGATATGATTCTTTATACTCACTGAACAACTTCTACGTGGTCCAGTGCCCACTGGTCATGGCCTGTGCCATTGTGACGGGGTTGCCACCATCGAAGCAACACTCCCTTCATTCGTGCCTCCCTGGGACAAGAGACAAAGAAAGCAGTCTAAGCAGCAAACAAACTCCAAGCTTGTATAAAGTCCTTTGGTTGATGCTGAGCAATGACATGCCACGCAATTCCATTATTTACACTGTACTGGAGCAACACTGCCTTATCCACAGTGTTTGGATCACTCAGATTAGTGTATGCATTACAGATTATCCACAAACGAGAGAAGTACAGAGAAGATTTAATGACAATTCCAGCTCTTGCAGTCCATCTCTTTATCTGTATATCACATAACAAAGCTAGAAGTCCAGTGGCTCCTTGAAGACCAGCTTTGTTCCACCATTTCAGACCAACATGGCTACCCCACCTGAAGCTGTATATCACATGCCATTCCAATTTTGTATTTCACGATCAACAAACAAAAACATCTGAAATAAAAGCCATGTGTATGGTTTGCTAGTGTTGTGAATCGCAAGGCTACTTCAAGCAGCCTTATTGTATAAATGGGCTTTTCAGTGACATAGCCTTTTAAGGCTTCCTGAAGTTGACCAGATGCCAACCTAGGCTCCAGATGCCATTGTGAAGCCTTCAGTACTTTAGAATATCAGTGCAGTCGTACACTACAGTTCCCAACAGCTGAGTGTCACACCAAGTTGTAGGATACAAAAGCTATTTCCTGTGGAACCTCCTCAGAGCACATGGAACCCCACAGCAGTGCAAATATAGGTTCCCCAACAGCCATTCTGGCTCAGGAAATGGCATAAAGCTGAAACTCCTTCTCTCCCCACACTGCACTGGCAAGCCAAGTCAGGCCCCCAAACATTAGAAACATCAATTCCCCATCATCACATCTGTTTGTAAAACAGGCCAGGAACCTCAACCCAGCTTTTGGGAGATGTATGGTCTAGTCCAGCTGTCAGAACAGTGATTTACAGAAGTGGTCCATAAGAGCAACAATGCATCTGCTAGCTGTTACTTAGCAATTGCTGTGATAGTGAAACTATATGCAGAGCCTAGTTTAGATGATGCACAAACTAGTTGTAAAAAAACCCCAAAAACTGTGATATGGACATTTATATAATCAAGAACTGTAATAAAATTACTTACCTATAATGTCTTATTGAATAAGGATCAAATATATAAGATCTTAGCTGACATACAAACTGAATACAAATTTAAACCTACAGTCTTTCAATATATGGAGCACTCTCAAAAATCTCTAGAGAAGCAGAATGAAGAGATTTCACACAGAGATATTCTTCTTAATCAGGGGTTGCTTTGTAGAAAAATAGGTGGTAGAGCTCACCCAGGGATTGTTATGCAGCTGCACCTACTCTTCAATGGACAAGGAGGTGGAACTCTCAGAAGGAGGAGGTGTGTTATGTAGAGGGGTATAGCATATGATTCCTGGAGGTGTGTTATGTAGAGGGTGAAAGGTTCAGGAGCTGCGCTTCTGTGAGCTCCCATTGAATCCAAGGTGTGCTTTTAATAAAATCTCCTGTCCCATAAGATTCATACTTTATAAGGTCTTGTACGATGTGGCATCCAGCTGACATTTTAAATTTTCCTCAAAGACAAAACTCTCTACTGAGTTCCTAAATCATGATCAACAAACAAAAATATCTGGCCCAGGTAGCAGCCACTGCCAAATCCTCATTTTATTATCTTAGGCGGATAAGGCAGTTGGTCCCATACCTAGAACGCAGCGACTTGGCAACAGTGATCCATGCGATGGTCATCTCGAGAATAGACTACTGCAACGCCCTCTACATGGGGCTGCCCTTGACGCAAATTCAGAAGCTGCAATTGGTGCAAAACACAGCAGGTATATTTATGGAACTATCTTTACGGGAGCACATTCAACCTGCGCTGGAATCGTTGCACTGGTTGCCTGTGGCGTTCTGGATTCACTTCAAGGTGCGGTTACGACCTTTAAAGCCCTATACGGCCTGGGACCTGTCTACCTCCGGGACCACCTTTCCCCATATGAGCCTCAAAGAGCACTTCTATCAAGTTCACAAAATCTTCTCATGATCCCTGGGCCAAAAGAAGCTCAGCTGTCTACCACTAGAGCGAGAGCCTTTTCGGTGGCAGCCCCTGCTCTGTGGAGCACCCTCCCAGAAAACATCAGGGCCCTGTGGGACTTGCCACGATTCCACAGGGCCTGCAAGACAGAACTGTTTAAACTAGTGTTTAATAACTAACAGGGAGGAGACCACTATTCCACCATCCCAAAGCACTGACACCTGAACCTATCCCAATACAAATGCAGAGTGCTACATAACACCCTATAACATATATGTAATGCTTAATAAGAACTAAAATCCACCATCTTGGATCCTAGGGAGTGAACCTGAAACTGTATTACTTGTTTAAAATGTTTAAATTATTTTATTGTAACTGTTTTAACATTATATTGTTTTAAATGTTGCTAGCCACTCTAAGCCCGTTAGGGGAGGGCAGGATATAAATGTAATAAAAATAAATACATAAAATATATTATCTAATATTTGGAGTTAAAAGAGTTTTTGAAAGACTGCTCTATACCTTGAAAGATTTTATCTTTAAATTTTAATTCTGTTTGTATGTCAGCTAAGAGCTTATTTACTTGATACTTATTCAATAATACATGAGAGATAAGTAATTTTATCATAGTTCTTTATTCTATAAGTGTCCATATCATAGTATTTGGGTTTTTTGTTATTTATTTGGTACTGTGATCCTTCTCTGGTGCAAACTAGTTGTGGTTTTGGTTCTGTTAAGGTGCTTGTCTGAGGAATTAAATAGCAATCCTCGGGTTCTCAATCCTGGTTTTGTCTCTGATATGCATGTCAGGGTGGAGGATATTTGCAGGAGAGAAGGAACAGATGGGCCACTGTAGGCCTTCCACCCAGATGTTTTTCCTTTATTGACGGGGAACTTCAATTTGGAGCCGGTTTATGGTTAAACAGTTGTGTGTGGGGGGGGGGGGAGTAGGAGATAAAAGAGGCAGGAGGGAAAAGATGCTGCTCCCAGCCTTCCTCCTCCCCAGAGGGAATTTGCTGCCAAACATTCAGTTCCATCACAGTTTTGTTTGCCTTAATAGCAATCACCAAAACAACCCCCCCCCCCAATGTCTGCTGCACACTTTCCCATAAATTTTAAAAATGTCATCTTTTGGAAAAATATGGGTGAATCCTCAGCAATATAGTTTTTGCTTAGACTGTATTGATTAAAAAAAAATAAGTATACCGTTGTGATGATGTTTCTTTTCCTCCAATATCAAACGTAAAGGATTTAGTTATTTAATATTAAAATATCATGATGTCAGCGATAATTTACAGTTGTATCCTCCAGCTTAAGTTTAGTTTTGGAAAATTCCCCTCCTACCCATTTTGATCAATGGTTATTTTTACTAAAATTAGTTCTCTGCCTTAAGAAAAGGTGTGAGATTATGAAGTACTTACAGGGGTACATTGTAAGACACTCTCTGGGCTTGTATAAAGTCCTTTGGTTGATGCTGAGCAATGACATGCCACGCAATTCCATTATTTACACTGTACTGGAGCAACACTGCCTTATCCACAGTGTTTGGATCACTCAGATTAGTGTTGCAGCTGTCTGTTTGTGACAGACTTCCAATTTGCAAAACAAACATTATTTTGCTGGGAAAAAATGATAAAAGATAGTGGTATAAAAAGAGGAAATCGCACAAGGTAGAAACAGAATCATTCCCCAAACAGCAACCATGATTAGTAAAAGGCAAATTTAAAAATCTTTACTATTAGCAAATCAGATCACCACCTCCTAATATTTGTGAAAGGTTAACAACCTTCAGTAACGTTTTTTTTTAAATAGGCCTGCATGTGCTCAGGTGTGTGTGATCCACTGACACACTGTATCATGTTGGAAGTATCTGGTGCTATGTCCCTGTGTCGCAGACCTCCAGAACCAAGCGATAATAGAGTAGCAGGTAGTTAGGCAAACACCAAGCGTCTTCCTGTTTACTCTCTACTGTCACGAACTCCCTTCGTGCAGATAAACACTCCTTAGGGAAAAGCAATTTCCTTCCATCTTCTCTCTTTCCCCCCTCTCTTCCATGAACACAAGATGGGTGCGTGTGTGTCCAAGATGCTCCTCTCTACATCCATTCCATATGCTAGCTAGATAGCCTAGGGATCCTATACTTCTCTATCCTGCACTAACATGCATTTCTAGAATATTATTTTGTTTCAACTTGAAACATGGCTCTGTTTAACTCTGTAACTTTGCAAACATATGGTCAGGTCTAATACAAACACTGCTGCATTAAAGCCTTGTGCATTCTGCTAACTAAAGAAGTATCTGGACCACCAGAACCAGTACCCTTCCCAACACATCATGGGCAGCGCAGTGCAGTGTGGCAGCACAGGAGTAAGATAGCATCCATTAGTAGCAATGCAGATTCTAGTAAGCTTTGCTGTAGTCCAATAATAGTTCATGCAAACAGGACTCCAAAAAAAGCCCTACATTCCATTCCATTCTTAAAACTAAATTCTCATATTATAAATTAATGCCTGAAAAATATTAGACAGTAAAGAATTTCTCTAGCTCCAGGCTGCTAAAGCACCGTTGGTATGGAACTCATTCCCTGCTCAATAATTACATGTGACCATGCTGCTAATAACCCCTGGAGTTTTGTTGCTCACTGTTATCACTGCTCATCCACACCACTAATCCCCTGCACGCAATTGCTATCATTAGGGCACAGTCTTTCTCATATGCTCTTTAAAGGCAGCATTTCAGATTCATGATAATACAAAATTACCTTGCTCGGGTCAAATCCAGGGCCTTACTTATAGCTTGCCTTATCTGACATCCATTGAAATACAGAGAGTCCCCGTGAGCATACGGCGCCAGCTGTCCACACCCATTCCCTATAACTCCACCTTGAATGGCTTCCCAATTTATTTCGGTGACTCTTGCTGATTCAAAATTATCTTTAATATAACTTGGAAGTTCATGGCTGAAAACAGAGCAGTCGTCACCTTAAAAAAATCATAAAAATAAAGAATGTAACGTTGATAACCACTGAACTACTGTAGCTAAGAGTTTCAGTTTTGATTATTTAAGAAGGCTGGAAGCAATGTGAAGGTTGTGGATGCTATATATAACAGAAATCTACTAACTAAGAAAATATTTTTGTCTTGCCACTTTAGAGCACTATTTGGGCAAAATGCATATTACAATTTTTAACGTGTGTCTCGGTTTCCTGACTTGACTTGGGATCAGTTTGCCACACATCAGCCCTGAGTTTCCTACTAGGAACTCACTTCCCAAGTGATTTCGATTGGGATCACAGCACGCAGGGAGAATGGGCTTCAGCCTCCCAGGCTGGGTGCTCTTGGCCTTATTGGGAAGCCATGGATATAATGACTGGCTGGAACTGAAGTGAGCTGTGACAAAAAACTGGCTCTTCCTGATGATGGTGCCCCACTTATGGAACCTCTTTTCTATTCAATCATAGCCTGCTATGAATTTTTAAAAATTTCAGTACCCGCTTAAGATGTAACTGTTCTCATAAGCATTTTATTGATCTTAGTTGTCTATATGGTTTTTTTTGAAGGGCACTCACTAGTTTTAGTGTTGTTAGAATAATTGTGGTAGTGGTGGAAAGTGCTGGAAACTGTCAAGCATATGTATTCTTGTTAGTACAGAACTGTATTGTTTATCCTTGCTCTTTGCTGGTGCATATCAAAGCCATGTAACCCATTCTCTAGTTTACTCCTCTTGTAACAAATGCAGGAATGCCAGCTTTGAAGATAACGCCTCTCGGGACAGATTCCCAGGCCTCAGCCTGGGACCCAGGATGTTATTGACCACAAAAGATAACTGAACCTGTGAAGGTAGCACTTCACCCACCTATGTTAGAATACTTAGTAATCTCTAGTATTCCTTTGATGTACTGCTTAAATCCAGCTGCTATACAATACACTGTACCACTTTCAATATGGTCCTTGGATAAGTAACATGGATTATCAATAAACCAATACTTTGTTTCTAAACATTGTTTGGATTTTTTGAAACTCCTATGCTTGACAGAAACAGCTGAATGATGGTGACTCCATAGAGTTTTCAAAGCAAGAGAGAAATGGAAGCAGTTTGCCATTGCCTGCCTCTACGTAGCAACACTGAACTTCCTTGGTGACCTCTCATCCAAGGACTGACCACGGCCATCCTGTTAGCATCTGAGATATGACGAGACTGAGCTATCTTGGGCCATCCAAGTTAGAGTGAGAGTCACTGTACCCCCCGTATCACGTTACTGCCCAACCCTAGCATTAAAATCTCCCATGATTATAAATTTGGCAAAAGGGAATTCCCGCTCAAGATCCTCAACATATAAATTTAACTTAAGCAGTCACTGTCTTTGCTGTTTTCGATCCTTCTTGTACCTGGGTGCTGCTAATGAATGTCAGTTCACGGTATCGTTTACTATTGTCTTCTACCATTGTAAAAGTTTCCCCCTCTTTTAGAACTTTATTCATTGGCATTATTTTCATTATGCCTATGGGGAGTTATGGGTTTTCATACAGATTTAAATTTTTTTTATTTTGTTTTAGATTATTTCTGTCCTGCTTTTTGCCTTTTCTAGTCTGCAAGGAGGTTAACCTTTTGAATTGACAGTATAAATCACAAAAGCAATACTGTGCCTTCCTTACTAGTCTGATGTTTAACTATGGGGGTGATAGAAAAGCCCTATTCAGCAATTGTTTAGGGCACTTAGTGTATAATTACTGACAAGAGAATAGGGTGCTCAATGGTCATAATTTTCCTGGCATAGCTGAGCATTCTAATGCTGACTTTATCTAGGAGTCTTGGCACATGGTTACATACATAGTCATAAGGAAGGGTATGGTGGAGTGCAGGCCCCCTTTTTGGTTTAATCTAGAATTATTTTACACAAACTGGTTTTAAATAGAAATAAAATGAGACCTTGGTATCCTTCATCACAAATGCAAATGGCTCCCGTTGTACAGTATCCATGGCCACTGCAGAGTTTTGGGCAAGCTTCTCCAATGTATACATGATCGATAGCCCAGCTTTGTTTTTCTGGTTCTTCTCCTTTTTGAATCCACCGGAACTGAGTTGCGCTACAAATAAAAGAGACCTCTCATGTCGGTGTTCAGCAACATGATATTGTACATATCCTACTGGTGAACATGACAGCCATTTTAGACAATGAGTAGCAATGGGAAGATTTATGCATGCTTGCAGCTGCGATGGATGATGTTCTTTAAAATACAGATTTTTCAACCTGTATTTTAAAGGGCTTTGAAATCTGAAGGCCACTCTTCCAGCACATCAGAAATAACAAAGTAATATATTTATTTATACAAGCTCTCATTCTTGTAGATACTTTGTGGAAGGCCCAATTTATTTTCACTAAGAGGGAATGTCTCCAGAATAATATGTACTAGCAGAGAGAAAGTGCTGCCTTAAATTGCCTCTTCTGTTCCACTAACCAGTCCTGTTAGAACAGGCAACCTTGTATAGGAATACAGCAAGATGATCTTTTGTTAACCTACCTGGAAGAGACATGGTCAGGCAACTGGATAGTTATTCTTTTCCAAGTAGAGCTGTTGACAGAGTTATAGATGGTGGCTTCATGGAACTGAAATGGGGAGCAGCCAACACTGTTAGAAGAGGATGGGAGACACTGTGTCTGGACAAGCTGCCAGGAATCTGACCTGTGAAAACAAAAGAAAATGTTATAACAGCAGCTGAAAGGAATAATAGAAAAAGTTAAATACCTACCCCAAATTGTGGAAATGTGTGTATTTTCAAAAAATATTATTCAACTGTATTAAAGACTTATATGGATATCTGTAGTATCCCTGATATGGCCAACAGCAGTTTCCTTGGGCCATTTCAGATCAGGAATACGGCATGAGGGGAAAGTTTAAACTCCCCTCCCAAGTTGAATAGGTTCCCTACATGCCTGATTTTAGAAGGAGAAAAAAATCTGGGAGCTTTGTTCATGTAATAGGAGCAAATCTGGAAAGGCTAGGGGGCTGTGGAAATGAGAGGTTACACCTGATGATTTAATTCTTAGAGTAATGTCCACATGCAGTTATGATGTGGTTGCTGCAGTCCCCAGAGTTAACCTGCACGTGGGGCCACCACAAAAAAGTACACCAGAGAGAGCCTTTCTTTTACTTCTCATCACTTGTAAGCAGTGAAGGCAGACAATAAGTCCTTAAGCAAGGCTGGCGCTACCGAGTAAACCAGATAGGCCACTGCCTAAGGTGCCACCTGGCCACAGGGGTGGTGGGCGCCCCCTCCCTGCATAGCTCTTTCCACCATCCCCAAGCCTGGCTCTGTTCTGGTGACTCACCTGCATGCCTCCTCCACAGGGTGGCAGGCCAGGCAGGCACCAGGCCCAGTGAGCCACAGCCGGTTGGGCCACCACCACTGCCGTGTTCGCCCTCCTCTCTGCTGCCCTCCTCTGCCTGGTGGCCTAGCAGGAGTACTGCAGGTGTGCTCAGTGGGCACACTCCCCTTCCCAGCATGCCACCTGTGGGCAGAGGTGGGCAGGGGCTCCCTTGACTTGGATCCCTTGCTGCCACTGCGCTCACCCCCGCCATCAGCAACTGCCTTCGCTTGAAAGGCCCAGCAGCAGCCTTCCCAAACAACGAAGTTGGCAGGCCCCCTGCATGCCCTTGAGCAAACGCAGGCCTTCTTCCTCCTGCCGCTCTGTCCCCTTTCCCCACCACTGTCCCCACACCTCGTACCAACTTCTTCCAAGGGGCGGTCTTTATGAGGGCCATCATCTTAAACTTTAAGGGCAGCAGCTGTGAACTACAAACTCTGTGAGTCTCTGTGGGGCTTGGCGTTTCTCCCCCCCCCCCCCCCCCGCAAGTACAGGCATAGTTGGAGCCTGAGCTTGGAAAAGGACGGAGGGAAAGGATGGGTACAAAGCACTGTGTGCTCTGGGGGAGTGGCTCAATGCTCTGTGGCTGCATGTGGGAGGTTATTTTGCATGAGGGGGCAGTGTTTGCTGGCATGCTCAGAGCCAGACTGGGAGGGGAGGAAGGGTGTGGGCACTGGGGCAGGAAGTCAGAGGTAGGGGGCTTTTCTAGGGCACCAAAAAACCTGGTGCCGGTCTTGTCCTTAAGGTATGTGCCTGCATGTTTGAATCATCCCAGTTTCCCTCTTAACTGGCTAGTGGCTTAGACTTAATCCAGACTAACTTTATTGACCTATACTTTCACAGTGGGGTGTGTGCTTCTGTAAAGGACATAATGCATTTATACATTTGACTTCCCTTTCGCTATAAAAATGTTTATAGATGTGTTTTGTTTTAAAGAGAAATATCTTCATGCTGATGAATTATCTCCATTGTGGCAATTTACCAGGCATCCTTGGTGTATTCCAGCAACACTGAATGGAGGTCTCCACAAGACATTGCTTCACAGCCAACCACAATCTGAAACAATTAAAAAAAACACAGTATAAGTTTACCTCCAGGGTTGACCTTCTCTCTTTCTCTTCCATCTCTCCTGATAGGAACAATATTCATAGCACAGATCCAAAATTTCCAACCAGACAACCCTAAATTTTCCTGAACTTTAGTTTATCATGGCTGAGCTACTGTAGCATTGCTATAAAGACATTCTGCTTTAGACATGGTGACAAGACTGCCACAAGAAAACTGTCCTTTCAACTAGCTAAAGCTTGGCATAGAAACCAGATATGTATTAATGCCACTTCGGTGTTACTGATCGACGCACTGGTGTGGTTCACATCAATTTCAATAAGCAAGCTTTGAACTGGGCATCCACTAGTCAGAATTTCTAAACTAATCTGTTGTCTGTTGAGTCAATGTTTTGCTTGGAAAGAGAAGAAGATTCTTACTTTAAACTGCATCATATATCCTGGTTGGATAATGAGCTCTCTGGAGGACAGGATATTGTGCGTCTGGTCCTTCTTCTTATTTGGCCAGTAGAGATGAAATGAAGGGTTGCCACAGAATCCTGCAGTTCTGACTGCATTTGGATAGAAACTCCAGTTTTCTTCATGGGAAATGCCTTCTATTAATATCAATCATACACAATTAATGAAATGTACATACTGAAGTTCTAAAGTAGTTTGGAAATGTAAATTGATGACATAATAAGAAAATATTCAACTATTAACAGATATAGATGGTTTGGTGTTGGCTCAATGGCATCCTGGACCATAGTGTGCCCAATGTCTGAGGCCTCAGTTCATTCTGGGATTCCCAAGACCTCCCTGAATTTTGGACATTTTCCAGTTGCCCACATTTAAACAGAGTGCTTTTGTGGGGGGGGGGGGCATGACTGCTTTTAAAGAAGAAAGCCGGTTTGGTGTAGTGATTAACTGCGCGGACTCTTATCTGGGAGTTTGATTCTCCACTACTCTATTTGCAGCTGCTAGAATGGCCCTGGGTCGGCCATTGCTCTTGCAGAGCTGTCCTTGAAAGGGCAGCTTCTGTGAGTGATCTCTCAGCCCTATCTACCTCACAGGGTGTCTGTTGTGGGGAAGGAAGGTAAAGGAGACTGTAGGCTGCTCTCTGAGATTCAGAGTGAAGGGTGGGATATAAATCCAATATCATCATCATCTCCTTCTTCTCCTCCTCCTCTGCGGGGTGCTTATTTATGCAGCATCCAGCATTTCATGTAGTGTGGTCCAGGGGAACCTTACAGAGAGGCCAGCAGATGGTTGGTGAGAAGACATGGAAGTTCACCCAGAGTCTGCTGCGACCTGCGTTAATTTGAGAGTTTTCCCAAAACACAACACCATGGGCCGCAGTCACACTCACCATTAAATCCATCCCTAACCCGTCGCTATTATACTCCGTAGCTTTTTTACAATGAATTTCCTGATCAGACATCCCTCCATCCTTCAGTTCTAAGCAGTTGGTTTTTTTTAAAGGTGCCAGAAAAGGTGGGCAATCTGCAACCCACCCCCCCATTTAAACACCCGGAAAGGAAGGGGAAGCCCAGGAGTTCTCTTTGCTGTCTCTCCGCCATTTAAACACCCCGCCGTGGTGTTTAAATGGGGGGGGAGTACCCCCCATTTGTTTAAATGGGGGCAATTCTCTTTGCTGTCTCTCCGCCTGGCGGGGAGACAGCAAAGATGGGTGATCTTCCTCCCCCCCATTTAAACACCCCAACGTGGTGTTTAAATAGGGGGGGAGCACGGCAACTCTCTTTGCTGTCTCTCCGCCTGGCGGGGAGATGGCAAAGGTGGGCGATCTGCCTCCCCCCCATTTAGGAATGGTCCCCTGTGTAAGCACCAGTTGTTTTCAACTCTGGGGTGATGCTGCTTTCACAAAGTTTTCACGGCAGACCTTTTATAGGGTGGTTTGCCATTGCCTTCCCCGGTCATTACACTCCCCCCCCCCCCCCCCAGCAAGCTGGGTACATATTATTCCAACCTCAGAAGGTTGGAAGGCTGAGTCAACAATTGCTGGCACAATGATATCATTTGGAGTGGGCTCTCGCAGGGAAGCGGATGTGCGCTTGTGACGAGTTGGCTACAATGGAGTGTTCAAACATAGAAAGTATGCACGGGAGTCGTCGGAAGCATTCTTATTCCAGATTTAATGTACTATCAAAAAAGTCCGCGTCTCAGTCGTGGCAGTTCGGGGCACGAACGAGCCAACGGCCATTGCCAGATGCTGATGTTTGGACAACCGCATAAAATCCGACATGCATCTGGCTTTCATCCATGCCCATCTTGTCAGTTTATGTGCGTCTGACCTCGGCCCAGGTGTCAGTTCAAGGCTAACTATTGTTACTCCAGCTGAGGTTCAGAAAGCTTGCCTCTTCTGAAGTGCATGGGAAAGAAGCACCCCTTCAAAGCTAAGCATGCTGCACTTCAGGATGCAGAAGGATTTGCTATTTTCTGGTGTGCGCATCACGTGGCTCACACTATTAGGCACTGGATGCTTTTTAGAATAAGTGGGAGATGTACAAAAGAGACAGTCTCCACTTGTCCCCAGAAGGAACCAGGCTGCTGTTGCTTAAAATTAAAAAGGTGGCAGAGCAGTTTTTAAACTGAATCTTGGGGGGAAGCTGACAGGAGATGAAAAGTTTCTGGTTCAGGATGACTCATCTCAAAGAGATGAAGGGTTAGCTGTTACTTTTCTACCAGGCAATGGATTAGAGTTGTCCACTGAGATGGTGACAAACAGTATGGACTGTCTGCCAAAGTCTCGAGGCAGCAGGGGGAAGGTTGCAGGTCTAACTTGCCTGGGAAATTATAGATATTTATATACAAATGATAGAAGAGTCCGAGGTGTAATCAGGGAGTTGGAATGCTTAGTGTTGGGGAAAACATAGACATTGTGGGTATTTCAGAAACTTGGCGGAATGAGGAGAATCAGTGGGACACAGTGATTCCTGGATATAAATTATATTGGAAGGTTAAGGAGGGAAGGGTAGGAGGTGAGGTGGCTCTGTATGTCAGAGAGGGTATATAGTTCAGTAAGATAGAGAAGGTCAGAGAATTAGATTTCCTTATAGAAATGCTTTGGATCAAAATAGTGGGCCCAAAAGGAAGTTTAACTATGGGAGTTTGTTGTCGCCCATCGAATCAAAAGATAGAGGATGATTATAAAATGATGAAAGAATTAAAGATAACGACTAAACATAAAAATTGTGTCATAATAGATGATTTTAACTAACCACAGATTGATTGGGTCAATATGTGTTCTGGTCGGGAGAAAGAGATTGAGTTTCTAGACACTCTCAATGACTGTACTCGGGAGAGGCAATCCTGGACTTGGTCCTAAGTAATGTCCAAGACCTGGTGAGAGATGTAAAAAGGATTGCACTGCTTGGGAGAAGTGACCATAATGTTGTTGATTTCACCGTTTGTATAAATAGGAAGTTGCCCCAAAAGACCAACACAACCATTTTTAACTTTAAAAGAGGTAACTTCTCTGAGATGAGGAGACATGTGAAGAGGAAACTGAAAGGAAAGGTAAATAGGTTCAAAACCCTTGGAGAAGCTTGGAGGCTATTTAAAACTACAATCCTAGAAGCTCAGATAAAATATATACCACAAGTCAGGAAAGGCACAAATAGGTCAAAACCCTTGGTGCTTGGGGGAGGGGCACCGTGGGAGGGCTTCTAGCCCCACTGGTGGACCTCCTGATACCACTTGGGGGGGGGGGTTGGCCACTGGGTGACACAGAGTGTTGGACTGGATGGGCCATTGGTCTGATCCTACATAGCTTCTCCTATGTTCTTAGATATTTTAAAAAGCCATGGTTAACAAACAAAGTAATGGAAGCTGTAAAAGGTAAGAAGGATTCCTTTAAGTGGTGGAAAGCTAGTCCAAGTGAGGTTAATCAAATGCAAAGGCTGTGGCAAATCAAATGCAAGACTGTGATCAGGCAGGCAAAAAGGGACTATGAGGAGCATATAGCAAAAAACATAAACACCAACAATAAAAATTTCTTCAAATACATTAGAAGCAGGAAACCAGCCAGGGAGGCAGTGGGGCCCTTGGATGACCAAGGGGTAAAAGGATTACTGACGGAGGATAGGCAAATGCTTGAGAAGCTGAATGCATTTTTTGCCTCCATTTTCACTGTGGAAGATGAGAAGTGTTTGCCCACTCCAGAACTGCTAATTTTGGGAGAGGTGTTGAAAGACCTGAGTCAGATTGAGGTGACGAGAGAGGAGGTTCTACAACTGATAGATAAATTAAAAACTGATAAGTCACCAGGCCCAGATGACATACATCCAAGAGTTCTGAAAGAACTCAAAGGTGAAATTGTGGCTCTCCTGACAAAAATATGTCCTCTTTCATTAAAATCTGCCTCCGTTCCTGAGGATTGGAAGGTATCAAATGTCACCCCCATCTTTAAAAAGGGTTCCAGAGAAGATCCGGGTAACTACAGGCCAGTCAGCCTGACTTCAATACCGGGAAAGTTGGTAGAAACCATTATTAAAGAGAGAAATAGTAGGCATATTGCTGAATAAGTTATTGAGGAAGACTCAGCATGGGTTCTGTAAAGGAAGATCTTGTCTCACTAGCCTGTTACATTTCTTTGAGGGAGTGAACAAACACATGGACAAAGGGGACCAAATAAATGTTGTTTACCTTGACTTCCAGAAAGCTTTTGATAAAGTTCCTCATCAAAGGATCCTTAGTAAGCTTGCGAGTCCTCTTGTGGATCAAAAACTGGCTAATTAATAGGAAGAGAGTGAGTACAAATGGGCAATTTTCTCAGTGGAGGATGGTAAGCAGTGGGGTGCCACAGGATTCAGTATTGGTTCTGATGCTTTTTAACTTGTTCATTTGGAGTTGGGAGTAAGCAGTGAAGTGGCTAAGTTTGCAAATGGCACTAAATTGTTCAGGGTGGTGAGAACCAGAGAGGATTGTGAGCCACTCCAAAGGGATCTGTCAAGGCTGGGCAAGTGGGTGTCAACGTGGCAAATGAGGTTCAACATGGCCAAGTGCAAGGTAATGCACATTGGGGCCAAAAATCCTAACTATAAATACAAGTTGATAGGATGTGAACTGGCAGAGACTGACCAAGAGAGAGATCTTGGGGTCGTGGTAGATAACTCACTGAAAATGTCAAGACAGTGTGTGATTGCAATAAAAAAGGCCAATGCCATGCTGGGAATTATTAGGAAGGGAATTGAAAACAAATCAGTCAGTATCATAATGCCCCTGTATAAATTGATGGTGCGGCCTCATTTGAAGTACTGTATACAATTCTGGTCACCGCACCTCAAAAAAGATATTCTAGCATTGGAAAAAGTGCCGATAAGGGCAACTAGAATGATTAAAGGGTTGGAACACTTTCCCTATGAAGAAAGGTTAAACGCTTGGGGCTCTTTAGCTTGGAGTTACATCTACTGAGGGGTGGCATGATAGAGGTTTACAAGATCATGCATGGGATAGAGAAGGCAGAGAAAGAAGTACTTTTCTCCCTTTCTCACAATACGAGAACTCGTGGGAATTCAATTAAATTGCTGAGCTGTTGGGTTAGGACTGATAAAAGGAAATACTTCTTCACCCAAAAGGTGATTAACACATGGAATTCACTGCCACAGGAGGTGGTGGTGGCTATAAGCATAGACAACTTCAAGAGGGGTTTGGAGAAGCAAATAGAGTAGAGGTCCATCAGTGGCTATTAGCCACAGCTTATCGTTGGAACTCTCTGTCTGGGGCAGTGACGCTCTGTATTCTTGGTGCTTGCAGTGGCACAGTGGGAGGGCTTCTAGTGTCCTGGACCCACTAGTGGACCTCCTGATAGCATTTGGGGTTTTTTGGCCACTGTGTGACAAGGGGCGTTTTCACACTGACCTTCAAGTGGCGCGACCACCCTCTTCACACCGGAGGATCTGCGCGGATTTTGCACAAGAAGCGCCGGAGCACCCAAAAGAGCCGGCGACTTCCGTCGCGAAACCCGCTCAAACGGAAACCGCCAAGAAGCAGGAAAATGTTTGAGCGGCTTTTGCGACGGAAGTCGCCGGCTCTTTTGGGTGCTCCGGCGCTTCTTGTGCGAAATCCGCGCAGATCCTCCGGTGTGAAGAGGGTGGTCGCGCCACTTGAAGGTCAGTGCGAAAACGCCCAGAGTGTTGGACTGGATGGGCTATTGGCCTGATCCAACATGGCTTCTCTTATGTTATTGATTGCATCATTGTTTTTTTCCTGATGTTAAACTTCAATAGTTTAATGTAAATTTTTCATTCATTTCATCTGTTAAAAAAAATCTGTGTGAGAAAATATCAGTGCTCTATGACATGCTCCACATCTGCAGAGACATTGGTGTTAACTCATTCAGTCTAGCATGAGAAGCAGGGACATTCAGATTATTTGTTCCTAATCCACCTTCATGAAAACTTCATAAACTTTGCTTTCATGGATGCCCATGTCTCCACTAGAGAGTGCGGACGCTAGGTTGTGGGGAGACAGTTTTAACCAGGATAAGCAGCTGTCCCTAATACCAATTTATATTTATTTGATTGTATGATTACATTGATAAATGTATCCCCAAAAAATGTAGCAGCCATAATTTTGTTTGGGAAATGGCTGTTGGATCTGGATCAAACTTCTCCTGTGATGGACTGCACTTTTTAAAAGCTTCGAAGTGTTGTACAAACAGAGTAAAGGACTGTGAAGAGTTAATTCTTCACAGAAACAGAGAGCACTGAGTGACATTCTGCTCCAAGGAATCTGTTTGGTTAGCATCAGCTGAGCAGAGAAAGACTTGAGAGCTGCATGCTGAGGAGACAGATTTCTGCTTTGACTGAGTTCAGTTTGATTCCTGCCTTAAAGGTAAAGGTAGACCCCTGTGCAAGCATCAGTTGTTTCCGACTCTGGCGTGATGCTGCAGCTTACCACTCTGATGTGGCGCAGAGTGGTAAGCTGCAGTAGTGCAGTCCAAGCTCTGCTCACAACTTGAGTTCGATCCTGGAGGAAGCTGGGTTCGGGTAGCTGGCTCAAGGTTGACTCAATCTTCCATCCTCCCGAAGTCAGTAAAATGAGTACCCAGCTTGCTGGGGGTAAAGTGTAGATGACTGGGGAAGGCAATGGCAAACCACCCCGTAAAAAGTCTTTTGTGAAAACGTCGTGATTCCAGCCTTAGCTGAGAGCAATTTAACACAGACTGGAGAGCTGGGGGGAAAACTGGCTAGGAAGTTACTCTCATTCGCCTGAAACGTCAGAACTAAAGTCTGTGCATGTACTGGTTTTACCTCAGAACTTTCAACCCATGATTTCAGCTGACCTTTCTCCTTTATGTTTAATAGAATATTTTGTTATTTTTGAATTTCAAAATGCCTCAAGTGCCATTTAAGTTGTTTAAGTCACAGCGGGCTCCTGATCCTTCCCTCAGGTTCCTAAAAAAATCATACTGTGACAGAGAGGGAAAGCCAGAGTTCTTCAGCAAAGAAGAAAATACATTATTAGAGTATCTCTGTTAGTAAAGGGAAAAGAAAAACAGAGAGAAAATCTTGCCTCTGAGGGAGGGAAGTGGACGAGGCTGTTATAATTACACTGAAAAATGTATCCCCAAAAAGTGTGGCAGCCCTAACTTTGCTTGAGAGATGGCCATTGGATCTGGACCAAACTTGTCCTGGCCTGCGGGGTGTGGTCTCTTACCGCCCATACTTTTTTATCTGTTAAGACTGGAGTATTTTGGTGGTTTGCAATCTTATCCTAAGCACATATCTCCTTTTGAATACAGCCTATTGAACAAGTACAGTATTTCTAAGAAAACATTTACACTACAGAATCAGGTTGCACCATGTAACTCTAGGTGAAAATTAGAACAAGGTTGTTTTCTGTGCTTCTCATTTTCAGAAAATGAAGTAACACACAATACCATTGGGGGAGAGGGATAAGATCAGAAACTTAAGTGTAGATGACTGGGGATTGGGGAAGGCAATGGCAAACCACCCCGTAAAAAGTCTGCCAAGAAAACGTTGTGATGTGATGTCACCCCATGGGTCAGTAATGACTCGGTGCTTGCACAGGGGACTACCTTTACCTTTATACCACGATCACTACACCTAGCATATATTCCACCTTGTTGATCTTTGGTGTCAGCTATGGCATTGTCATGAACTACAAATGGTATTAAAATGACTCCATTTCAATATATGGCAGACATAGAGAAACCTGCATAACTTGTTAGAATTCTTCCCTGATTTTATAATAAGACTGTAATTATCTTAACAGTCTTCCTACAATTTGAGTAAATAAAAATGTATTCTTTCTTAATTTCTAATAATAATAGCTCTCTATCGATACATGGTTTAAATCAGGGTGGGCAAACTGCGGCTTGCGAGCCACATGTGGCTCTTTCACACATATTGTGTAGCTCTCAAAGCCCCCACCATCTCATCAGCTGGCTTGGAGAAGGCATTTATCTCTTTAAATCAATGCATTTAAAATTAAAGTAGCTTTCTTTCCATGTCTCCCTCCTTCCTTCATCCCCCCATCTACTTTCCTTCCTTCCTTCCTTCCTTCCTTCCTTCCTTCCTTCCTTCCTTCCTTCCTTCCTTCCTTCCTTCCTTCCTTCCTTCCTTCCTTCCTTCCTTCCTTCCTTCCTTCCTCTCTCAAACATCTGACGTTCATGTCTTGCAGGTCTCAAACATTTGACTTTTATTCTATGTGGCTCTTAACATTAAGCAGATGTGGAACAATCACATCATTTAAACATTATTGTCTCCTTACCATCATCAAATGTATCGACCAGCTGACTGGGATTGATCTCTGCTCCTCCAATCAAAACATTATCTAGAGCCCACTGAGCACGATCAAAGCCTGACACCACAATTCCATTGTTAATCACAAATGGCTGCCACCAGCGCAGGCGAGTTGTATTGGTCAGAGTATCTTCTGGTAGCAGTATATAGTCATGTCTGATGGAGATGTACTTCTGATAATCCATTTCATGAAGCAATGTCCAAGATATTCCTGCAGTACAAGGATTCAAGTTACAGCAAAAAGTGAGTCAAAATCTGAACATCTCTTTTAAGGTTGACTTGAAGATATGAATTCACATCACTTGTTTCCCACAGTTCAGGGGATGGCTTTGAGACTGTTACTGTAGTTCCTGATTACCCCCCCTCCCACACACACTTTTAAAATAAGAATAGCAGCAGCCTGATTTCAAAGAGCAGTTCTCAATAAGATGCAAACTGTAAAGTACTACAGCAGTCATAGCGACGCAATACCTGCATAATGCCTTGGCTTTAATGTTTAATATCAGAGCAGTTAGAATGCCAGATCCTAAACTTTTATAAGTGCTGATCAGGGCTTTTTTTGAGCAGGAACACACAGGAATGCATTTCCAGTGGACTTGGCCAGGGCTCCAGCTAAAAAAAAGGTCTCCTAGGGAAGGCACTATGGAGCCACGCACTCCCAGACCATGCCCTCTGTCCTCTCTGCTGCCTCCAATGAGCTTGCAAAGAGAGTGAGAGATGTGGAGCCGCCCATAAGCACCCCTCCTGGGAGAAGCTGGGCCTTTGTAATGGCAACCAAGAATCATTTTGTTTTTACATTGCCTGTGCTGCAGACAACACATTTCCTTTTGGGGGTTTTTTGGTAACACGTCCCCCAATGTTTTAAATGTATACAGTTTTCCTGCAACCCTGGGTGTCCTCCCAAGTCTGCAGAAATATTTTTCATCTTTTAACATGTTCTATGAATTTATCAATCTGCATCTAGGGCCATATTCAGAATTACACATATATTGTATAATCCAGTTTGAGTCCCCGTGGGAAAGGAAAGGTCCCCTGTGCAAGCACCAGTCGTTTCTGACTCTGGGGTGACGTTGCTTTCGATTTTATAATTTTTATTGATTTTAACTACAAAAAAAGAAAAAGCAGTGCAAAAGATACATAAAGGGGGGAAAGGGGCATTTACAGAATGCGAAAAGCAGAAACAGAAAAAAGTACAAATATATCAATTATAATTCTACCTCCAAATAAAATACCCAGGTCATTCTACCTGCAAGTATAAAGATCATATATTTTACCATCCTTTCTTTCATTACAGAAAATTTTTAGTAAATTAACTCTAGCAATATGAATCGAAACAATTCTTCTTGAACACTAAGTATATAAAGTAAAAAAAAAAAATTCAAAACCATCTCAACACCAATTTTATCTGATTTAGCTTAACCCTATTATAAGCACAAATTAAATTGTTGGTTTAACAAAATCCTTGTTAAAATAAACACATAAAAATCATATATTTATCTTTAACAAATTACAAAAGATACAACTTAATTTGTCTATAAACAGTTTTTCCAAAGGGGCATGTTAGAAACAAATCTACCAGATTACAAAACAATTGTGCTATCTGCCTTTTCAACAATTAATCCAACTCTTACATCAATATGAGCATTTTCACCAAATAAACATACTATGAATAAATCTGCTATATAAAAAAATGTGTTATCTGCACTCTCTAGCATTAATCCAAATTAACTATATATTTAATTAAAGTTTTAACAACTCCCTTCCTTCTTTAGGATCTCTCTTGTTCTTTTAAAATCACATATCTATTCATTATTAATAACTGCATATTTGTTTACCGACAAAAAAAAGAAAAAGAAATATCAAAGTTCAGGAATCTTTCCCAAAATTTAAAAACGTTTTGATTCCTTTAACTTCTATCCCTATTACACCAGAGACAACCCACTTGATGTGACTCAAACATCACACTTTGCATTTTGAAATCACATGTCACTTCTTAATGAGGATTCCATATGCAGCCATCCACAAAAATGAGAAAAGTTCAAGAACCTTCTTCCTGAAAGCTTTCCACATCTTAATTTGCTGGTCGGGACGTACCTTTTTGCTTCTCAATGTGGCCTGCCCTCTCGACAATGAGAGGAAGAACTCAACGCCATTTTCCCCTCTCAGCATGACTTCACTGAATCTTAATTTCCGATCTTGTTTTACTGCTGCGACACAGGGATCCATTTTGGTTTTCTTTTGTTCGTTTTAGAGCGTATCACTTTCCCATTTCAATTCCACAGATGTCAGCAGAATCTCTTTAGCACTCAACTCCTGTAGATTTGCAATTTCGCTAGCTTTCAGCATAAGAAAACCCATTTGCTTTCTAATAAGCTGCATTAATGAGCCAAGATCCTGTCTCAGAGAATTAATATTCTGTAAGATTTTTTTATAAGACATTTCGCTAGGCAGTGCCATTTTTTTCTGACAGCAAACTCAGTCTCTTAATCCAAGTTAAAAAGTAGCTTCAAGATCCTGTTAAATCCACATTCCACGACAGCTCCAGCTGAGATTTCAAATGTTATCATTTCAAATACAGTCAGGCGACAGAGACAGATCTCTCTAAAATATATCTCCTTTATGTTCAGATCATATTGTAGCCTAACAATAGTCTCTTTAGCATATGTCCAATTATAATCCGGGTCGATTTTAGTATTTGTATTCAATCCAATTTAAATAGTTACCGATACTTAAGATTGCTCATAGGCTTTTTGAGGCCTCATTTCTCTTTTCCTTTGAGCTAGCCTCTCGTTGTTATGCAAAGTGACCCATTAGCCAGCGGTATTGAAAAGTCACTTATTTGTCAAGCAGAATTGCCACATTAGGAGTAGAAAGATGCTACATCAAAGGTGTATTGAGAAAAACGAAAGAAAAAAAGCAATTGGACATTCATCTTTTTCTGCTGGTGCACCAGCTTTCATGGCTGCAGAGCCTCGGGACATGCAGGAAGCACGGGGGCAGCTGCCACTGTACTCCTAGCTCCCCACAAAAGTCCCATGCCGAAGAAAAACCCCTCCAGGGCTTTTCTATGGGGGCGCCACTTTGGTGACACCCCTCCAACAGCCAGAATCAGAGATGCTGCAGGAGGACGATCTGCAGACACCTCTAAAGGCAAGATGACGGAGCC
Source organism: Heteronotia binoei (assembly GCF_032191835.1). NCBI lineage: Eukaryota > Metazoa > Chordata > Lepidosauria > Squamata > Gekkonidae > Heteronotia > Heteronotia binoei. The sequence continues at coordinate 6,133,375 of NC_083230.1, forward strand.
CGGAAGTCCTCGTGACGTTGCTTTCACAACGTTTTCACGGCAGACTTTTTACGGGGTGGTTTGCCATTGCCTTCCTCAGTCATCTATGCTTTCCCCCCAGCAAGCTGGGTACTCATTTTACCGACCACGGAAGGCTGAGTCAACCTTGAGCCAGCTACCTGTAAACCCAGTTTCCACTGGGGATCAAACTCAGGTCGTGAGCAGAGCTTAGGACTGCAGTACTGCAGCTTTAACACTCTACACCAGTGAGAAAGGCAGACTATAAATAAAGTAAGAGTAAAAATTATATTATGTGGGGACTACTTCTCCCAGTATACTGTGTGAAAACTCAGTAACTTGAACTAACTTAGTAACATGAACTAAAAAGGAACACCAAACATTAATACTTCTTAAAAACACATTATTTTTAAATGCCTGATTAGTTTGCTTACTATTGAAATAATTGGTTGTGGAGCAATATGCAGAGATGACAGGTCTGTGGGGTGAAACAAGGTCTCTCATTGGGCTGTGTGAGAACAGACCTCCATAAAATGCAGCTGATGGCACTGTACTGTTCTGTGTCAATATGTGGAAAGTAACCTACTGAATGGGTGACATTTCTGGTGATACCAGGGGGTGCGGTCTAATATGCAAATGAGTTCCTGCTGGGCTTTTTTGTATCTGGTTCTGATAGTGCTAGCAATCCCCTATAGATACTGCTGTATAAGCAATACAATAAAAAAGAAATCATCTTGATCAGTAGAAAGATAAAAATAATAGATTGGATCCAGCAACCTTTTTCACTAGTGGAAAAGGAAGGAGGGATCCTGTTTAACCACCCAAAAAGACTCTGCAAACACAAAAGCCATGTGGGACAAAAGCTACGGTAAAGAGGAAAATGAGTGAAAATCCGGCTGGTTCTAACTGAGAAGCTTTGATTTTTCCAGATGAATAAATCTTTCAGACAGCATATAGAATCATGGTTTAACTAAACTATGGCTAGTCTGACTGAATGCAGGTTATTCCACTAACTATAGTTAGTTATGGTAGATTAATCTTGGACCTAAAACCACAATCAAAACTTGCTTTAGTCTTATTTATGGTTTCCTGAGATGTAAAAGTGCAGGCATTCTGGCTTAATGCTTGCTTCTTTCCTTGTGCTACCATCACAGGCTACAAAGAGAAGGCAACAAAACCAGGATTTCAGTATTTAATCTGTGAGATGAATCTTAAAGTCACAAAATAAGACACAGTTAATTATGATGTCCAGGGCTTTTTTTGTAGCAGGAACTCCTTTGCATATTAGGCCACGCCCCTGATGTAGGCCCTGTAAGCTCTTGGAGGATTGGCTACATCAGGGGAGTGTGGCCTAATAGGCAAAGGAGTTCCTGCTACAAAAAAAGCCCTGATGATGTCTGAACAGAGTCCATATGACAGTGGACAATTCTTATCAATTCTGTTAACTCTTAAAAGTCAATAGTTCCATTGTGATTAGGCTTCCCAACCCCCCCCCCCCGCCCTGGCGGGGGACCCCTGAATTTGCAGCCTCCTCTCCCGCTCTCCAAAAATCTGGAAGCGGGGGGGGGGGGAGAACATGCATGTAGGCATCATGTAGCTGTAGAGCTCCTGATCCGTTTGTAAAATGTGTGCCTTTAAGGCTGCGCAGGAAACAGGAAGGGCTTCATTGGAAAGGGTCAGTAATAGTTTCCATGGAGAATGGCCCCTCCCTTTCTTTTGCTTTCCTTTTCACAGCAAGTAGAGTTCTGCAGGAAGAAGATCTAGTAAGTATTTGTGTGTGTGAGAGAGGGAGGGGGCAGGGGATTCCCTGGTTTGGAGGCCCTCCCCCCCTTTAGAAAGCGTGGGGGGGGAGGGAAATGTCTACTGGGCACTCTGTTATTCCCTATGGAGAATGATTCCCATAGGGAATAATAGGGAATTGATCCGTGGGTATTGGTGCTCTGGGGGGGGGGCTATTTTTTAAGGTAGAGGCACCAAACTTTTAGTATAGAATCTAGTGCCTCTCCCCAAAATACCCCCCAAGTTTCAAAACGATTGGAGCAGAGGGTCCAATTCTATGAGCCCCAAAAGATGGTGCCCCTATCCTTAATTATTTCCTATAGAAGAAAGGCATTTAAAAAGGTGTGCTGTCCCTTTAAATGTGATGGCCAGAACTCCCTTGGAGTTCAATTATGCTTGTCACACCCTTGTTCCTGGCTCCACCCCCAATGTCTCCTCGCTCCACCCCCAAAGTCTCCTGGCTCCGCCCTCAAAGCCCCCAGATTTTTCTTTAATTGGACTTGGCAACCCTAATTGTAATAAATAGTCCCATTGTAAACAATAAGAAATGTGAGTAGAAGAAAGAACACACTATCTAATTTCTTCTGTAATACAGATAAATATTACTCAAGGAGAGGAATAATGAAGGTATGAACATATATTTTAAAACACTGTGCAATTGTATATATGCTGCTGGCTTGGAAGACAAATATCTGAGCTTCCAAAATAGCTGAACATTCAGTAATTTTTTAATAAACTGGAGAGTCTGCTTACATGAGACCAGTGTTCCCTCTAAGATGAGTTAGCGTAGATAGCTCACAGATTTTTAGCCTCCAGCTCACACATTTTTGTCTTAGCTCAGGAAAAATGGCTTCAGAGCCCAATAATAATAAGAAGAAGATATTGGATTTATATCCGCCCTCCACTCCGAAGAGTCTCAGAGCAGCTCACAATCTCCTTTACCTTCCTCCCCCACAACAAACACCCTGTGAGGTGGGTGGGGCTGGAGAGGGCTTTCACAGCAGCTGCCCTTTCAAGGACAACTTCTGGCAGAGCTATGGCTGACCCAAGGCCATTCCAGCAGGCGCAAGTGGAGCAGTGGGGAATCAAACCTGGTTCTCCCAGATAAGAGTCCACACACTTAACCACTACACCAAACTGGCTAATTGATGCAGGAGCTCACAACTTTAATGGCAGTAGCTCACAAAGTAAAATTTTTGCTCACAAGACTGCATCTTAGAGGGAACATTGCACAAGACTATTTTGATATATGGTCCTAATTAAGATTTTCTGTGGTTTTTTTTCTAGTTGGATCCTCTCTGTGTGTGGATGTCCAGGCACATATGTGTGCTTGCTTTTGGAGCAAATGTAGAGGCTAGAATTCCAGCTACTGGTTACAGATTACTAGGACTTTTAGGTAACATTCAGCCAGACTTTGTTTCCATTACAAAATATATATTTGACTATCTAATTAGAATGTAGATCTTCCTTGCTTATTTTCTGGTTGGATGCAGGTAGAGAGGTTTGTGGCAGAATGTGCCTGTTCTTGGCCAGCAGGCCCCGTTTCTCCCTACCCTCTAGGATTTTCTCAACATCTAGGGACGTTTCTCTTTCTCTTTCTCCACTAACTGCCACCACCCCCTGAACCTTTTTCAGGAATTAATCACTGTGAGGGTCAAGATTCCCAGAGTCTCTTTCAAATTCTGAGGCCTTGCCTCTGTTTCTTGCTGCCCAGCACTGGGTCACCACAGCGACAGGTTACTGCCTTGTGCACCTCTGGAGGAATTGTCACTTGACAACTGCTGGCACTCCTTTTAAAATAATGTGTCCAAGGTGGTGGAGTTCTATGTAGTATAGAGAACCATTACCATAGGGGTTGCCAAGTCCGACTCAAGAAATATCTGGGGACTTTGGGGGTGAGGCCAGGAGACTTTGGGGGTGGAGCCAGGAGACTTTTGTGATGTCATTTCCTATGATGTCACTTCCAGGTCAAAGGTCAAGTCATTCCAATGTCACTTCCAGCACACTGCACCAAAACCCCACCTCTTCCTGTGATGTCATTTCCGGGCACTCCCACAAACCTGCCTCTTTCTGTAAAGTAACTTTCTTTTTTCAAAATTCAAATGTACCTTCATATGTAACTTCCCACCCCAACTTTTCCCCCAGTTTACATTACCTCTAGGCTTTTCGGCCTCCTTCCAGTGCAAAATCTATTAGAAATCTCCGGGCCGAGGGAGGCGAGATTGAAGGCTACCAGAGAAAGAGCCTTCTCTATTGTGGCCCCCCACTGGTGGAACCAACTTCCAGACGATGTTAGAACCTTGAGGGACCTTGCCAAATTCCGCAAGGCCTGCAAAACAACATTATTTCAAATGGCCTTCAGCCAAAGTACATAGATGCCCAACATCACCAAATGTATGGCATGGAATTAACACCAAAACTGTTGTTTTAAAATTGCATTAATAATTTTAAATTGTAAATTGTTTAATTTTAACTGATATTATTGTAATTGTTTTTATTGTTTTATTGCTGATATACAATGTTGTTAGCCACCCTGAGCCTGCTCCGGCGGGGAGGGCGGGATATAAATACGAAAAATAAATAAATAAATATAACAAAAACTTTGCAGAAAGCACCAAAGATGCTGTAGAACCCTACTGGTGGGGATAGACCAAATAGCAAAATATACATTTACTTGTACCAAAATAAGCGAATCAAGAACCTGACCAAAGCACTCTGGGTTCTTTTTAAAGCAGTTCAAATGTCAGCAGAAAACAAGGCTGGCCAAAATAAGAGAGTCTAATTTAAAGCAGCAATAGAGAACTCCAGCAGACTTATTCCTCTCAGCAGCACACACACCAAGCATAATTCATAGCTTCAAAACAGGCCATAAAAACACCTCACCACCACAAAAATGCAGTGCCATCACATTGTGCTTTAACAATAAGAATAGATGCTAACAGAATATCTTCTGCATAAACTCCATAACTAATTTTAGAAGACATACAACACCGAGACAGATGCCATCCAACACATAACATCAGTATTATTATCAGCTTAATTTATAGTGCACCTTCCTCACTGAGACTCAAGGCAGAATACAAACTATTAAAAGCAGTTCAATCAGACAGCAAGAGTCTCTAATAAACAATGTATTAAGACTACAATTACAGAATTGGAAAACAATGCAAATGAATTACTTGGTAAGGTAGCCAAAAACTGTCTAGAGCAGGGTGGCCATACTGGCTCTTTCACACATATTGTGTGGCTTTGAAAGCCCCCACCACCCTATCAGCTGACTTGGAAAAGGCATTTCTCTCTTTAAATCACTTCTCCAAGCCTAGCCAGGAAGCGGCTTGGAGAATGCATTTAAAGTTGCTTTCTTGCCACCTCTCCCTCCCCATCTATTTTCCTTCCTTCCTTCCTTCCTTCCTTCCTTCCTTCCTTCCTTCCTTCCTTCCTTCCTTCCTTCCTTCCTTCCTTCCTTCCTTCTCTCAAACACCTGATGTTTATTCTACGTGGTTCTTATGTTAAGCAAGTTTGACCACCACCCCTGGTCTAGAGCAGCGGTTGCCAAACTCTCACCCACCCACGCTGAGCACATGGCTCCAAAAGCTCCCAAGCCTCCCAGCCCTCCAGCTCCAGCTAATTTGCCTGCCCAGCTACAGCAGTCACCGGCAAGGGACCTGGCCACATCCTACTCCCTGGCTTCAGCCTCTAGAGTAGAAGCAACCCCCTCTCACGCGGCAAGCCTCCTGCATACCCGGTAGGGTCATGCAGCCACATGGGGACTCAACAGGAGCCCAGCCTGCTCCAACAAGGAAAAAAACAACCCATAGTGGTGAGGCTGCTCAGCTTGGTCTGCTCTGCAGGTTTGCAGGCTGGAGAGAGGGACACAGGCAACCAGCAAGCAGGTCGCCCAGCACCAAATGAGGGCTGCTGGGAGCAGGTGGGACTAAGAAGGCGGGCGAGTCCAGAGCCCCCTGGCCAGTTCCAGACCTCCGCACAAGCTGGGGGAGCTGCCTATGGACACAATGTGCACCAGCACAGGGTAAGGAAAACTCAGTGGAGAACTCCAGCTGTGCTGCTCTAGGATTCGTCTCTATGGTTTTCATAGAGATAAATCCTAGAGCATCACAATATGGCCGCCATTTTGTCCCCCGCCGGGGATGGGGGCCTTAGCGGGGGTGGGGGCCTCAGGTCGGGGGATGCCTACATTACCAGCAGGCCTCATTTTGGGCAGCAGCACACAGGAGCAGAGCTTCTGAACCTCTAAGTTTTACCTCTTTCTTTCTCCCGCATTAAAAAAAAAATTGTTTCTGGGCTCCATTGTTCAAACCCCCTGTGAGAATTTGGCTGAACTTTAAGATTTGACAAACTTTCTAATATTCCCCCCCACACACACACAAATAATGGGAAAATAACCGAAACATATAAAGCAGACAGATGGAAATCTTCATCATGCCATTGTGGTCACATAGGAGAAAGTCATTTAAAAAGTATGATGGGTGTAAAATTTTATTATGACAATTATAATTTAAGAAGCATTTTAAGGTGGATTGCTGAGCTGGTATAATTTAGTACCTCTTCTGGTGATGTCAGGGGTGTGTGGCATATGCAAATGAGTTGTGCTAATGAGCTCCAGCACCTCTTTTTCTATGAAATGACCCAATTACCAGCATCCAAAGTTATAACATAGCATTAAAAAGAAAATGTTTACAAGTATACTTTTAGCACAGCACCAGACTGAACAAAGGAGTCCAAAAGAAATTGGTAAAATGCAACTCCTCTATCCCTTTCTCTATACATGCCCTATCAGATATGAAAATAGAACAGGCTCCTTTTGCTTAGGATGTTACAGATCCCTATATCCTGCCTTTACCTTGAAGCTTGCTCCAGTTCTTGAGGCAAGCACATGGTCAATGGCTGTCTTCCCAGTGGAGAGGTCTGTATGCGCTCATGGATGCAGCACCCATGGAAAAGAGCCCTCCTTCCTGCTGCAAGGAGTTTTTATCATATGCTTCCCCTCCTGACCAGGCCACACTAGGTCAAAGAAGCATTTCCTGGAGATCGCCAAGAATCACCTTCCTGAAGACTCAAGTATTATATTCCTCCAAATCTCTGTTCCCTGCTTGAAGGGGGGAAGAAGGGGGGAGCTTGGCCATATCATTGTCTCTAGTTAGACCTATTAGCATTTCTTAAGAGGTAGCTGAGGTGAGCCTGGACATCCATTGATTGACTTCCTTCTTCTCAGCCTGTTCTCTGCCTGGAGTGGGTGGGATTGTTAAAATGCAAAGTGGAGGTTTCTTTCCTTTCCAAACACCCAAGAAACAAAGCATTTCTTCATAAGGCTTGTTAGACATAATTTAAATGGCCACTTGCCTCCATCTGTTGAATAATCCAGCAGAACTCCTTCCTTCCGACATGTGGGCCTGTGGCAAGTTGTCATGTTTTCACTCCCAATTCTTCCCCAGTATTGTAAAAATCTGGATGAGAACACATTAACGGGTAATTGTAAATGTCCACTGTTTCCAACAAATAGTGCCCAATTTCCCCCCACAATAAAATATTTAAGAGGGACTAAAAATAAGCACAGCTGACAATCATGTAACAAGTAAGAACACTTACATTGATTGCATGGTTAAATCTAAAATACATTCAGAACCAAAACTGAGCAATATCCAGTCTTCAGCATCTTACATCTCAGTGCTAAATGTGTATACTGGTGCTTTGACCCTGCTGCAGTCCTAGCACAGTGGTAGGCACTGTTTTCAGCACAGCTGTTACTTTCTAAACCGAAGCACTTACACAGAAGCATGAGAACATGCTGATTGCCTAAGAAGAGTTATCTGGTAGCAGCGAATGTTTTAAAAGGTTTTAAGAAAGGAGAGAGACCCAGCCTGAGAGTTCAGGAAAAGTACTCTGCATATTCTCAGACACTGGGACTTGCCTCCTCCACAGTTCCACCACATATATCCTAAAGGAAAATTACGATCAGAGACAGTAGTCAAAGACACAGAGAACTAGCATGGTGGTTAGAGTGCTGAACTAGGACAGTGAGGGGTCTGGAGATCATATCCGAAAGGTTGAAGGAGCTGGGTATGCGTAGTCTGGAGAGGAGACAACTGAGAGGAGTTTTGATCACCATCTTCAAGCTCTTGAAGGGCTGTCATACAGAGGATGGTGCAGAATTGTTTTCTGCGGCCCCAAAAGGTCGGACCAGAACCAACGGGTTGAAATTAAATCAAAAGCATTCTTGGCTAAACATTAGGAAGAACTTCCTGACAGAGCGGTTCCTCAGTGGAACAGGCTTCCTCAGGAGGTGATGGGCTCTCCTTCCTTGGAGGTTTTTCAACAGAGGCTAGACGGCCATCTGACAGCAATGCTGATTCTGAGAATTAGGCAGATCATGAGAAGGAGTGCGGGAAGGGTTGCATCAGTGCTCAATTCTTATAATATAGTAGGTTCTAGGCAATGAAGAGGCAACGTGGTAGTGCAACGTCAGCTCTTTATTGATTTCAGCATAATCAAGGCTAAGCATGAGACTGCCGAACGGGGCCAACTATATACACACCCGTGTTCCCGTGCAAGCGTTTGATTGGTCCATTCAAACCAGTAGGGGGCCCATGACTGGAGCAGGCAGCAGGGTTTTGGATCCTGCTGCCCATTGTTCCCAAGTCCCCAAGCTCTGGCCGTCAGGCTCCAATGAGCCAGGCAGGAACACCCAACTCAGTTCTCACTTGAGTCCACACACATTACAGTTCTTGTGGCCCTTTCCTGCACACCTAGGGCAATGCTGATTACCATGTTGAGGTCAATCAGCAATTTTTTCTCCAGGCCAGTTTGGCAAGGGATCCTGGAGGTTTTTGCCATCTTCTGGGCATGGAGCAAGGGTCACTGGGGATGTATATATGTGGGGGGGGGCAGTTATAGCTACATCAATTAACAAAGGGCAAAGAACTAATAGTTAGAGTGATAAAGACTATATTTTAAGTTTACACGGTCCAGAATTAGACTCTTTTGGATCATAAGGCAACAGAATGTTCTTAGAATTTATTTCCAGTGCACTGGTGCACCAGCCTTCCCACATCAAGATGGTAACACGGTCTCTTTCGACCTGCAGAAATCTGCATTATCTATGCTTTGGATCCTGGCATAAACAGCCAAATTTACCAAACAAATATGTGGCTGAAGAAGAACTCTAGACAGGAAGTAATTTGGAAGCAAGGCCGTATAACTGGCACGAGCAGGATAAAGTGGAGTAGGGGAGAACTCTGTAAGCCACTTGGAGGGAGAGAAAGGTGCAGTATAAATGAACAAACAAATAAATGCTTAGAGCATTACAGAAAGAGTACATGAGTCATACATGTTGAATTGGCCTGTCAACACCTATAAGACCTTCTGAACATGAGGATTCTGGAGATGGCAAAGCTATGTAGACTAAAAGCATTGAAGAAAGCAGAGCTACCCATCTCTTTGACATAATAAATCAATACTTTTCTCAAGCCTTTCTCAACCCAGCCGCAGTGACAGGGTTCTGACATCAGACGTGCATTACCAAGCTGTTTTTTCCATCTCTTTGTCCTTTTGGAAAGAAAATTGATCTAATCTCTGTTGATAGGCGTGACCTTGCACAATGGGCACAGAGTCATTAACACAAACAAGTTCAAAAGGAACATCAGTACTCTACGCTTCTCTTAGGTCAAGGGCCCAAATCGCTGACCTTTTCACCATCACTCAAGGAGTAAGATATGATTTGGATCTTCAGTCGACACTCAAAAATGTTTGGAGATTATGGCCTAATTTATGAAACAAAACTTTTAGGAAAGGGAAACTTTTCTATTCATAGTTTCTGGAAGGCAGAATAGGGAGAAAGACTGTATATGTGAACATGATTTTCAGTTCCATTGGCCACATATGTAGCTTTGCTGGGGACCATTCCTAACTGCTCTGGCTCAAAGTTTCTTTGGTATTTGTGTGTGTGTGTGTGCATGCACCTGGAAGTCATGGTGATAATTCATCTGTTTCAATTTGGCACCCCCAGAAGGCTGGTGTCGTAGGCAATCACCTAGTTTGCGTAGTGGCAGGGCCAGCCCTGGCTACAATGGACAACCAATCGGGGGGGGGGGTATCTGGGAGGGCTGTTTTTGGAGGCAGAGACACCATATTTGCAACACAGCTGCTCAGGCCTCTCCTCAACTCCCCCTAAGTTTCAAAAAGATTGGCTGAGGGGAGCAAACGCAGGAAGAAAGCCCTGCCAGGCACAAGGGCAGATCAGTTGTTCATGGACTGGTTTGGAGCCCTGCAGGGGTCAAATCCAGCCTGTGGGCCAGCTGGTCTATAGCTTTATGCCCCTCCCAAGCTTCTTTATGCCCCTCCTCAGGCTCCATCCCCCTAATCTCCAAGAATTTGCCAACCCAGAGTTGGCAACCCTAGGCCTAAGCATTAAATGCCTCCTGTTTCTGTCAGGACTGCTCCTCTCTCTTTATTTAAGAACTATCTTGTTTGAAGTGCTTTAGTTCAAGACCAATGCTGTGAAATATCTTGATATACTTTGCGCCCCGCAGATCCAAGTCCTGGGTGATGGCTTGTCTCACAGTTGGCCCTCCAAAATACAGAGCTGTGTCCTCTGCGAGGATCCCGCATTCCATGCAAGCAGTGCCGCCTTCAAGAGACATCCACAGATCTGGTCTGATTTCTTCGTTGTCAAAGCGTTCCTTCAGAAAAGTCTGTTAAAGGAGTGCAACATTTGAGAATCCAGGGGTTAACTCACATCATTTCTACTGCTGTAGAAAAGAATCTTAGCAAAATGTGATTTTTAAAAATGTCCCCTTTTTGGGTACATGTTGCATATATTCTTTGTAGGGTTGCCAATCCCCAGGTGGTGGCAGGGGATCCCCTGGTTTGGAGGCCTCTCCCTGCTTCAGGGTTATCAGAAAGCAGGGTGGGTGGGGGGGGGGGGGAGAGAAATGTCAGCTGGGAACTCCATTATATTCTAAGGAGAGGATATGATGGAGAATTGATCTGTGGGTATCTGGGAGTCTAGGCACCAAATTTTCAGCATAACATCTAATGCCTCTCCTCAAAACACTCCCCAAGTTTCCAAAAGATTGGACCAGGGGGTCCAGTTCTATGAGCCCCTGAAGAAGGTGCCCCTATGCTCATCATTTCCAAATGGAGGGAAGGCATTTAAAAAGTGTGCGGTCCCTTTAAACGTGATGGCTAGAACTCCTTTTGAAGTTCAGTCATGCTTGTCACACCCTTGCTCCTGGCTGCACCCCCAGTGTCTCCTGGCTCCACCCCCAGAGTCCCCAGAAAATACTTGATTTGGACTTGGCAACCCTAATTCTTGGAGAAGTTTAACCCTGTTTGCAGAATAGATAAAAGATAATTCAAAAGATGGGATTCTATCAGCTTTGCTGCTAGCATAAGAGGGGAGGAACGGCAATTTTGCTCTTGTTGTTGCAGGTCCGTCTTATGATGCATGTTGTCTACTTGGGTCCCATGTTGCCTAACAGGGCCTTTAAAAAGGATCCAATGGGGTCCCTTTCTTCCTCTTTTGCCAGTTGAAAAGCTGGCAGGATCCAACGCAAAGGCTTTAAATTATCACACTGGAAGAGGAAGAAGAGTGTCCTACCATTATAATGGTTAAAAATTCTATCCGTCATAAAATCCAGGCCAATTTTGCTCCCCTCCCCCCAGGAAATTGCTGAGTCAGTGCAGTTTAAAAGAAATATGTTCACCTTTCAATTTTACAAACATTGGCTCTGCACAGTAAAACTACCTTTAATTTTTTTTTTATTCTGTTGCTTAAACTGGATCCCAAACTCAGGCTTATTGCTCAGGCTGTGCTTGTTTCATTGGGTGAAAATCAGTTGAGCATTCAGTCATAGGACAAAGAAGGTACTACTGTGGTTTCATTCTGAAGTATTGGCTACTCCAGTGCAGTTCCTCAGTGGGCCATGGAGGGCAGAAATAAAGAACTTTTTCACACAGCCTATGTATTCCGGTATGGAAGCTGGTCAGTTACTGAACTGTAACGGGTTTCTGCTGGCATTTCAGACAGACCCAACTCAGTAACTGGCTGCTACCGGAATACTGTCACCTTTTCACACAGTCCCGCGGCTGTCCCGGTAGTGAGGCATGCCTGAGTCGTTACTAACAAAGAGCAGCTTCTTCCACTTTTCAACCCCTCCTTCCGGGTTGAAATCGGTATGGGGCGCTGTGTGAAATGTCCACTATCTAATCCGGGAGCAGTTTTTGCGCCCTTTTTTGCCCGCCGGTGCGCGATCTCCAGCTTTTTTGGGGGGAACGACGGACTAAGATTGCTATAGTGCTATAGCGACATATCACAACAGCATCACCATAGGGATGCCTGGGCTCCATTAAGATGCCAGAGATCGCCACCGCTGAAACTTGGTAACTTATCTCAATGGAGCCTAGCCATCTCTATGGTGGTGCTGTTGTGATACGTCGCTATAGCGATCTTTGCCCGATGTCCCCCCCCCCCAAAAAAAAAATAAGCCGGCAGGCGAAAACGGCTGGCGCTGGTGGAAGCGAGATAAAAGCGGAACAGTGTGAAATGGCTTGCTTCAATCACGGAACCCTACCGGGGAAAAAAACATGTGTCTGAAAACTCCCATCCCTGTCTCAGATTACTGCAAGGCGGCACAATACTGACTCCCTTCCGGTTTGCACCGGTAAGTGTGAAAAGGCCCAAAATCATTGTGGCAATCCTCACTGGTTTCTCCATTTGTGCTAGGACATTAGTCCCCGGGGCACGGTCCACCCTCTCTCCAAGGCTGGGCTGACAGCACACAGGGTAGCTCCAATGGTAGCAGCACAACACACCACCTTTTCTGGGTGGCAGCCTGATGCCCCTGCACTGATTCTCCTGCCTTCTGAAGCTAGGAGGACTGTGCCACATATTTCACAGCAGCACCAACATGATGATGTCTTGCGGCTGGATCATTCCTGCTCCACTTTTGAGACTGGGTAGTCTGACTGCAATGTTCAGAGAAAGCCAGCCTAGACCTGGTGTGTTTGTGGCAAGTGTCTGAGAAAGGTGCATTTGCTGAATTTCTGCCTAGACAAATCCCTCAAGCCCAAAGCTGAAAAAACGAGGCAAACAGGTTTGTACGGCATCTCATCTGTACATAACCATAATATGTAAGACTGTGTGTAGAATGTGCTTCTTGCTTACAGGGTATGGATGTTAAGTTTAACTTATAATTTCCATGCTATTTGCAGATCAGGTTAATTTTTAAGTGGCTTATCTCTTCTCAAAGGTTTTGATTGTAGAATATTTTTAAATTTCTCTATCTGCTTTCTCTAGCTTTGTTTTTGTATGCCTAAAACAATCTACCACAGGTATCTAGGTTCTGGTATTTTTATCATATCCTCCGTGTGTAGTCTACACCAAAATCTATTTTGATTACCTTCAAAGTCTGAGTCAAGTAGCAATTTGGACCAGAGAAACCTGGATCACAGATGCATTTTTCTTTCAGACAGTCTCCATGGCCTCTGCAGTTATCTAGGCAGCCAGGTCCCAGGTAGAAATTGTCAATTGCCCACTGCAAGTCAGAATACTTCTGATAGAATCTAAACCGAACTGGGCTGTATTAACAAAAAGAAAGAAAGAGAGAAGATGGGGAGAAATCATTGTATCCATGAAGTACATATATGTGTAGGGCTTGCAGGACATGGTTTGTTGCAGAAGGAAGAAAGGGCAACTAGAATGATTAAAGGGCTGGAGCACTTTCCCTATGAAGAAAGGTTGAAATGCTTGGGACTCCTTAGCTTGGAGAAACATCGACTGCGGGGTGACATGATAGAGGTTTACAAGATAATGCATGGGATGGAGAAAGTAGAGAAAGAAGTACTTTTCTCCCTTTCTCACAATACAAGAATTCGTGGGCATTCAATGAAATTGCTGAGCAGACAGGTTAAAACGGATAAAAGGAAGTACTTCTTCACCCAAAGGGTGATTAACATGTGGAATTCACTGCCACAGGAGGTGGTGACGGCCACAAGTATAGCCACCTTCAAGAGGGGTTTAGATAAAAATATGGAGCAGAGGTCCATCAGTGGCTATTAGCCACAGTGTGTGTGTATATATAAATTTTTTTGCCACTGTGTGACACAGAGTGTTGGACTGGATGGGCCGTTGGCCTGATCCAACATGGCTTCTCTTATGTTCTTATGAATGGTATGGTACAGTGTTTCTTAATAACTTCTCAAAGTTGTTTTATTTCTCTTGTTTTTATGCTGTCCTTTCACCCCTTGAGACACCTTGAGGTGTCTCACCTAAAAACAGTAAAATCATTTGAACCGCTGTGACTCAAACTTGGCAGATTAATAATGAGCAGGACATTTTTACACACACTGCTGCAACAGTGATAAAATTATAGCTGACTTACAAGCAGCTGTTTTACATGAAAACTGAGGGCCTGGTGGCCAATTCATAGGAGTGCCAAACTCAGTCTCATGCTGGGTTCAGATAGTTTTTCATACTTACTTTCCCACGAGGCTCTCAGGGAGTGGGTAAGTTATCCTTTTCCATCCTTTTGTGGGAAAGAAGACAGATGGTTGGGAAACACCCCCGGAACATTTAGGGTCAGCAGGTAAGCACTGAGGGATTAGGTAGCTCCAGCTTACTCCAAAATCAGTGGAATACTGAACGTGGACATGGTTCTGGGCAATTTTTTCAGACGTTTTACATCCTACAGAAATCTAATACACATAAATGGAGATTATTTCAAGCAAGAACTGTAACACTGACATTCCATGTACATTTTAAGACATATGCTGTTCCAGGCCTCATTTGGGGCAGGAGTTCACAGGAGTGGAGCTCTGGAACCTCTAACTTTTATTGTGCTCTTTCTTTCTCCACCCCCACCCCCCACCCCATACTTGCTTCTGGGCTCCATTATTAGGCTTCCCAATCCCCAGGTCCCAGAGGGGGATCCCCCGGTTTTACAGGCTTCCCCCCTCCCCCAGCCAGCTGGCCGGTGGGGGAAGCCCCGCCCCCAGAGCCATTATGCACCTCCTTGAACGATTCCCATAGGGAATGATGGGGAATTGATCTGTGGGGCTCTGGGGGGGCTGTTTTTTGAGATAGAGGCACCACATTTTCAGTATAGCATCTAGTGCCTCTCCCCAAAATACCTCCCAAGTTTCAAAAAGATTGGACCAGGGGGTCCAATTCTATGAGCCCCAAAAGAAGGTGCCCCTATCCTTCATTATTTCCTATGGAAGGAAGGCATCTAAAAATTTGTGCCGTCCCTTTAAATGTGATGGCCAGAACTCCCTTGGAGTTCAATTATGCTTGTCACACCTTGCTCTTGGCTCTGCCCCCAATGTCTTCTGGCTCCACCCCCAAAGACTCCTGGCTCCACCCCCAAAGTCCCCAGATATTTCTTAAATTGGACTTGGCAACCCTATCCATTATTCAAACCCCCTGTAAGAATTTTGCTGAACTCTAAGATTTGACAAATTTTCTGATATTTTTCCTCACAAAAAAATGGGGAAATAACCAAAACATATACAGCAGACAGATGGAAATCTTCCTCATGCCACTGTGGCCACATAGGAGAAAGTAATGATGGAGGCAATCCTCCCTCTAAGCTGTGGAGTCTTGCGAGCAACAATTCTACCTTGTGAGCTCCTGGCATTCAAGTTGTGAGCTCCTGCATAAATTAGTTTGCTCTGGGGCCATTTTTCCTGAGCTAGGACAAAAAGGGGTGAGCCAGAGGCTGAAAAATTGTGAGCTACTTCACACTAATTTAGCTTAGAGGGAACACTGGATGGGAGTAAGATTATATTATGACAATTATAATTCAAGAAGCATTTTAAGGTAGATGCTGAGCTGATATAATTTAGTGCCCCTTCCCGTGATGTCAGGGGTGTGTGGCATATGCAAATGAGTTGTGCTACTGAGCTCTAGCACCTCTTTTTCTACAAAATGACCCCTGTGCTGTTCTAAGAAGGAAAGTGAGCCACGGGGAGGCCAGCGGAAAGTTTTATCACAAGTCAATGGAAGAGCAAAAAGGGGGAGCTTAAGAGTGGTTAGAATGTTGGACTAGGAAGGATCTGGGAGACCCAGGTTTGAAAACCCACTCTGCCAAGAAAGCCCACTGTGTGACCTTGTGCCAGTTACTCTCTCTAAGTTGCCTCACAGCTGTTGGGAAGCTAAGATGGAGGAGGGATGAATGATGTAAGACCCTCTAGTTGAAAAGAAGGGCATAAGATCCCAATAGGAAGAAAAGTAGGGAATAAATGACAAATAAATTAATGATTTATTCAGTTATCAGGCCGTTTTTCTCAGGCCAAACGAGGCATGCTCTGGGAATTGTGTGTTTGGAACTTACATCCATTTTTAAACTTGGCTATGAAGTGTGCGAGCAGTGCCAGATTAAACCCTGTGGAGGCCCCTAGGCAGTCAAACAGCAAACAGCAAGGCCCCTAGGCAGTCAAAATCTCGGGGGAGCCCTCAGAGTTGGAGCGCCTGCTCTACCACCACCCCTACAGCCTGCAGGCACCTTCTCAAAAACCCCTTTGACAAAGCTGCAGGGGAGAAGCAGAGAGAGGCAAACTTGATGACAATGCCAGCAGCAGCTCCACCAGACAAGTTGGGTAAAGAGCGGCTCAGTTGCTGGCTGGGAGGGCTGCAAGCGGGGGGAGTATCGGGGGAAAGCTGGCCCGGGGCCCCTAAAGGCGTGGGGGCCCATAGCCAGTGCCTACTTGTCCTAATTGTTAATCTGGCCCTGTGTGCAAGATTCCTGTGCTTCAATTCTATAAAACTGCAAAAGGTGAATCAACAAGCAAAGTTCCACTTTAGTAACAAAACACAACACAAATTAAATCTCCTCTAAACGAGTTGGTACAATATGGTGGGAGAAAAGGTTGTGCAGGAACAGTACTCCAAAATCTTGCCTACATCTGCTCTGCAACTGGGCCAAGGAATAATGAAGACTGAAGAACTATGGGTAGGTAGACTGCAGGGATTAAGGCACTTGATGAGTCCAATGATCTGAAAAGAAAACCCCGTGCAAATGTACTTTGATGTATACAGGTTAAAATCTGACTTGTGTGGAACCTTTTAAGGGCCTGCTTCTACTGACCATCTCAGACATGCTACATTGTTCAACGTAACACTACAGCAGTGTGTTTCAAAAGGACAGAGAAAATAAGACTTCATTATTGAAGAGGACAAATTTCGTAATATTTTTTAGCCTCAATGAACAATCTTCCTGGAGTTCAATGAAGAAAGCTACATATGGATTTTTTTTTTTACATTTCTATATTATCACATCTTCTGAGATTCCTTCCATTTGTATGGTGAACTACTAAATATGCAGAGTACTGCTGCACCCTACTGCCATAGTTAAACCAATACACATTCTGATTTCTTAGGTTTGGAACAGGGATCAGTGGGACCGATTCTGCACTCATCCTTACACCGCTCTCATGTCTGTTTTCTCCACGCAGCGTCCTCCTGATTTCCCACTATTTGTGCCGAGGATGCAGCAAACATTGCAGTGTTCATGCAGCAAATGGAAACCACTAAAAACCAGTTTCCGTTTGCTGCACAAAACCCACGATGTTTGCTGCAGTCCTGGCGCAAATAGTGGGAAATCGGGAGGACGCCGCGCAGAGAAGATGGACGTGAGGGTGGAGTAAGGTGAGTGTGAAATTGGCCTGAGTTGCATTATGTTTTAAGCAATGGAAGAATCCAACAAAACTCCCCAGTTTAGATCTTCATGATTTGAATCCTAGGTATCTCAATGAGCAGTTTTGTCTATATGAACCCCTTGCATCTGCCAATTGTACTCTGCTCTATATATCTGATGTTGAGAGATTTTTTGTTGTTTTAGTTACTTCAATATTATTGTACATATTATAAAATTTATTTTAAATTTATTGAGAAAAACAAATGACTGAAAATGTTGTTGTGGCTTCAAGTACATTCCAAATTATATAGCATAAAAAGGAAAAAATGCAGAAAAGGGCAACCAAGACAATTAAAGAACTGCAGCACCTTTCCTATGAGGAAAGGCTAAAGAGTCCGGGGCTTTTCAGTTTTGAAAAAAGGGCAACTAAGGTGACATGACTGAGGTTTATAAATAATAATGCTTGCTGTGGGGAGAAATACAACAGGCACTAGAGATTTACTGTGGGTGAGTGTCATGGCCTTGGGGGTGCTGGGGAGTGAAGGAAAAGATAGAGGGAGGCAAGGTGTGGGAAGAAGGCAGCTGTAACCATCAACCTACCTTTATCTGCCCCTCTGACTTCAGCTTTCCATCTCCTCCCCCCACTGCAGCCTCTGCCTAGGAAAAGGACAGTCTTTCTCTGCAGTGGGGACCAGCTTACATCACTTTCCTCTCCCCCTTTTGAACTGCACAACTATCCTGTGAGGTAGGTTAGACTGAAAGTATTTGGATGGTCAAAAATCATCCAGTCAGTGTCCACAGTAGGAATCTGGGTCTGGCAGACCCCGCTCTGAAGTGCTGACTGTCATGTCACAGTGGCTGTCATGGGGGGCTGCTGCTGAACAGGAAGAAGATATTGGATTTATATCCCGCCCTCCACTCTGAATTTCAGAGTCTCAGAGCGGCTCACAATCTCCTTTATCTTCCTCTCCCACAACAGACACCCTGTGAGGTGGTTGGGGCTGAGAGGACTCTCACAGCAGCTGCCCTTTCAAGGACAACTCCCACGAGAGTTATGGCTGACCCAAGGCCATTCCAGCAGGTGCAAGTGGAGGAGTGGCGAATCAAACCTGTTTCTCCCAGATAAGAGTTCGCACACTTAACCACTACACCAAACTGGCTCTCTACACCAAACTGGAACAAGTAGCAAGGCCTAGTTAAGTCATGCCAGTCAGATGTCAGCCATGCCTAGCGTAGAAAACCTCCAGGTGGAGGCTAAAGATCTGATATCACAACTGAACCCCAGACAACAGATCTTTCTCCCCATACTGCAGAAAATAACTGCTTTGGAGGGTGGGTCCCCAGCTAGGGCCTCTCCCCTTCTCAAAGTGTGGCTTCCATAGATTCCACCACAAAATCTCCAGGAATTTTCCAACCTGGAGCTGGCAACTGTAGTCAGGAGTGGCCCCAATGAGTTCTCCCTCAAAGACCTAAATAGGTCTTGAAAGGGCCTCCTCCCCACCACCTTTTACTGACAGGACCAAGTTGGTTGACTAGCGACAGGCATTGAGTGGAAAGCAAAGGCAGCTTCCCCAGTGGCCCAGTCTTAAATACAGGATACCATATTCTCTTTCTTTCTCTCTCCCTTTCCCCTATATCTGTTTCTAGAATAAAATGTCGTTGTTCTGCTGGCAAGTGATGCAACTTTTTGTCTCTCTGGCTGTTTGGTTCCCCAGAGGGGGAGGGGGAGGAACCCTAAGCCAATCAAGGGAAGGCTTTCAGTGGCAGTTTCCTTCATCCCTCTGTCAGCCAATCTAGGGAAGGCTTTCTTTCTCTCCTATGTGAAGCAGTGCCAAAGTCCTCAGCCAATGGAATGCAACAGACTTTGAGTGGCGGTTGATGGGCCAGTGGTTAATGCACATCCTTCAGTCAATGGGAGACCTACATTTGGCCACTCCACAGTGCTTTTATTATAGAGAGGATATATGAGGTATAAAAAGTTGATGAAGAGAATGTTTTCTCCAATAATACTAGAACTCAAGAGCACCTGATAAAGTTGATGGGAAACAGATTCAGGAAGGACAAAGGAAATACCTCAGCACTCAATGAGTAATTAAATGTTGGAATTCAGTGATAATGGATGCAATGACAGCTATGAGCATAGAAGGTTTTAAAAAGAGATCAAACAGATTCATGCAGAATAAGTCCATGACTGACTACTAGCCATTGTCACCAAGGCAACCTCCAAAGTCAGAAGTTAGCAAACCTCTAAGTACTAGTGGCAGGAGGCAACATCAAGTAAAGATCTTGATCTCTATGTTCTCCAAGACAACTGGTTGGCCACTGTGTGAAAAATGATGGTAGACCACTGGTTTGATCCAGCAGAGTGGTTCTTGCATTCTTATTTTAAAGAGTATTCTGATATGACCATTGCAGCAACTTCTATTGTTCCCCAGTAATTACAGAGGGTACTTCATTTAGCAAAAATCAGCAGTACAGGCACTAAAATCCATACTTTTCACATGGCCTTCTACCATTCAAAAGCTGTTTACCAGTTTTGTAGTTTAAGCAGTGCATCGTAAGCTTTAGAAATCAAATTTGCTACCTTGAACTGCATAATCCAGTCTTCTGTCGGAGTTAGATCATGTGTGACAGCATAAACTTCTCTGCCATCATGACTACCACACATCATGACACCATCAGGAGAGTCACAAAACCTTTCAATCGAACAGTCATCATGGAACAGCCAATGCTCATTCACTTAAGAAAACAACATTCTGATCAGTACTTTAAAACATTTAAGAATTAAAACTGGTGACTGTGTTAATACTTGAAGACAATTACAAGATTGTTGAACCTTTAATACATTATTAATGAATTATAATGAAATAATTATAATGAAATAATGGAATTCACTGCCACAGGAGGTGGTGGCGGCCACAAGTATAGCCACCTTCAAGAAGGGTTTAGATAAAAATATGGAGCACAGGTCCATCAGTGGCTATTAGCCACAGTGTATGTGTGTATATAAAATTTTTTGCCACTGTGTGACACAGAGTGTTGGACTTG
This sequence comes from Heteronotia binoei, assembly GCF_032191835.1. Lineage (NCBI taxonomy): Eukaryota > Metazoa > Chordata > Lepidosauria > Squamata > Gekkonidae > Heteronotia > Heteronotia binoei. The sequence continues at coordinate 6,153,849 of NC_083230.1, forward strand.
ATGGGCCGTTGGCCTGATCCAACATGGCTTCTCTTATGTTCTTCTTCATTATTCCAAGCTAAAGCAAAAGTTATTTAACTATGTTTGTATTATTTTTTAGAAGTTTGCATTATAATACATTTTTTTTTGCTATGTCTTGTTCTGGAGATACCAGCTTTGTTTTGAGCAGTGCTCTTGTGATTTAAACAGCTTGCGGCAATTCTGAAGGTGAAGCTTTTCCTGCAACCAATTAAGGCATATAAATATTGCCAAGAGGGGGGGGAAACAACACTGACATGCTTCTCAGGTTCTCTTCCACGTGGACTCCTACCTGTTGTCTGGTCTTCCATGAACATATCAAAAGCTATCCTCCCCACGGGTCCTGCATCTGCAGGCAAGCGTTCATGTTGTGGCACAGGGGCACTGCTGAAAGTGTCTAACATCACTGTCCTCTGATCAGCTGACCCTGATATCAGTATGTTGTCAATAGCCCAGTCATTCTGATCAAGGCCATCGTGCTTGGGCTGCCACCACCGGAAACGGGTTCCCATTTCTTTGGCATCAGGAGGAAGGAGAATGTTCACAAAACTAAAAAGCAGCAATTAAGAGAGGCTATGTGAAACCTTTTTTTATTATCTAAATGTATGTTTCAGAAACTAAAAAAGGGAAAAATAAGCAGTTCCATGGCCCTTTAAATTCCACTTGTTCATATTCTATGATTTGCTCCACTATTTCTGCACCAGCAGCCCCGCAGCCAGGATTTGAAGAATTGGGGGCCCCTGATTTTTTTCAGGGGGCACATAGTGGCCTCAACCTCCATGGCTTTCTCTCCTACCACCGCTGAGGAAAGCTGCCAGCTCGCTGCCATACAGCCTCCCCCCTCCCCACAGCTGCCCCAAGGTGATCCCTTTCCACCCCTCTTCCAGCAGCTCTGGTGGGGAGCCACTCAAGAGGTTTAGATACATGCCGCACACTCTCCTGCCCTTACCTGTAGCATGATCCAGCTAGGCAAGACCGGTGGGACAAGGGGTGTGTGTGGAAGTTGCAACTGATTTCTGGGGCTATAAGACCTCCAATTCGGATTTCTTCCTGTTAGAGGGCGAGCTGAGGCTACCCAAGCGCAGCTCCCACCCTCACTCGGGTGGCTAGCGAGACCAGGCCAGAAAACCCCTGCAGGCGAACATCACCTCTCCACTGATCCCCAGCCCCGGACTGCAGCCAAGACCTCCACTTGTGTGCACCAGCCTACCCTACCCTGCCCTGTCTGCAATGGAGCCATCTGCCCTCTACCTCCACCGCCCCACTTGAGGGCCAAAACGGCCTCTTCTTGCAGGCACCCTCTAGCCCAACGTCAGCCCAAGGTCCTGGGCACTGAAAGTGCCCCGTTGTTTCTGCTTGCTGAGGGGTCAGAGATTTCTTCCAGCCTCTAAGCAAGCAGAAGCAACACAGAGCTTAACTTTCAGTCCTGGGAACTGAAAGTGCTCCATTGCTTCTGTTTGCTGAGGGGTCAGAGATTTCTTCCAGCCCCGAAGCAAGCAGAAGCAACAGGGAGCTTAACTTTCAGTCCTGGGCTCCGAAAGTGCTCCGTTGTTTCTGCTTGTTGAGGGGTCAGAGATTTCTTCCAGCCCCGAAGCAAGCAGAAGCAAGGTGGAGCTTAACTTTCAGTCCTGGGCTCCAAAAGTGCCCTGTTGTTTCTGCTTGCTGAGGGGTCAGAGAATTTTTCCAGCCCCTAAGGAAGCAGAAACAAGGTGAAGCTTAACTTTCAGTCTTGGGAGCTGAAAATGCCCTGTTGTTTCTGTTTGCTGAGGGGTCAGAGATTTCTTCCAGCCCCTAAGCAAGCAGAAGCAACAGGGAGCTTAACTTTCAGTCCAGGGCTCTGAAAGTGCTCCATTGTTTCTGCTTGCTGAGGGGTCAGAGATTTCTTCCAGCCCCGAAGCAAGCAGAAGCAACAGGGAGCTTAACTTTCAGTCCAGGGCTCTGAAAGTGCTCCATTGTTTCTGCTTGCTGAGGGGTCAGAGATTTCTTCCAGCCCCTAAGCAAGCAGAAGCAACAGGGAGCTTAACTTTCAGTCCTGGGCTCCGAAAGTGCTCCGTTGTTTCTGCTTGTTGAGGGGTCAGAGAATTCTCCCAGCCCCTAAGCAAGCAGAAACAAGGTGGAGCTTAACTTTCAGTCCTGGGAGCTGAAAGTGCCCCATTGTTTCTGTTTGGTGAGGGGTCAGAGAATTCTTCTGGCTCCGAAGCAAGCAGAAGCAACTGTATGATGATGGCAGAATGGAGAAGGATGCAGCTGAGGCCTGGAGGCTGGTTAGGGGCCCCAAGTCAGGGGGCCCTGCCTAGCAGTCAGGGGGCTGTGTCCCCACAGGCCCCCTCGTAGCTACGGGCCTGTGCACCAGATCATAAAGAGAGAGCTGAGTTAAATGACTGTTCTGTGCATTGCTGTAATGATGATTAACTACAAGGACAATTCAAGTGGACACATTTTCTCTGCCAAGTTACCATGACAAGGAATTCAATCCTGATTTAGCTTTTGCCACACAGCAGAGCCAATTTTTGTTTTTAGAAATGTGTTGTTCTTAGGCCCTACTAGAATTCTTTGCAATTTTCTTTTCATGTATGTATTCTTATGTAAACTGCTTTCTTATGAAAATCAAACGATACTATTTGTTATTGTAGGTCATGCTGGCATTATAACAAGGTTTTATCTGTAATCCCAAAAGAATCTGCTAGAAGCACAGAACCAATGTCTAGAGTAGGGCCACAAGGCTGAAACTCTCACCCCACAAATGGTTTCCTCTTGACTCAAGGAAGAGAGGTGTAGAGGTGAGCAGAGATGAGTAACAGTGTATTTGCACAAGCTGACATCAAGAGCAGAAGACTCTCATCTGTAAAATTTAAATGGACTATGGATGAAATTATGGACTGAAAATTTAAAAGAATGTAGGAATATCGAATATTGAGTTATTCTGCTCGATGTTGTGAAATACGTTATTCTTACTGGATGGATATTATTATGAGAATTCACTTTTGATAATGAAATAGAACTTTGAAAATAATGTATTCACTGTTGTGTTGTAAAAAGTTTTTTTTTCATATATCGAGGCTTAGGTTACACAGAGGCTGTGGTTTGGTTTTTGCTACCTTTTTCGGTGATTCTCATTGGGTTGCTCAAACCGCAGTTGGAGGCAGGGGATCCTCTGGTTTGGAGGCCTTCCCCTTGCTTTAAGGTTATCAGAAAGTGGGGGCAGGGGAGATGCTGAATGTCCACTAGGCACTCCATTATACCCTACGGAGACTGGTCCCCATAGGGTATAATGGAGAGTTGATCCATGGGTACCTGGGGGGCTGTTTTTTGAGGTAAAGGCACCAAATTCTCAACATAGCATCTTGTGCCTCTTCTAACCCTGGTCCTATCTTTTTGAAACTTGGGTGGGGAGGGGAGGAGTTTCAAAAAGATAGGACCAGGGGGTTAAATTCTGTTAGTCCCAAAAGAAGGTACCCTATCCCTCAGTATTTCTAATTGTGGGAAGGCATTTAAAAGGTGTGCAGTCCCTTTAAATGTGATAGCCAGAGCTCCATTTGGAGTTTGATCCTGCTTATCATGACCTTGTTCCTGGCTCCACCCCCAAAATCTTCTGGCTCCACCCCCAAAATCTCCAGATATTTCCTGAGTCATACCTGGCAACCCTACCTTAGGCCTTAGCCTGTGATGTTATTTGAGCTGCTCAGTCTTTTTTACTGAAAGAACAGGAAATGTTTATATGTTCTTCTTGTCAAGGAATTGACCAGCCAACTGTCTTAACAAGAGGAAGAGACTAGACAGAACCTGTAACTATTCACTGAGAAGGTAGGAAAAGATGGACTGTAGAGAGAGGAAGTGTGTTGGGCTTCCCAATGAACTCTCAACCAACTTTTTAAAAAAGAGAGAGAACCTGCCTCCTAGTGGAAGGACAGGAAGGCATCCTTTGGTCTGAAGAGTGACAAGTAGGAGAAGGAATGTTCCTAACAGGGTTGTACCTATATGTGATTAATGTGTGCACAAACGGGCAGGGCAATAGGGGTGAGTCCAGCATGCTCTCTTCCACACCTCTCTCTAGGTACATTGGTGCTATACACCAATATATGGCTTATTTCCTATCAACTGCTGTCCAACCTACTGAAGTGAAGCAAGACTTTTCAAAATTAAGTAAGAAAAGCTTATAGTCAAGACTGAGTCTGTAAAAGCAACAAGAATATACTTATTACCCAGGCTTGTTGAACTGGTCATAAAAAATTTCCATTAAGATGGTCCAGGTAATGCCTCCATTCACAGAGTACTCGAGGAGAACTCCTTGGTTACGACTGTTGGGAGAAATCAGACATCCATACATAAAATAGAACTGGATGAATTCTGCATTAGTGAGGTTTAAATCCACTGTAACCAACAATCGGCTGCATCCCTGGAGAAAGAAAGAAAAACAGTGTTATGACTTCTAGGAGAAAATAATGCTTCTTGTTTGTTTAGTTTATTAGAAAGCCCAAATTACTTAAAATCCCTTTCCATTGGGAAACTTGGAAAAATGACTACTCTCAAAGGCAAAACCCAGGCCTCAAAGACATAATATACAAAGACAGAAAGAAAAGGAGTGTGTAAGTGTATGTGTGTGTGTGTGTGTTGCTTACTGTTTTGCTATATGTGCAGGGTCAGATACAAGTTTCTGTCTACAATGAAGAGTAGGTTGGCAGTAAATGTGACTGGAATGAAAGCCAGAAACAAAGTCCAGCTGCACACACTGTTCTCTTCTATGCACATATTCTATTCTTTGTGGATCCCAGCCCAAGATTTGAATCAGAAATCTAACTTGCTTGAATTAAATAGTAATGCTACCTTTAACAAGCAAATGACTATATTTTAGAAATACATATATAGAGCCTGAACAATAGGTATTTTGCACTTTGTTGAGCAAAATGAAACTCCTTTGCCACCCTCCGAGTGCTGCCCGCTGATCTCCTTATAATGTTGAGATATATATCTATCTCAGATGGTATATAATGAGGCAGAGGACTCCAGGAATATATGAGGGGTGAACTGGAAGGCAGGATCAGGAAAAACCATCCTGTTTCCACTAGCAGAAATGGCTTAACTACAGTTAAAGTAAGGGGACTATTCATGGAAACCAAAGTTTCAAACTGGCTTCAAATTCTGCTTAGTAGGAACCTTGGCTCATCTTAACCCTGTTTAATATCATTGTTGTTACTACAGTTAAGGCCTGGTGAGAGTTCCAGAAATAAGGCAAAGGGAGATGAGCACACAAGCTTATGATGGTTTCACTGTAATTATGCAACATCTGTAAAGGGCCAGAAACTGTTCAGACTACCACAGATTTACAACATAACTTCCATGCATTATTAGATTAATATGTGCTGCCTTTTGAACTTGTTTCCCTACTGCTAGCACATGACCAATGGCTGGATGAAGATGCCGTAATTAATGCTGGATGAAAACAGATTTTATAACTACTTTGTATTTCTTCTTGTTTGGGTTGCATGCCAAAATTATGTAAAAACAACTAGTATGAACAGCAGATATACCAACCCCAGTAAAATGAAGAGCCATCCCAGAAGCCACAGCTCCACAGACAGTGCTCAGTTTCCCACCATTGATTGTTAGCCAGTTCTGACTGGATGGCGCACGGTTGAAGTTGTCCTTAAGTTGGGTGGGGAGAGCTATCTCAGGCTCATCACAGTAGAGCCCACCCCAGTTTTCATCACACCTACAAGTAAAGGCAAACAACTCAGTGGAACAGATTTTCTATAAGCATCCTCAGTAGGCGGTCTGTTCCCTCTATGAGTGCCTCTTTCTCACTGATAAAGTAGTTTGAGATGGAGTACAGTATGTTCTACTATCATGAGGCATCTGTGCATCCTGCTAGAGGATTCCCTCCGCCTGTTTTCCCACTCACCTGTGCTCCTCACTTGGAGGATACAAGCTGAAGAGGGCCCAGAGTCACTCCCCCCCCCCAAATGCAGTTCCAGAGAGATCACCACAAAGCCAGACACAATGGCCAGAGATGCTGAAGATGCGGACTGACACATCTTTCCCTCTCTCTACCATTGGGAGGCAGTGCCGGATAAAGCCCTAGGCAGTCAAAATCTCGGGGCCCCCATGTAAATTATCTCACAGTCGGAACGCCCGCCCTGCCACCCATGGCCCCAGCTTCAGGTGTAAACATTCAATGGTTGATACGTTATCAGTTAGTCTCAAGACTGAAGGAGCTCATGCGTATTGAAGGTGGAGTTCTAAGAGATGTGACTGAATTTGAGCAACTGATTTTAAAATAAAAAGAGCATTTACTATGATAGATATATAAGATTTTACTCCAGCTCAGGCCTGTAGCCACCGGGGGGGGGGGGGCTATGGGGCCCTGCCCCCAACTTCTAGGAAGCCCCCCCCAACTCTGGGCCCCCAACTGATGACCTTAATTCCTTTCTTCCTCCTCCCTCCCCACAATCCAAATCACACAGGAGAGGTGGCAGGGGCAGCTGCCAGTCTCCCTGCATGATTTATAGCACCCCCCCTCCCTGGGTGCGATTTGTAGGCCTCCTTGCCTGATTTGAAGGCCATCCCTGCCAGCAATTCAAATCACACTGGAGGGCTGGCAGAAGCTGTTTGATGAGGCCTTTAAATGGCATGAGGAGGCTGGTGGCTGGTTTTGCCGGCTCTCCCACATGATTTGAATTGCTGACAGGGTTGGCTCTCAAGCCACGTGGAGGCTGTGGACTGGGGGGGCATAGATTTTTTAGGTGATAGAGGGATTTTTAAAAATTCAGGTACCCTCTGAATTTTTAGAAAGCCCCCCCTCCACCTAAAAAATCCTAGCTATGGCCCCACTCCAGCTAGCAATGGAAGATGAACAAGTGAAAAAAAAATGTATAGTTAAGTGGATACAAAATCTTAAAGAACAGATACCTATGCAACAATGGGAACTACTATGGGTAAAAGATATCAAATTTACAGTCAGCCAGACACTAAGAGAAAATTGGTACAAAATGTTTTTCAGATGGTATATAACTGCAAAGGACATTGAGAAAGCACATAAAAACTACAAAGGAAAATGCTGAAAATGTCAAGACACAGATGGAACCTTTCAGATGTAGTGGACTTGTAAACAAGCATAAGGATATAGGAAAGAAATACATCACAAAATGCGGAATATATAAAGTTTAATTTCCATTATAGGCAAACTATACACCAAGCATCTATTAACTAAATTAACTCCCTGGATGTCCCAGCAAAGAGTCTCGGGCCCTGAACAAATCGGGTTTCGTAAGGGTAAATCAGCTGTAGATCATTGTATCACTCTAGCACACCTGGCAGACAAATATACTACCCCTAGGAATTCCAAACTTTATGCAGCTTTTTTGGACCTTAAAGGGGCATTCGACTCTGTAGATAGAGAGCGACTATGGATTAAACTCCATCAACTGAGCATCGATAAGAGACTTCTCAAATTAATAATAACTCTACATTCCTCCATCACTTGCCAAATCAAAACCTCAACTACTGGGGAACTTACACCTAAAATTCCCTTCAATAAAGGAATTAAACAAGGATGCATACTTGCTCTTTTTTTATTCACTCTGTTCCTCAACAATTTGGCTCTTGTACCAACAGAAGTACACTGCCACCCCCCGAAAATGAGCTCTTTGCGTGTACCCATCTTGTTCAACGCAGATGACACAGTAATCCTTTCTCGTATGAGGGTTGGGCTCAGATGACTGTTGAATAAATGTCTCAGTTTTTTTCAAGAAAACAAACTGCATCTGAACGATGAAAAATCTAAGATTCTGTTTTTTGCTAAGTCTTGTAAAATCCACAAATGGCTATTTGATGGGAAAGAAATAGAAAGGTTAGGCATTTTAAATACCTTAAAAAAAAGGGTAAAGATAGTCCCCTGTGCAAGCACCAGTCATTTCCGACTCTGGGGTGACGTCGTTTCACAACATTTTCAATGCAGACTTTTTTATGGGGTGGTTTGCCATTGCCTTCCCCAGTCATCTACACTTTCCCCCAGCAAGCTGGGTACTCATTTTACCGACCTCGGAAGGGTGGAAGGCTGAGTCAACCTCAGGCCAGCTAGCTGAACCCAGCTTCTGCTGGGATCTAACTCAGGTCATAAGCAGAGAAGCTCGGACTGCAGTACTACAGCTTTACCATTTTGTGCCTCGGGGCTCTTCCTTTAAATACCTAGGTCTCCATTTTAGTCACAATATGTCCTGGTCATGTCACCGTAAATCTACAGTTAACTTAGCAGCCATTACTACATCAGCCATTTCCCGGTTTTTCTTTAATAGGGGCAACCAGTTTGTTCCAGCGGCTTTAAAAATCTATAAGGCCAAAGTAATCTCACAGCTATTGTATGGTATTCCAGCTTGGGTCCTGTACTAACAGAAGTCCTTTGAGTCCAATATTGAAAGAATTCACTCCAAATTTGTTAGGAAAATCATGGGCTTCCCATTCTGTGTCTCATATGCCACTCTTTGTCTAGAAACAGGCCTCAATATGTTAGAAACTAGAGCATGGCTTATATCAATCAGATATTGGCTATGTGTGCACTATTCCGCTAACTGTGGGAGTTATTTATATCAAATGCTGTCTGAATCCCCCTCGTCCAAATGGATTTCCTGCATAGAGAGGAAAATAATCACCTTAGGTTTGTCTATGGATTCTCTTTATATGCTTCCTCTTACAAACGCATATTATATAATTAAACACAGAATTTTAGATATTACAAAAACTAATGAGTGCTGCAAATAAATCTTGCTCCCCTCTGAATTTTGGAATTTCTCCAACTATTGGTCATCTGCCTTCTTATTTATCAACTCTCCATGTTCCAAAACTGCATAATTTACCCTTTCCAGATGCAATACAATCCCATCAGCAGTTACCTATGGTAGATACTAAAAATCCCACTTTCATTAAGACTTTGTATATGTAATTTAAAACAAGTTGACTTGTCCCATATTCTTCTTTATTGTCCCCTATATGATACTATACACCTTAGGTTTCAAGATCCAATTCTGTTCAATATGACAGGTTGCTCAGATGCTGTAAAGGTTTGCCATCTTCTGAATGATTTGTTATCTGAAATAACTGAAAAGGTTGCTTTATTTTTGAGTCTGGTAATCAAGGATCAATTGTCCAATGTACAGACAATGCATATGACTGTTTTTATTATTTCTGTAGCTGTTTGTTTGTTTATAACCTGATATATGCCAATATATTAAAGTTTAAAACTATTTATGCAGCAAAATGGAGATTAGACATCTGTCCACATTTAGAAGAGTGGGAAAATAAACTTGCTGGATATGCAGTAATGGCAAAGTTAACCTATTTGAGAAACAGGTCTATTACGAAATCTAAGGAAAGATGGAGTAGGATGTTTATTATGCTAGCAGGAGACAAACATAATGTGAGAAAATATCATATACAAATGTATGGTAATGAAATCGAAGAAGAATTTAAACCTGTTCCAAATTTAATATCACAAATATAAATGAGTTCTCTATATGAGATATATCATAGACTTTCTTTTACACCATGATATACTACTTATGTATTAAAGGTTCTAATGAATATGTAAAAGTTGCAAACATACGTTATGCTGAATATGAAGTAATGATGAAACTAGTGTAGTCAAAATGGATTAGTTATGAAGTTTGAAACTTAAAAAGTAAATGAGGAATACAGTGTACTCCACTAATATTTCTAAACTTTTAAAACAAGTTGGAACATTTGAATGTGATTAAGACTTTTATTTTCCCCAAATTTTTATATTTGTTTAGAGCTTTACCCATTCATTTACCACATAGTACCATTAGTAGGTGGCAAACCCTACTGAATCATTTTGTATGGAGCTATAAAAAACCAAGGGTTGCTTTCTCAACTCTCTGCCATCATTCCGACAGTGGTGGCCTAGCCTACCCAAATTTATATTTATTTTATTCAGCGAAGGTACTTTCAGGCTTTTTAAAAGCAGTTTATGCTAAAGATACTCCTGACTGGGTGGTAATAGAAGAACAACATTTAACTCCACTGAAATACCATGAATATATGTGGCTGGAAAGGTCATGCAGACCAAGCTGGCTGTTACAGAGCCCCTTTTTGAAAGCAATAGTGAGTATATGGGATAACAATCGCAAGAGATTGGCCCCTCCTATCTCTTTAATTGCTACCTTTTTGAGGCAACCCTGGTTTGTTCCAGTGGCAAAGCAGGACTCTTACGGTTTTTGGAGCAGAAACTCAATAAAATTCTTGTTTCAATTAATCGTTGGGAGCTCAATTTTGTCAACGGTTGAACTGAGAAAGAAACTAAATTGCCTTCCTTCTTGGTTTGAGTATACTCAGCTAACACACCTTTTAAACTCCCCAATGTTGTTAGCAGCTAAATTATGTCCTAAAACTGATTTTGAACGATTTTAACCAAAACCGTGATGATTTTTAACCAAAACAGTAAACATACTATCTCTAAATTGTATCACGTGTTATTGTTAGATCATTTTAGACAGCCGCCTTCTTATGTTGTACGTTGGCATAGAGATTGTGATATGATTCTTGATGCAGACCATTGGGATTCTATATGGTCATCAGAAGCTTTTAACACCAATTCACTCAATACTTTGCAGTTAAATTATAAAATACTTTTAAGGTGGTATTATACTCCTATACGTTTAGCACGTATTTTACCAGACTGTTCCCCTTTGTGTTGGAGAGGGTGTGGCCAGAAAGCTTCTTTTTTCCATTGTTGGTGGGAATGTGAGAAAGTCGTAAGCTTCTGGAAATGTATTATCCAAAAGGTGTCAGAAATTATGGGTGTTCGCACTCCATATACTCCAGATTTCATATTATTGTATAACTGGTTAGATTCGAAAATTCCATCTAGGCATCGCTCATTGTTGGTAACTCTGCTGACAGCAGCGAAATCTGTCATAGCTACCACATGGAAAAGCCCTAATTATTTAAGTGTTGATCAATGGTTTTCCAAAATTTGGGACCATATGGCCATGGAAAAAATTGCATCAGGTCTTAATTCTATAGATCCCTACATGGCCCATGAAAAGTTTATTGCAAAATGGTTTCCGATAATTGAAAAGTTAGACAACAATCCTTGCTATGTAAATTCACTCTTGAAATGTGAGAGTTATAATTTTCTGTTACTAATGTAAATATGGTTAGTTTTGGGCAGGCCGTTTGGTTGTAATTCGAAATATTTGGTTACAATTTGTTTAGGGTTTTTTGAGGATATATGTACACATATTTTTAAGAAGGATTCTTTTGACTATTTTGTATGTATACAATTTTATTTTATGTTCGTCTTTCTGTGGTGTCGAATAATTTTTTTTTTTTTTTTAAAGATACTGAAATGCTGGTAAAATTTATAGAGGCTCTTGGCGGCCTCGAGAAAGTCACAGCCAGCTGACAACAGGCAGCCACCAGGGTCTGCTCCACAGGGTCCTAGTGCACCCTCACTCTTTGTCGCCCGCCAGAATTGCAGGAGCATGGAAGGCTCAGACAGGCACCCAGCCTACGAATGGCCGGCAGGCTCTAAGTGTGGTGCCCAACCCACAAATGGCTGGCCCTTCTTTTGTGTGCCAGTTGCAAGTGGCTCACCTGGAAGCTGGCCAGCTGGTGGGGTGTGCCTGTGGCCAGCCTAGGCTTTCTCCTACCGAGCAGTAAAACCCTATGCAGGCTCGTGCACATTAAAAAAAATTGGTGAGGCCATATCCCATTTGTGGCGCTGCATAGGTCAGCCAGCAAGTGCCCTGTGACTCCTTTCAGTGTGCAGCTGCCTGAGGGCAGGGGCAAACCTAGCTGGGAGTGAAGCAGGCAGCCAGTGGCAGCAAACGAGGTCATGCTGCTCCTCCTGCAGTCTGTGATGCCACTAATCATGTTGGGGGTCCCCAAATCAGCGCCCCCTTGAAGGCTGGCACCCTAGGCAGGTGCCTAAAATGCCAGCCATGTATTCCGCAGACATTCTTCCACCTCTGCTGCTGTGAGGGAATCCCTTGACTCTCTCCGGTGTTTCTGTAATGAAGACAGCTCGGACTGATGAAAAGTGAAGTTTCCCAGTTTTCTTTTATCCTGTCTTTTCTGAGCAAGAGATGTACCAAAGTAGCCCCATGCAAGGAATATGCCTTCCATCAGATTTGTGCTGCAATATGGTCATCGGTTTATAACATTGTACACTTGGCACAGGGGTGGACTGGGAGGAAAAACTGGCCCAGGAAAAAGGTTCACTCCCCCAAAGGAAGAGGGGAGAAAACGTTTGCCCCACCAACCCCAAGTGTCTCCTTCACCATGTGGGACTTGGCTGGGCCATGTACCTCCTTCTCTGCTCAGCATGGATCTCGGCTAGGCCACATGCTTCCATCCCCTCATGGCACAAGGCTTGTCAGGCCGTGCGCTCCCTTCCCTGACTGGCTCCAGGCATTGGCTGCAAGCCGAAGCTGCCACTCACTGCACACAAAGTGAGTCCTGCTGCCTTGCAGAGGCAATCACCTGCAGTATGTGAGATGAGACCCACCTCTCACTTGGAAGTGGGGTGGCCTTGGAGGAGGAGGGGAGGTGATTGGCCCGTTGGGACTTTTTCTGGATATCCCTTATGGCTAGTCTTCCTTTGTCTTGGCAGCTCTTTCGAATTTGGAAGAATAAATATTGTTTCTCACCTGCATACTTGGAACCCCCAACTAGAATTTGAATTAAATCCCACAGTGTTTCCCATGGGGGATCAAAATGTGGTGGTGGAAAGTGCCATCAAGTCACAGCTGACTTATGGTGACACCATAGGGTTTTCTAGTCAAGAGATGTTCAGAGGTGGCGTGCCTCCCTTTTGTGACCCTGGTATTCCTTGGAGGTCTCCCATCCAAACAGTAGCCACAGCCAATCCTGCTTAGCTCCTGAGATTTGATGAGATTGGGCTAGCCTGGGCTAACCAGGTCAAGTGAGGATTGCAATACTTACACACAATTCCCCTGAGTGCACCTCCCATGCCCACTGCACATATCTATGCAGCCATCACCGAGATAGACGTTATCAATGGCCCACGTTTGTTGCTTATCAAATGGAGCTGGTTGGTGCCAACGGAAACGAGTTGCTTGGGACCTTGAGAGAAAATGGAAATAAGGAAAAGTAATGCTTCCAGAGTCAGTACATGAGTTAATCACCTCTAGCTCCTGATAACTCCATTTACCAAGCAATTAAATACAAGTTCATAATTTAAACAGCAGATGGCAGCATTAAATCTCATGCTGCTTTTCGTCATCCAAGTGGAAAAGATCACCATGGCCTCCGGTTAGGCAGGCAGGAAAATCTCACGCGAAAATAAGTATAACATTGGAAACAGAAAGATACATCATTGATTTGTCTATTTTTATTTATTTATTTCTGTGGATTTATATTCTTCCCTTTCCCAAATTTGGCTCAGGGCAGATTCCAACATATCAAACAGTGAAACCAATAATTACACTATTACAATAAAACAGTAAAACAATTAAAAACATTAAACATTAAAACAGTTAAGCCAGTAACAGCGTGCATAGTGTGGACGCTTAAATACACAGCCTGGTGTCCAAAGATGCCAACTATATCGGCCTGATTTTCTCCTCAGTCCAGATGGTAATCAGTATTGGTAGTCGGTGGTAAAAGTGTTGTCATTGTTGAGAGGCCAGTTAGATGGTATAGCAAGATAGGGAAGCCCACCTGCCTCAGCCAAAGACCTGGTGGAACAGCTCCGTCTTACAGGCCCTTTGGAATGGCAACAGATCCGAGAGGGCCCAAACCTCTATGGGGAGCTGATTCCACCAGGTCGGGGGCAGGGCCAAAAAAGTCCTGGTCGAGGCAAGGCAAATGTCCCTTGGGCCAGGGATGGTCAGAAGATGTTTAGTGGCCGATCGTAATGACCTCCAGGGCTCATATGGGAAGAGACGGTCCCTCAGGTATGCCAAGGCCATACAAGGCTTTAAACGTCAGTACTAATACCTTGAAGTGGATCCAGTACTCGATTGCCCACCAGTGCAGGCTGCGCAGCATTGGCCGACTGCTTGCCCATACAGGCGATTCAGTCAGCAAATGTGCTGCCGCATTCTGCACCAGCTGGAGTTTCCAGGTCAGCCTCAAGGGCAAGCCTGCATAGAGCGAGTTACAGTAGTCCAACCTGGAAGTGACTGTTGTGTGGATCACTGTAGCTAAATCCTGGGGAGCCAGATACGGCGCTTATTGTTTGGCCTGCTGCAGATGGTAAAAGGCAGATTGTGCAACTGCTGTGACCTGGGCCTCCATAGAGAGGGTGGCATCCAGTATCACACCCAGACTCCTCACCTTCTGAGCTGGCACAAGAGATGCACCATCTAGGGTGGCGAGCCAAATGCCCAATCCTAGCCCCCCCCCCCCCGACATATACAGAACCTCCATCTTGGTAGGATTAAGTTTCAGCTGGCTCAATTGCAACCGACCAGCCACTGCTTCCAATGCCCTGGTTAGATGGCCTGGGGCAGAGTCTGAATAGCCGTCCATCAACAGATAGAGCTGGGTGTCATCTGCATACTGGTGACAACCCAGCCCCAAAACTCTGGCAATCTGGGCAAGGGGGCGCATGTAGATGTTGAACATCATCGGCGAGAGAATAGCTCCCTGCAGTACATCACATTCTAATGGGTGATGCAGGGAGGTCTGCTCACCGATAGCCACCCTTTGTCCCCAACCACAGAGGAAGGAGGAAAACCACTGTAAGGCCACCCCCTGGACTCCAGTGTTGGCAAGGCAGTGGGTCATTAGATCATAGTCGACCGTGTCATACGCTGCTGAAAGATCTAGAAGCAATAGCAGCACTGATCCACCTTGATCCAGATGCCTTCTAAGGTCATCTGTGAGGGTGACCAGGACAGAAGACGGACTGGAAGGGGCCAAGGACAGATGAATCTTCCAGGAAAGCCTGAAACTGCTCTGCCACCACTTTCTCAGTTATCTTGCCCAGAAACGGTAAATTTGAAACTGGGCTATAATTGGCTAGAACCAAAGGGTCTAGAGATGACTTCTTCAAAGGTGGACAAACCACTGCCTCTTTAAGCTTGGCTGGGAATACCCCCGATGCCAGGGATAAGTTAACAATCTCCACCAAGTGCCCCTGAATGTCATCCCCACCTGCCTCGACAAGCCAGAATGGATATGGGTCCAGAGGACAAGTGGTGGGCTTCACTGCAGCCAAGATCCTGTCCACATTCTCCTGAGAGAGACCGCTGAAGTGGTTCAACATGGGACCTGAAGACAGACAACAGGCTTCCAGTTCCCTCACTGTATCAATTGCGGCTGGGAGATTATGGCAGAGAGTTGAGACCTTATCTGCGAAATAGGTCGCAAAAGCCTCACAGCCAATATCCAATTCCCTAAACTTTTGATTGCCTGTTGGCACTATAGTCAATGATCAAATTATTCTAAACAATTGAGCTGGGCACAATTTCGCAGATGCAATGGAGACTGCATAAAAGTCTCTTTTAGTGGACTTCACTGCCTTCTCATAGACCTTCATAAGTGTTCTATAAGAAGTTCTAGACTCCTCGTCATAAGACCTCCGCCACACTTGCTCTAGCCATCTAAGCTGTCGCTTCATCCTCTGCAGCTCCAAGGTGTACCAAGGAGTTGCTTTGGTGCAGCAGTGAAGAGGGCGCCGGGGCACAATTTCGTCGATGGCTGTGGAGAGCCAGGAGTACCAGTCCTCCACTAACTCATCTAGTGATCCGCCTGGGGGCATTGGATCCTGCAGAGCCTCCCGAAGCCTCTCTGGGTCTAGTTGACTCCGCGGACGAGCATAAATCTGTTCACCGCCCCAAAAGGAGGAGGGCTGCAGGTCCAGTCGAACTTTCAGGGCACAGTGATCTGACCATGGAACCATATCAACAGCTATCAGATCCGGTGTTATCCCAGCTCCAAAGACCAAGTTGAGAGTATGACTGGCCTGGTGGGTGGGAGCCGAAACAAACTGGCTGAGTTCCAGAGCCTGGGCCTGCGAGGATGCTGCATCATTAACATGGACATTGAAATCCCCCTGGATTAATAACCTGAGGAAGTCCAGAGCCCAGGTCGATTGCGTCTCCAGCAGGGTGGGCAGGCTCTCTGGGGGTCTGTTGGGCGCCCTGTACACAACCCAGATCGCCAAACTCTCCTTGGTTTCCCATACCAGACCAACACATTCAATCCCATGATATTTGGACCGGGAAGTGCCCTGAAAGAAAAGGACTCATGAATGAGCCCTGCAAACACCACCACCCTGGCCCAGTAATCCGTGATTGGTGAAGGACTGAGAACCCAGGTGAGGCAAGCTGGTTCAGGGCGATTTGACTGGCCCTCACAAACGCAGGTTGCAGTCACACATCCCAGGTCTATCTGTTGTTCCATGAAGTAATTACGTAGAGCATAGGTCTTATTGTTAATAGATGCTCTGAGTTCTTATTCATTCATTTATTTTATTTAGTTAATTTATATTCTGCCCTTTCCCCAAATGAGCCCATGTCTAGAATATAAACTATTTTATATTTATAAAACAAAAAGGATAGCCCATAGGTATGGACAAGCAGCTAAACCCTGCTCCCTCCTTTCCATTTACCTCATGGGTCTCTGTTGCTTTTCTGTGTGCTGTTTTTTTAACAATAACAAGAAGAAATCTAATTTCTACACAAACAGGTGAATATGTGAGTTAATACATATGGTTGTCCACATCATTCCTAGTTTGGCCTGAAGTCCAAGGGTTTGATCCTCTGGAAAAGTTTAGTATTTAAAAGGAATTTTACAACAGCTCTATCTATCTATCTATCTATCTATCTATCTATCTATCTATCTATCTATCTATCTATCTATCTATCTGTCTGTCTGTCTGTCTGTCTGTCTGTCTGTCTGTCTGTCTGTCTGTCTGTCTGTCTGTCTGTCTGTCTGTCTGTCTGTCTGTCTATCTATCTATCTATCTATCTATCTATCTTTTATCAAAGTTATAACCTGCCCTCCCCTGCGGGCTCAGGGTGGCTAACAACAGTTAAAAACCACATAGAATATTAAAAAACAGAATATACAATAAAACCAGTTCCATACGTTTTCCAGCCATAAAAATACAAGGTGCACATCTGATTTTCTAACATCTGGTTATTATTTAACATCAGAGAGCACACCTTGGTAGGAAGTTATCCTGTTCCCATTGAAAATCCTACAGAGCTCTTCCACGGTTCCCATTTCATGGGAGCTTGTGGAGAACTTCCCAGCAGATTGTACCCACAGTTTTGACTGTGGAATCTACTCTACATGTCTGCCTCGTTAAGCTTGAAGCTCACAACCAGCGTTTTTGTGTAAGAACAGGATATTAAAATAGTTACATTATCTGTATGTTTGTTGGTTAAGGATTTGGTGCCCTTTCATTTTAAGATGATAGAAAACTGCTAAAAGAGCCTTTTGTGGAGCACTGATTATTGTTCCAATATTATAGGCATTTCCTGACATTAGCCTCAAAAGAATAATGGAATACAGTTTCCTCTGCCCATATACAACTATTCATAGTCTCCTGTTTTTATGCAGGGGCAATTGCTCTCCCACTGTCCACAGTTTAGATCCACCCGGAGAATGGGTGAGAAAGCTCTGGCTTTTCATCCTGCCCTCCAGCTGCATTGCATTGCAAACATTTGTTGGGAGGCTCAGAAACGCAGGTGGTATCATGCCCTGACCAGCATCATTGACTCTGACCAGAAGTGACACAATGCCATACTGAATTACTCATGAAGCTGCCTTACACTGAGTCAGGCCATTGGTCTCTGGTTTGTTTCGACTGGTAGCAGCTCTCCAGGGTATTAGTTGGAGGTCTTTCATATAGCCTGCCATCTGATCATTCTCACTGGAGATGCTGGGGATTGAATTTGAGATCTTCTGCATACAAAGCAGTTCCTCTAGCAGTGAGCCAAAGGCTCCTCCCCTATTTATCTCCCGCCACACAATTTCCAATCCCAGATGTAGTCTTCAAGCTGAAAAATTTGCCTACACTGGCCTAGAGAATTCAGAGCTTGATTTAGCTAAGCTCATGCTAATGAAATGTGAAATGATTTTGTATAATTACGCTTTACTTTTCATTCAGCGTGTTTCTTTTAATCTGAAGCATCTTAAAATATTTAAAAAATAATAATTCTGCTCATTTCCAATAAATATTTTTTAAATTTACACCTCAGGTAAGTTTCCAAAGACGACAGTAGTGCAGACAAAAAGCAAATGTAGAAAATAAATTTGTTTAACTCTGTTTAGTGCGTGTGTACGCGGCCTGAATAGTAATGGTTACTTAATTTCAGATGTTGAATACAAAACTAATATCTGCCCAAAAATTTAAAGATGCATTAAACACAATATACCTGGTATAAGGAGGAAGTGGTAAAGTAATCCTTGTCCATTTGTTGAAAGTATCTGACACCAGAATCCTCTGGAGGTGGTATTTGTTGCAGTCCACGTTAGTGGGAAGACAGTCGGTCATCACTGGGTGCCACGTCAAGCCCAGGTCAATGGAGTACTCCAGCTCAATAGCTTTAAATAAATAAATAAATACACGGACTAGTCAGTATAACGATATTCTGATCCATATGTTAAGAACATAAGAACATAAGAGAAGCCATGTTAGATCAGGCCAATGGCCCATCCAGTCCAACATTCTGTGTCACACAGCGGCCAAAATATATACACACACACACACACACACACTGTGGCTAATAGCCACTGATGCTCCATGTTCAAACACTAAAGGTCACTAATGTTATTCGCAAGTTACAAGAGAGGTTCTATTACAAATAAAAATTAATTTGGGTTCAGGATATGTACCCAGAGCCATATTCTAGTGCGCATTGCGTTGCATTGCTTTCAAAGACATGATCAAAGGCGGGGGTCATTTTGTAGAAAAAGAGGTGCTGGAGCTCATTTGCATATGCCACACCCCCCTGACATCACCGGGAGGGGCACTAAATTATATCAGCTCAGCATCTACCTTAAAATGCTTCTTGAATTAGAATTGTCATAATCAAACCTTCCTCCAATCATACTTTTTAAATTACTTTCTTCTATGTGGCCACAGTAGTATGATGAAGATTTCCATCTGTCTGCTTTATGTTTTTTTATTTCCCCATTTTATGTGGGCGGAAATATTAGAAAGTTTGTCAAATCTTAGAATTCTGCAAAATTCTCACAGGGGGTTTGAACAATGGAGCCCAGAAGCAAGGGTTTTTTTTTGGGGGGGGGGGAGAAGAAAGAGCACAATAAAATTTAGAGGTTCCGGAGCTCTGCTCCTGTGAGCTCCTGCCCCAAATGAGGCCTGATCGAAGGTCATTCAAAATACTGGCAAAAGAATATTAAATCTAAGAGAGGAAGGGCAGGATTGTCAGATTGGTGTAGCGGTCAAGGTTGGTGAAATCTTATCTGGAGAATCAGGTTTGATTCTCGACTCCTCCACATGAAGCCTGCTGAGTGACCCTGGGCTAGTGACAGTTCTCTCAGAACTCTCTCAATTTCACCTACCTGCAATGAGACTACTGTGAGGACAGGAAGGGAAGGAGACTTCCCACAGTAGGACTCCTTAAGGTTGAGAAAAGTGGGGTACAAAAACCAATTGTTCTTCTGCCAGCAAAGAGGCTGCACTAACTAGGGTTCCCAAACTCCACGTGGGACCTAGATATCTCCCACGATTACTATTTTCAGATGACCAAGATCTGTTCCTCTGGGGGGAAAAGGTTGCTTTGGAGGATGGACTCTGTGACATTATACCCTGCTGAGGCCTCTCACCTCTCCAAGCCCCACCCTCAAAATCTCCAGTTATTTCTCAACACAGAGCTGGCAACCCTAGAGCTGGCAACCATCACCCTTATTGAAGGGTAGCTGGATTTGTGTCCAGCGTGCAGACCAGCCAGGAGGGCAAGGAGAAATGACAAAAATGGAGGTGCATCCCACTGAAAGTAATGCAGTGCAAGCAGCAGCTACCCTGGAATGCATCTGTTCCGTTTCACCTTGCTTGCAATGGAATGGACACTTGGATGTGCACTTTGATGTGCATCTGAATACTCATTCCACTGAAAACTTTGCTATAAAGATAGGCCATGTGAACCGGAACGTTGATTCCATTTTTCTCCCTTTCTATGAGAAGAAAAGGCTGGATCCAGGGAACACAAATTTAAGGGTATGGACTTCCAAGGCTAATCTTCCCCTAATGATCTTGTAAGCTTCAAGGAGGCCACTCCCCTTGACTTAAAGGATTTAAGGAAGCTGTAGTCTTGATGCTTCAAATGCAGCTGATACCCAGAAGCTACTCCATCACACCGTTCACCTGTGGTTTTAAACATGTGATAGGATGGTCCATATGCAGAGAGGTCTGACCCCGGAACTGGATGGCTGGATACAGACGGGCAGCTTTGGGTGCACCAGAGGTGTCTCAAACTGTGCCACTCCAAACTGGAGCAGCCAAATCCCAATCAGATGCTCCCGTACGATGTGTCCGTATATCACACAGGGGGCACTGTGACACAGTCATATGGTTGTTGCACAGTTTGAGTTTCTTTTTTTCTCTTACATTTTCAGTGGCCATGTGCTCATGCACACATGCGCTTATGTGCTCTGGGCAGTTTTTTAAAAAGAGAACAAAATACCAGTGAGCGCCTAGAGCAGATTGGTGGGTTCACACCACCAATCCACCTCACTTGCGCGTTCCTGTGGTCAGACGTCCTGAAAGATGGATGGAGTGCGGCAGAAGAATTTGCAACCACTTCCAAGTGGTAGCTATTTGTTCTGTCTCAGAGACGTTGAAGGATGTGGTGAGTATGGGAGCAGGATGGGAAGCGGCTGTGCCCGTCTGACCTTGCTTTTTTAATCCGCCTGGGGGCTGTCCCTATGGTGGCTCAAATTAGCCATCTGAATTCAATCGATATCTCCTGTTCCAGATGGCTGTTACATTCCCCCAAAAGAGCAGGTTCATAGCTTGGGGGAGCTACTGGGCACAGGTCATCTGTTGGATAGACAGCTGGCAGTGGTGGCCAGAGGCAATGTTCCAAAGGTTCAATTGGTGAGCCAGCTGTGGCTGTTACTGGGCAGGAAACATCTGGCCACTGCAGTGCATGCCCTGATAACTAGATTAAATCACTGCAATGCGTTGTGCATGGGGCAGTCCTTGAAGACTGTCTGGTAGAGAATTCTGCAGCCAGAATGCTGACTGGAGTGGGTCATATGGACCATGTCACTCCATCTGCTTCCAGGCTCAAACCAATATACTGCTTTTGATCTTTAAAGCCCTC
Organism: Heteronotia binoei; assembly: GCF_032191835.1. NCBI lineage: Eukaryota > Metazoa > Chordata > Lepidosauria > Squamata > Gekkonidae > Heteronotia > Heteronotia binoei. The sequence continues at coordinate 6,175,148 of NC_083230.1, forward strand.
TATGGCCTGGGACTAGCATACCTAAAAGACCACCTCTCCCATATGAGCCCACCCAACCTCTCTGGTCATCTTTAGAGGACCCCCTTCAGGCACCCCACCTTCAGAGGATAGAAAGGTGGCAGCTCAAGGAAGGGCCTCCTAAGCCACGGAGATGAAAGTATGGAAAGGCCTGTAGTCACAGCGGTCACAGTAGAAAGGCAGCACATAAATGTTTTAAACAAATAAATGCTACCATATGGGGAGAAATCAGTGTCAGATTTACATATGTAGCATTGCTATCCTGTGCAGAGTTACACTGTTATAAGTACACTGAAGACAATGGGCATAGAAAGGTGTAATTCTGATGGCACTGTAAGGGTATATATCCTCCACAGCTAGTTGCACACATCCCCTTCGAGCCCCATGCTGCAAGGAAAAAAAATGACAGCCTACTTGCTTTTCTTCAGCTGCTATCCTCCACTGAAGGCTACTTACTAAACCCAATCAAGTTCTGAACATATTTCATAACTAAAGTTTATTTAAACACAGAAACATAGACCTGGAATGGACCCCTTCTAGTCCAACTCTTCTCTTCCTGGCTCTTCTAGTCCAACCCTCTGCACAAAGCAGGAAATGACACAGCTACTCCTCCCTATTCCACCGACCACTGGTCTATGCCCAGAGGAAAGTGAAAAACTTCAAGGGAAATTATTTCCTGACAGCTAATTGCTGAGTATAATGGCTGCAAGGGAAGGCCTTCAGTTTTAAAAATAGATTTTTAAAGCTACAGTTGTATGACCAAACTCCTGCTATTATATGTCATTTAATCATTCTCTCAATAACTTTTTATAAGGAAAATTTACCAAGACATAAAAATGGACTGTTTCGTATGGACTATTTTGCTCAGTGATCATTAATTTCTACCTCTATAAAGCCTGTGAGGTTTTACCACCCCAGTCACTGTAATTTATTGCATGTTCCTATTTTTATCACAAAGGGATACTTATATGACTTTTTATAAGGAGGGATGAATAATTTTTAAAATGTCATCTCCTTATTAGAAACACAGTTCCCTCTGGTTCACATGTGGATGCTGACTGTCTTACTGAAATTCACTTAATATAGTGGTTGATTAAAGATGCAGACAGATTAAAAACCTTATTTATACAAAAATTAACAGTTCTGTTACAATGGAGTTAAGATAAACTACAACTCTAAAATGAAATGTAATGATCACATTTCAGGCCAGTCATTAATTTATAGAATTAAATAGCTGCTTATAAATAAATTGGTTAATCTACTTTAGGGATTTTCTTCCAATCTCATTTCCATTTCTAATGTGCCATTCTGAAGTAATTGCCTGCAGTTATTCATGATCGAGGTCTCTTCAGGTCTCACATCAGCTGTATATCAATGTAACTTACACTTCAGAATACAGCTGCATGTCTAAGGTAGGATTTTGATTAGAAGAACCGGATCAATTTAAATTACGATGCACTGTAAAATGAAAAATGACGGAGAACCAATATTGGAACAAGAAGATTATGCTGGAAACATCAAACTGTGTTATCCTAGATTCGAGGTATGCTGAATAAAGAATCACAACCCTTCCTTGCAATTGCGCATATCTTCTATCTTTGTGGGAGTCCTGATGCACAGACAAAGAACTCATATCCACAAGATCTTCCTAATTTATTTAAATGAAAGGTCTACATGTTTTGAAGTGAAGGGAGAATCATTTATGCATCAGTAGGTCAACTCAAGTTCAGGATCAGCATATGGAAAAATAGGAAAAATTCAGAATGTAGAAGCTGGTGTTGAGAATTCGGTGTGCTCATTTTGTACACTTGGAACTGATAAGTCACATGGCGGCCATGTGCAGCCTATGCTACTCCCCCATCTGTCCTCACAGAGGCCCATAAAATCTGTGTTCAAGCATACACTGCTGCCTCAAGAGAGTTTCTATTGCATCAGGTCTCTTTTGCCTCTTTTGCATGTTCAGTTCGTGATTTGTTTATGTACTGGGAAGCCTTCCACATATGTGGACCCATAGCCTATATCAGCATCTAGGACATGAACCTATCCCACTGAGTGAATTAACATGTTCATAAAATTCTTGTAGGCTGCATTTTCTATACTACAAAACACAGGTGGAAAAATATGAGATAAGCAAAGGCTGAAGTATGCCAGAGCACATTGGCAGGTAGGTAATTTATACAGAAGCCTTTACCATAGCAAGAATCAGTGACAGAACAAGAAGCAGCAAAGTCTAATTGCAGGAAAGAGTCCTCATTGACAACAATGTCAGTGGTTACAACATAGCGGATGCTAGCTTTCTCAATGAAGACCAGGGCATCCCCTGTAGAACCACACACAGGCATCTTCGTTCCTCCGGGGTGGAGAAGCCATTTCTTGCTATCCAGTGTATTGAAATCATCTTCCAAAACTGTGTTGCCAGAGATGTTTCCACCAATAAGAATCTAAAAACAAAAAATAAGAGTTTGCTTAATTTATCTTTAGTAAAAGTAAACATGATATTGATAGGACAGATTTGCAGGCATCCTTAAGGCTGGCAAACCAGCATGGTGTCATGATTGGATTAGAATCTGGGAGACCAAGGTTCATGTCCTCACTATGTCATGGAAGCATGTTTGGTGACCAGTCACTCTCATCCTAAATTACTTCTCGGGTTTTTTTGTCGGGAGGCTAAAATGGAAGAGGGGAGAGTGATGATGTAAGCTGCTTTGGGTCTCCACTGGATACAAAAGTTGGGTATGAATATATAAATAAATCAGTAAAAATAAAGGCTGGGTCATTGAAAGAGTGTTCAGGCTTACATTCAGTGGGTACATTTAATAATAATAATAATAATAATAATAACTTTATTTTTATATCCCGCCCTCCCCCGCCGAATCTGTCTACAGTGCTACCAATGGAAGGGATCCTTGTTGCATTTATTTTCATTTTTTAAAAATCTATTTAGAAGACTTTTATCCTGCCTATCCAGGAACCTTCCTGAGGTGCCTTACAAAATAAAATAAACTTTAGGTGAGATGCCTTGCGATTTTTTTTTTTAAATAAAAGACAGTAATTAAAATCTAGCATTAAAATCCAGCCCAGTATAAAACATGGACCACAAAAATAGACCACTGACAGCTTAACAATTCCCAGACTAAAACAGTGTTTAAATAAAACCCTTAATTAAAAGCTTGGGTGAACAGAAATGTTTTGGCCTGGTGCCTAAAAGAAAGCAATGTAAGTATAAGGCGAGTGTCAAGGGGAAGGGCATCCCACAAGCAAGGCGCCCCTATTGAAAAAAGCCGTCTCTCTGGTTGTCGCTGACTTCAGCTCTGAAAGCAGAGACAAGCCTTGTGAGGCAGGTCTTAATTGATGGATAATATGGCAGTATTTTTTCTCTCCAGCCCTTTTGAAAAAAAATTCTCTGAGCATCGTGGTCACTCAGGGCCTGCAGTGGGAAGGGTGAATCACAAAACCACTCCTGCCATGAGCTTTTGTTCCATTTGTGCAAGAGCTCTCTGAAGAGGCAGAAGGGAGGCAATTTCTGCGGATCATCCTGCTGTGTCTCACGCGATTCCTGGGAGTATTCTTATTACTGAGGTTTTTGTGCAGAAGGAATGGGAAGATAGAAAAAAATCCTTTTCTCTCAATAGAATGGAAGCAACCCAAACTTAGCATATATGTGGTGATGTTTTCACCTAACTTTTATAGAACAGAAAAGTTCTGATTTATCCTGCAGTCAATGAGTGTTTAGAGATTTGATCCATATGGGAGAATGACTGCAGATTACTAGTGTGGAAAAGAATTCTAAAAATTACATAACCAACAATCCCTATAAATCAGATAATATTTCAGTCTCTATAGATCTTTCACTGAGTCTGGGTTCCCCCACTTGACTTCAGACCATCATACACACATTACATGGATGGGAACTAATCTGCTGAATTTTAAGGTTGGCAAAATGGGGGGGGGGCAGCTGAAGCCTTTTCTCCCTCCATCCCATAGTCCTGAGCTGAATTCAAGCTCTGAATCCTTGGGAAATTAATTCCCAGCAATGTGACATGTTGGCAATGGTTTGAAAGTCAGATTGGGGAAACAACAGCCCAGATTGAAAGTCAGATTGGGGAAGCAATTATGAAAATTGTCAAGTTTAGTTTAGCCCCAAGGCATCCACTATTCTTAGTGCAAGCAGAACAGAACCAGGGCCGGCGCGTGGGAATAGGCGGGGTCAGCAACTGCCTAGAACGCTACCCTACCTTGGGGGTGCCGCTAGGCACCTCCTCACTCCCTCTTGCCTCTGCAGAGCACTCCTCCAAGCCTGCCGTGGAAGCCTCCAAAGAGCATACTGTAGGGAAAGTGAGGGCACGGCAGAACTCTTGTACACCACCCATCGCTCCCTCTCCCCACCCTGTGTGATGATGTCACTTTTAGTGACATCATCGAGCCACGCGCACGAGACAATATTTCCACTTAAAGGAGCTTGCGGGGGGAGGGGTGTGGCGCGGGGGCCTGCCTCGCGTGGCAGAACACCTAGTTCCAGGGCTGAATAGAACTATGGTGGATGTGGCTTTAGACTTTTAAAAGACTATTGACTAATCACAAAAAGGGATCAAAGCTCATAAACAGCATTGAATGGAAAAGACTTAGAGACTGAATTCAGATATTCAGAAAAGGGGTGGCATGTTTTCTACTAACCATAGAGAAAATTGTTATAAAACATTAGTTTATTTATTTTATTCCATTTTTAGCCTGCCCTTCCTGTAGAACAGGCCAAGGGCAGATTACATCATAAAACAATGAACACTAAAAAAACAATAAAAAAACAATTTAAAATATATAAAATCTAAAACTACAGAGTGACAATAGAGATGAAAATGGCAGGTTCTGCCTCACAGATATGTCCTATTGTCTAGGTCCAGCAGATCTTATAGCACTGGAATGGAATGAAGGGGGGAGGCCGGTAACAAGTGACATCCACTGCCTCAGCTGAAAGCTTGGCGAAAGAACTCTGTTTTACAGGCCCTGTGGAATTGGAGCAGATCCTACAGGGGCCAGATCTCCAAGGAAGCTCATTCCACCAGGCAGGGGCCAGGGCTAAAAAGGCCCTGGCCTTTGTCAAGGCCAGATGGATGTCTGTGGGGCCGGGTATTACTAAAAGTTGTTGGGTCACTGATCGTAAAGACCTACAGGGCTCATATAGGGAGAGGCAGTCCCAAAAGTATGCTGGCCCCTGCCTGTATAAGGCTTTAAAGGTAAGTACCAACACCTTGAACTGGATCCGGTACTCAATAGGTAGCCAGTGCAGTTCACACAGCACAGGATGGATGTATGCCTGGACAGGTGACAATGTCAGCATCCATGCAGCAGTATTCTGCACTAGCTGGAGTTTCCAGAGGAGGGTTAAGGGCAGCCACATGTAGAGAGAGTTACAATAATCTAGCCTAGAAGTGACCATCGCATGGGTCACTGTAGCCAAGCTGTGGGGGGGGGTGAGATATGGGACCAACTGTCTGACCCACCTCAGATGGGAAAAGGCTGATCTGGCAGTGGTGGTAACCTGGGGCTCCATAGTTAGAGAGGCATCCAGGAATACCCCCAAGTTCTTCACCCTCGACATGGGCATCAATGGAGCCCCATCAAAGGATAGGAGCCTGATATCTGATCACAGCCCCCTATAACCTAGGCACAGGACCTCCATCTTCTATGGATTCAATTTCAGCCAGCTCTGTTGCAACCAACCAGCCACGGTTTGCAATGCCCTACCCAATTCCTCTGGGGCCGAATCCGGGCGGCCATCCATAGCAGATAGAGCTTGGCATCATCTGCATATTAATGACACCCAAGCCCATACCTCCAGATAATCTGGGCAAGTGGGCACATGTAGATGTTGAATAACATTGGGGGGGGGGGAATTACTCCCTGTGGCACACCACATTGTAGTGGGTGCTGCTGGGATAGTTCACCTCCAAGCGCCACCCTCTGTCCCTGACCTTGGAGAAAGGAGACCAGCCATTGTAGGGCTAGCTCCTGTACTCCTGCACCAGTGAGGCAGTGGGCCAACACTTTATGGTCGAACGTATCGAATGCTGCTGACAGATTGAGAAGATCAGCAGCGCTGAACCGCCTCGATCTAGATGCTTTCGGAGATCATCTACCAAGGCGACCAACACCGTCTCTGTCCCATGAGCAAAGCGGAAGCTGGACTGGAAGAGATCCAGGACATCAGCGTCCTCCAAGAAAGCCTGAAGCTATGTTGCCACCGCCCTCTTCACTACCTTGCCCAGGAACGGCAAGTTTGAAGCAGTAGTTTGCTAGGACAGTAAGGTCCAAAGATGTTTTCTTCAGGAGAGGACGGACCACTGCTTCCTTCAAGGCCCCCGGGAATGCCCCGTTGAAAGGGACAAGTTGATGATTTCCCTCAGGGGAGTTCGTATGCCGTCACCGCAGGCTTTAACTAGCCATGATGGACAAGGATCAAGGGGACAAGTGGGTTTCACAGCAGCCAGGGTCTTATCAACTTCATCCTGGGAGAGCAAGCTGAAATGGTCCAAAACCGGACCTGAAGATGGGCAAGGGGCTTCCAGTTCCATTATTGCATCACTTGTAGCTGGAAGGTCGCAGTGGAGCGACAAGACTTTATGTCATGGGTGCTGGGGACCCTTCAGAGGAAGTTGAGTCTGATGAGGAAACTGTGCCCCTGCCACCTGCACCAGTGCCCCTGCCTCCTGCTGGAGAAGATCCCAGCCCCCCTGCCTCGCCCTCTCGGGTGGCTCGTGTGCGTGACCGCCTCCGGCAGGACCTCAGGGATCGGAGGAGGGCGGCACGCTCACAAGCAAGACGCTCCCTGAGCCCTGAGTTCTGAGAGGATTCTGGCCCTTCTAAGAGCAAGGATGCTTGAGTGGTAACAGGATCCTGGCTGCCTCCCTGAGCCAGCAATTAGCCCAAACGGGCAACAGCCAGCAGAGGGCTATATAGCTGTGGGCTTTGGGAGGAAGCTTTGTGGAAGCAACTAGTCATCTCCCTGACATTCTAGCATCCACTCCGGCTTGACTTTGGTTCCTGACTCCCTGACTTTGGCTTTGGACTTCTGGACTCCCTGACCTCGGCTTCTGGACCTCAGACCTGCGATACTTCTACAGTGATTCGGATTTGGCGCCTCGGACCCTCCTGCTTACTGGCTACAGACCTCGGACTGCCTCTGGACTTTGCCTGACCCGGCCCCAGCCGTGACAGATTGCTTCCACCGACAAACACCCACTCCACAGGATGGATGCTGAAGCAAGTGAAACCACAGAACTACTGGCTGCGCTCCAAGCCCAGGTACAGCAGCTAACACAGGCAGTAGTGCACTTGCAGCAACAACCTGCGGCCAGTGCTCCAGCCAAGTGCCCAGTTCCCCCACCTGACAGATTTGGGGGTGCCGTGGAAGAATTTCCTGCCTTCTTAGCACAGTGTCGGCTGTACTTTGAACTGAGAGCACGGGACTTCCTCAATGACAAAACCAAGGTGTGTTTCGTCATCAGTCTGTTAAAGGGGCAGGCGGCCAAATGGGCCACACCCTTACTGGTCGCGTCCTCTCCCCTACTGACTGATTACCAGGGGTTTGAGGCCCACCTGTCTGCTGCTTTCTCAAACCCAGTCCAAGCAGCCACAGCCAACCGGAAGATCAGGGCACTGAAACAAGGCAACTCCTCGGTGGCTCAATATGCCACTGAATTCAAGCTCCTGACCCAGGACTTGGCGTGGAATGAGGCTGCCCAGATGGACCAGTTTACTGAGGGGTTGGCAGAGGAGGTCCTGGATGAACTGGCCAGGGTGGAGCAGCCACCCACGCTCCAAGAACTTATCACCCTCTGCCTCCGCATCGATGGCCGCCTGGAACGTCGCCGCCAAGCCAAGACCAGAGGGCGCCAGCTCCCTGCGCCGTGCTACCTGGCTCCTCGCCCGTCCCCAGCTAGTACCAGCACCAAGGATGAGCCTATGCAGCTTGGAGCTGCTCGACCCCGCCTGACCCCAGAGGAAAAGACCAGACGCCGCACGCAGAATCTGTGCCTCTACTGCGGCACGGCAGGCCACTATGCCTCTGGCTGCCCTGCTAAGCATCGGATACCTGGACCTTCGCTGCCACCGCCGCCAAAAGGGCAGCCCCAGGCGTAAGTGGACCCCCCAGCCTGGGGCGACTAGCTGGGTCCTCCGAACAGCGGGCTGATACCCCAGGGCCATTCCTGCTACCAGTCAAACTCCGTCTGCCTGACGAACGCTGGCTGTTCGTGTATGCCATGCTGGACTCGGGAGCGGCCCACTGTTTTATAGATGCCGCCTTTGTGAAGCAGCACCAGATCCCTGTGCAGACAAAAGGGATTCCGTCGCTGGTGGAGGCTATTGACGGGCGCCTCCTCCGTTCTGGCCCCGTCACCCAGGAGACCTGTCCCATCACCTTCCACGTCCAGCAGCACCAAGAACAGCTGCGGTTTGATGTCGCCCGCATGCCTCGCTTCCCGCTGATTCTAGGCCTTTCCTGGCTGAAGCTGCACAACCCCATCGTGGACTGGGCCCAGCAGGAACTACGCTTCCGAGACCCATGCCCCCATCTGACTCCTCCCACCACTCTAGCAGCTGGCATCCCGAGTGGTGGTCCTCAGCTCCCTCAGAAGTATGTGGACTTTGCTGATGTCTTCGAAGAGACAGGAGCTGATCAGCTTCCCCCTCACCGGCCCTACGACTGTGCCATTGATTTGGTACCTGGGGCACCACTCCCGGTGGGGCGTCTGTACCCAATGTCGGAGCCGGAGTTGGCAGCTCTGCGAGACTTCCTGGACAAGAACCTGAAACGCGGATTCATCCGACCCTCAACCTCTCCCCTATCTGCTCCAGTGCTCTTCGTGAAGAAGAAAAGTGGGGAGCTCCGGCTGTGCAATGACTACCGGGCCCTGAACAAGATCACCATCCGCGACCGGTACCCTCTACCACTGATCCCTGAACTCTTGGATCGCCTAAAGGGGGCCCAAATCTACACCAAGCTGGACCTCCGTGGAGCGTACAATTTGGTGCGCATACGGCCCGGAGACGAATGGAAGACCGCGTTTGGGACCCGATACGGGCAGTACGAGCACCTGGTAATGCCCTTCGGACTGACCAATGCCCCCGCTGTCTTCCAGAGGTTCATGAATGACATATTCCGGGACCTGCTCGACCGCTTCGCGATCATATACCTGGATGACATCCTAATTTACTCCCGCAATCCTGCCCAGCACGCCGAGCACGTCCGCCAGGTCCTGCAGCGCCTACGAGCCCATGGTCTCTACGCCAAGCTGGAGAAGTGCGACTTCGACCTGCGCTCCGTCGAGTTCCTTGGGCACATCGTGTCACCGCAGGGGATCCTCATGGACCCGAAAAAAGTAGAAGCGGTCCTGACCTGGCAGGCTCCTCAGAATCGCAAAGACCTGCAGCGGTTCCTCGGTTTTGCCAACTACTATCGGCAATTCATCCCGGCCTACGCATCCCTGACCACACCCCTGACTCAACTACTCCGCCCCAAAGAACCCTTCCACTGGTCCCCAGAGGCCGATAACGCCTTCTCCACCCTGAAGACTCGCTTTGCCACCGGGCCACTCCTGAGATACCCCGACCCCCAGCTTCCCTTTACGGTGGAAGCTGATGCCTCCAACGTGGCCCTGGGAGCAGTGCTGTCCCAGCGCGAGGAGCCGTCCCAGCCACTACAGCCCTGCGCCTATTACTCGCGGCAGCTCACTGCTGCAGAGAGGAACTATACCATCTGGGAGAGGGAGTTGCTCGCGATCAAGGCGGCGTTTGAGGTTTGGCGACATTACCTCGAAGGGGCTCGCCACCCTGTTCAAGTGCTCACCGATCACCGGAACTTGGAACACCTCCAGACCACCCGCCGTCTCAACCAGCGCCAGATCCGGTGGTCCCTATTCTTCTCTCGCTTCGACTTCCGGATCTCCTACATCCCCCATACCCAGAACCGGAAAGCAGACGCGCTCTCCCGGAAACCGGAATACGCCCCTGCCTCAACTGAGACCGCGCCCGCTGCTCCAATCCTGCCGCCCTCAGTATTTGCAGCCACCTCCACTTCACCAGCACTCGTGGAGGACATTCGGGCTAGCCAGGCCAATGATCCCTGGGTCCAGCAACACCTCCAGGCTCTCCAAGATGACCCAACAGGGGAGTTCACGACTCGAGGCGGCCTCTTGCTACACCGCGAACGCCTCTATGTGCCGCCCGGGCCCTTGCGGGCAGAAGTGCTACGCCTGACCCACGACTCGTTACCCGCCGGGCACTTTGGACAGCATAAGACCACCCACTTGCTGACAAGGGAATTCTGGTGGCCACGAGTTCGCGCTGATGTTGCCCGCTATGTCAGCTCCTGTGACGTCTGCCGACGGGCCAAAGACATCCCAGCCAAACCCTCAGGGTTGCTGCAGCCCTTGCCCACATCTTCAGGACCCTGGGATACCATCTCGATGGACTTCATCACGGAACTTCCACGCTCCAAGGGTCAGACTTGTATCTGGGTGGTCGTCGACCTATTTACCAAGATGGCCCACTTTGTTCCGTGCCCGAAACTCCCCACAGCTCAGGAGACGGCCCAGCGTTACCTGCAACACATCTTTCGTCTGCATGGACTCCCAGCCCATCTGATCTCCGATCGGGGCCCTCAGTTCTCCTCTCGGTTCTGGAAAGCCCTCCATTCCAGCCTGGGTACTCGAGTGCACCTGTCCTCGGCCTACCACCCACAGACAGATGGCCAGACAGAGCGCACCAATGCCACGCTAGAGCAATATCTCCGCTGTTACACCTGTTACCAGCAGGATGACTGGACCACTCTATTGCCCCTAGCGGAGTTTGCATACAACAACGCGGTCCATTCATCCACCCAAATGACCCCGTTTGCTGCAACCTACGGGTACCACCCTCGGTTCTTCCCAGCGATCCTACCACCCACGAATGTCCCCGCCGTCGATGCCTACCTGCAAGAACTCCGTGCCAGCCAAGACTTGCTCCGAGAGCAGCTACAGCAAGCCAAGGAGGCATATAAACGGGCTGCGGACCGAAAGAGGCAAGAAGGCCCTCCAGTGCAGCCGGGGGATCAGGTGTGGCTCTCAACTCGCTACCTGCGCCGGCCTGGTCGGTCTCACAAGCTGGATGCACGGTTCATTGGACCCTACCCCGTCGTTGAACAAATAAACCCCGTCGCCTTCAGGCTCCAGTTGCCACCCCACCTCCGCATTCACCCCGTGTTTCATCGCTCCCTCCTTGTTCCGGCTGCACCCCCTGACCCAGCTCGGACTCCTTCCCCACCGCCGCCACCACCAGTGTTGGTGGATGACGAGGAAGAATATGAGGTGCGCCAGATCCTGGACTCCCGGTACCATCGTGGAGGCCTCCAGTACCTGGTGGACTGGGAGGGATACGGCCCAGAAGACCGGTCTTGGGAGCCCGAGGACAATCTTCATGCCCCGGACTTGGTGCACCAGTTCCACAACGACCACCCCGACCTTCCAGGTCCCTCGACGGAGGGGGGCCCTGGGGGGGGGGATAGTGTCATGGGTGCTGGGGACCCTTCAGAGGAAGTTGAGTCTGATGAGGAAACTGTGCCCCTGCCACCTGCACCAGTGCCCCTGCCTCCTGCTGGAGAAGATCCCAGCCCCCCTGCCTCGCCCTCTCGGGTGGCTCGTGTGCGTGACCGCCTCCGGCAGGACCTCAGGGATCGGAGGAGGGCGGCACGCTCACAAGCAAGACGCTCCCTGAGCCCTGAGTTCTGAGAGGATTCTGGCCCTTCTAAGAGCAAGGATGCTTGAGTGGTAACAGGATCCTGGCTGCCTCCCTGAGCCAGCAATTAGCCCAAACGGGCAACAGCCAGCAGAGGGCTATATAGCTGTGGGCTTTGGGAGGAAGCTTTGTGGAAGCAACTAGTCATCTCCCTGACATTCTAGCATCCACTCCGGCTTGACTTTGGTTCCTGACTCCCTGACTTTGGCTTTGGACTTCTGGACTCCCTGACCTCGGCTTCTGGACCTCAGACCTGCGATACTTCTACAGTGATTCGGATTTGGCGCCTCGGACCCTCCTGCTTACTGGCTACAGACCTCGGACTGCCTCTGGACTTTGCCTGACCCGGCCCCAGCCGTGACACTTTATCTGCAAAATAATCCACAAAAGCCACTCAGCCTATATCCAATTCCCTAACGTTTGGCATGCCCTGAGGCAAAGATGTTAAGGATCAAATTAATCTAAATAATTCAGCTGGGCACGATTTTGCAGAAGTGATGGAGGGAGCATAGAACTCCTTTGCTGTCTTCGTCGCCATCTGATAGGTCTTCATAAATGACCTATAAGATGTTCTTGTAGCTTTGTCTCGGGCCTTCTGACACACTCTCTCTAGTTGTCTCAGCTCCTGTTTCAACCACCTCAGTTCCAAGGGGTACCAAGGAGCCAAGTTGGTATGGTGGCAGAGAGGGCGCTGGGGAGCAACCATATTGATGGCTTCAGAAAGGCAGCTATGCCAGTCTTCTGCCAGCTCATCTAATGGGCCACCAGGGGGAATTGGATCCTGCAGAGCCTCCTGGAACCTATTTGGGTCCATTCGGGCCAGCAAGCATAAATCAGCTCACCGCCTAAACAGAGAGGGTTAGGCGTGCATAACTGGGCCTTCAGGACAAAGTGGTCTGATCATGGCACTACATCTGTTGTAATACAGTTCACTTCAATCCCCGAGATAAAGATAAGATCTAGTGTGTGATCCGCTTGGTGTGTGGGAGCTGAAACAACTTGGGAGAGCCCTAGTGCCACCATGGAGGACACCAGGTCCTTAGCCTGAGAGGAGGTCAAATCCTCAGCATGGACATTGAAGTTTTCCAGAACCAATAATCTGGGATACTCCAGTGCCCAGACAGATAAAGCCTCTATCAGGCCAGGCAGGACACTGGCTGGTGTGTTAGGTGGACGGTACACCAGCCAAATGGCCAAGCTCTCCTCAGCAGGCCCACACATTCAATGCCAGCGATCTGTGTCTCAGGGAGTGCCCTGCAGGAGAAAGTTTCCCAGATAAGCATCGCCACAACCCCCCCTCCCCCCGCCCATTATTCCGGGAGTGGTGGAGGACTGAAAAGTCTGGAGGGGCTAACTGTTGCAAGGCAACCATTTCACCATCCCGCACCCAGGTCTTACCAACAATTACCAACATAATTACAGCAGCAAGGCTTCAACTGGCCTATGGACAAAAGTTTCTTACTGGCTCTTTAATTGAGGATTGGTTGAAAGCCTCCGGAACAGAGATTCCCTGGGGTACCGCGAACACTTCCTAGGGGTACCGCGAGATGTAGATGTACTGCAATGCCAGCCAACCCCCCTCCACCTGCCACCTCCCTCTGCGCAGGACAACTCCAAAAAATGCACGCACACAAGGCTGGCAGCGCCGCCGTATGCACACGCAAGGAGGCTCTGCCTGACCCCACCTCCTCAGCATCCTCCTTTTTGTGCACACTGAGACAAACAGCAGCAGGCAACGAGCAGAGCAGCATGTGTCACCTGCTGCCACTGCCCGACTCCTCTGTCCCTTTTCCACCACCCCACCAGGCAGATCACCTGGCTGCTTTCCTCCTCCTCCATCCCTCTAACTGACGGCTGGGCGCCACTGCTGGCAATAGTACTGAGTTGACAGCAGACTGGTAAGCAGCAAGTTCAGCAACATGCCGTGCCAGGAGGAGGGCATGCAGGGGAAAGTTGGCTGGGTGGGCCTTGGGGGCCAGGGCTCTTGAGGCTGCTGAGTGTGATTCCACTTGCACAGAAGGAGCAAGAGGGAGTGAGGCAAGGCAAGTGCACAAAGCTGGGACTACTGGGAGATAAGTGGGTTGAGGGGATGGGGAGGTGAGGCAGAGAGCAGGTGCTGTGCAGGCGGCCTTAAAGAAGAGCTCTGCCTCTCTTCTTTAAGGCACGTAAAATGGTAGGTGCCGAACTGGTGCAAAATGGACCCCCTCCCTCAGTGGTATGGGGAGAGATCCTCCCACGAGTTGCACTAAGTTGCAGCACAACTCTCCCCCGCAGGTCACCTCCTCAGCTCCCATTCACTTTTAATGATCTGAAGGAATAGTATTGAGTATTCAGACATGTTTTCTAATTAGGCTTATTTTGGCGTAGCCACTCCTGGATGAATGGCTGCAAAGTTGTAGAGCACCCAATCAAGGGCTAACCATACTGTGTTAAGCAGAGTCACACCCTAAACCCACTGGCATCGATGAATTTAGAAGGATGAAACTCCATTTCGGATCGGACTGTCAGCCTGGTTTTTCCTACATGCTACTCCTATTGATTTTAAGAACTACATTGGAACTTTGAATGTAAAGACTATACTGGCTAGAAGAAGCATTCAGTTAAAAATGTGCTTTCTTCTGCTTCCAGTCATATTTGAATGAACCCATACCATTGTCTGATGAAAGTGTGCTTTTAGCATACAAAAGCTTTCATTCACAAGTTGCGCATTCCAGGCTAGCATCAGTTCTGACACTGAAAATTTTTGTGTTACAGTTTGGTGGACATTTATAAATCGCATTCAGAACAGTTTCTTAACATTACTGTTGGGACTTGCGTCTGTTGTGTGCTTTGAAGAATTTAAAAATATCATACCATTCTGTCAATTTAATTAGTTTAAATTACATTTATTTTCACATCATTAATTAATGAATAAACAGAAACTTAACAGCAATAAACTATTATATCTCTCACGTAATTAGAAAGTAAATCAATTTTTTAAAAATAGGTATTTTCCTCAAGGGTACCGTGAGATATGAAGAGTGAGGTCAAGGGTACCGCTATGTCGAAAAGGTTGGGAAACACTGCTCTGGAATTTGCTTTGGCTAAGCAAACTCACTTAGATGAATGTTGGGAAGAATAGAAGACTAAATTCAGAATTTATTTTGAGAACTATATGGTAATACCTGTGGTTTAAACAGAATGTATCAGCTGATATTCCTGTATTTTGATTTATTTTTACATTTTTGTGTTTCTGTGAATTGTATGTAATTTAAAATACTTAAATACATATGGAAAAATGAGGCTACCATACAAAAAGAAAGAAAAAGAATTTGTTTAATTGTGAGAATAAAACAAGGAGGTAATCTTAAACATCAATATTAAGAAGTGAATCTCAACTGTATGTACGGTTAAGAGTCTATGGAGTAAGTTGCAAAAAGAATTACAATCCTCTTGTTGAAGGAGAACAGAAAAGATAATTCAGAAAAGGTCTGAATTCCCTGACCTTTTGGCAAGGCGCTGTACTAGATGAACAGATGTGGTGCCATTTCATGTGCCCGGTAGTGCTTTTTATTGTCAGAACTCTCGCAGGTCCTGTTTTCCGCATTATAAACTGCTTCTAAAGGGGTGGGGATTTTAAAAACAGCTGGCAAGGGTTGAAAACAAGATAAGAGCATTCCTGCAAAAGTCCTTTGGTATACCTGGAGGACTCAGTGGATGATAGCCAACAATACCATGGTATGGCTATCTAGCAGTGATAACAGTCCTTGCTTTGTCCAAGTTTCAGAAAGATTGGACCAGGGGATCTGATTCTATGAGCCCCAAAAGAAGGTATCCCTATCCTTCATTATTTTCAGTGGAGGGAAGGCATTTAAAAGGTGTTTAGTCCCTTGGAATGTGATGGCCAGAACTGCCTTTGGAGTTCAGTGATGCTTGTCACCACCTTGCTCCTGGCTCCACCACCAAAGTCCCCAGAGATTTCTTGAATTGGACTTGGCAGTCCTACTAGGAAGTGAGGAGGGCCATGTGGTGCTTTTTCTAGCAGAGTTTCTGATTGAGCCTGCAGATCTAATTGGCTATGCAGGTTTTTTAAAAGTTACTTTAGCAGCAGATCACAGGATCTTCACTGAATGGTTGAAAGTAAATAAGAATATATTTTAAACAATACTTTCATTTAAAAAAGCATCCTGATAAACCGAGCTACTGCTTGAAATGTTGAAGATTTACTATTAGAGTTATTCATAAGTTCACTTCCTGACATTTTATAGTTGGTTCCATCTCCTTTGGCTAGGCTTCCCAACCCTCCTGCCCTGGCGGGGGACCCCAGGATTTCCACCCTCTTCCCCCGCTCCCCAAAAAAATGAAAGCGGGGGGATGGGGGAAAACGGCGCCGGGGAGCATGGCGAGCCGCCCCATCCCGGAGCGGGTGAGGCCGCCGCGCCGCTGCCGCCCCCTCCCTGCCCACCGCAGCTGCTCCTCCGAGATGGGCCCAGGCTGAGCCCATCTCGGAAGAGCAGCCAAGAGGCGGCAGCAGCGCAGGCAAAACCAAAGAAGGGAAGGGCGGAGGTAGGCCAGGAGCATGGCGAGCCGCGAATCCGGGCTCTTTTAGGACCTGGACTTGCGGCTCACCACACCCCCGGCCCGCCTCCACCCCCCCCGATTCCACCCCAGAGGCGGAGTGGGCGAAGCCGCCGCGCCGCTGCCGCCTCTTCTCCGCTCACCGTGGCTGCTCCTCCGAGATGGGCTCAGGCTGAGCCCATCTCGGAGGAGCAGCAACGGCATGCGGAGAAGAGGCAGCAGCTGCGCAGCAGCGTCGCCCGCTCCGAGACGGCTCGCCACGCTCCCCGGCGCTGTTTCCCCCCCCTCCCCCTAGCTCTACCCCAAAGTCTCCTGGCTCCACCCCCAAAGTTCCCAGATATTTCTGGGGTTGGACTTGGCAACCCTACCTTTGGCTCTGCTTCCTGCAGCAGCCATTTTGTAGTTATGCCACCACCATGTCAGAATTCCAAAGGTGCCCCCAGGCTTAGAAAGGTTGGGGAACTCCTGCTTTAGGGGACAGAATAATAAAATCCTATAATTGGAAGGTACCTCCATCTAGTCCAGGGGTAGGGAATGTTGGCTCTCTAGATTTCTCCCATCAGCCCCAGTCGTTGGAACTGATGGGAGTTGTAGGCAAAAAACATCTGGAGAGCCAATGTTCCCTACCCCTGATTCTAGTCCAACCCCCTGCACAATTTAGGAAATTCACAAATACACCCCCCCCCCCCCCGACATACATCCCCAGTGACTCCTGCTCCATGTTCAAAAGACACAAAAACCTTGCCAAACTGGCCTGGAGAAAAATTGCTGACTGACACCAGATTGGCAATCAGCATTTACCTGGGCATATAAGAAAGGGTCACAAGAACTAAGCACTGGTGTAACCCTTTCTATCTTCCTTCTCCTGTCTGGGAAAGTTTTGCTGTATATCCCAGGATATCAATGTACAGAAAAGGATGAATTTCCCTAACAGATGGGGTTACTGTTACCCTGTTTGGTCAGGTGAAGAGCCTGGGCTTCTCCTGCTTTCTGAGTATAGGGTTGCCAGCTCAGGGTTTGGAAATACCTAGAGATTTTGGGGGTGGAACCTGATGATGGTGGGGTTAGGGGAAGGGAGGTCCTTCAGTGGGGTATAATACCATACAGTCCCCCTTCCAAAGTGGCCATTTTCTCCAGGTGCATTGATCTCTATTACCTGGAGATCGACTGTAATCCCAGGAGATCTCCAGACATCACCTGGAGATTGGCAATCCAATTTCTGGGAAGTAGGCTAGTGCTGTGCTTAGGAGTGTTGGTTTCATTACATTTCATTCGGGGGCCATCTAGACAGGTTTGAGTTTACTACGTGGACTTACATTTTGGTAATATTGTAAACCCCCCAATGCAGCAAAAGAATGCTTAAATTACGAACATAAATAAAAGTAATGAAAACTGCAGGGCAAAAGTTGACCTTGTAAACCTGCATAATATGAAATCAGCCATTTGTATGCAGATGACCACATAAGTATTCAAGGATTACAATCATTGTTTTTGTTCATAAAGTAACTAAACTCCTACACTTGCTCAGAGCTGTAATATGCTTCCAGGATTAAGACAATATTTATATTTATTTATTTTATTTAGTATATTTCTATTCCACCCATTCCCCATAGTGTTCAGGGCAGAGTACAACATATGATAAAACAATAAAATACAATAAAAACATTTTATTGCTCTAAAATGCTTTGTTGCTCTAAAAGCCTTAAATCTAGTTTGCTGCCTTCCCCCATCTGCCAGCTCCAAATTAATTATCTTCTGAATCCAGTTTAATATTATTTACTTTGACAACAGCTAGTTAACAGTGAATAACTATGAACTCTTTTCAGTGTTTTCCCTTTAAGCAAAAGAAATAAAATTATGTTTTGCGTTCCTGGCATTTGTTTCTGCTGTGAATTTGATATCCAAATATTTTGGAGACTCTTAACCAGAGGCAGATGGTTCAAACGTAAAAGTCAAAATAGATAAACTATATTTTTAAATGAAAGATTTCAAGTCCTACTCAACAGCAGGCTCACCCCAAAGCTTCTGTTCTGTTTTACACTACAATAGCTGTAAACTTCCCTTTAGACAGTGGAGCTCTTAGCATATTGTAACAGCTGCAAATGTAGCCCTGCTTAATTCACTGTCAGCTTTGATGGCACCAGCTCCATAGTAAGAAGGGTATTTGCTCCAGCCTGACTGGTTTGCCAGAGATGATAGTATTGCATTGACCACTGCGTGTTCATGACTGGAAAATGTCTACATTCATGGGAACTAGATATGCAGACAGGAACCTCCCAGCTACTACAGGGTAGTTCACTGACTAAATGCAGCGGAAGGATTGGAGCAAAGGGAGCATTTCCTTTCATTTAAATGCAAGTCATAGTTTCCCTTTCAGAAAAAAGGAACTACTCATGGGGTGCTGTCACACTGGGAAATTGACACATTATCTCGGCTTCAAAATGCTTAAGTTTGGTACGTTTCCTGGCTATTAGACAGCTACTGTTGAAGCAGCAGGATCCCAGCAGCGGTCTGTGGTTGCCCATTCAGACAGCTAGCGGGCCTCAACCACAGACCTGCTGCAGAAACGATTGGGAAAAAAAAGTCCCCTGGTGTGTGCACTCCAGCAGAGACACGCACAAGCACTCCTTAAGAACATAAGAGAAGCCATGTTGGATCAGGCCAATGGCCCATTCAGTCCAACACTCTGGGTCACACAGTGGCCTATATATATACACACACACACACACACTGTGGCTAATAGCCACTGATGGACCTCTGCTCCATATTTTTATCTAACCCCCTCTTGAAGGTGGCCATACTTGTGGCCGCCACCACCTCCTATGGCAGTGAATTCCACATGTTAATCACCCTTTGGGTGAAGAAGTACTTCTTTTTATCCGTTTTAACCTGACTGCTCAGCAATTTCATTGAATGCCCACGAGTTCTCGTATTGTGAGAAAGGGAGAAAAGGACTTCTTTCTCTACCTTCTCCATCCCATGCATAATCTTGTAAACCTCTATCATGTCAACCCGCAGTTGACGTTTCTCCAAGCTAAAGAGCCCCAAGCGTTTTAACCTTTCTTCAAAGGGAAAGTGTTCCAAACCTTTAATCATTCTAGTTGCCCTTTTCTGGACTTTCTCCAATGCTATAATATCCTTTTTGAGGTGCGGTGACCAGAATTGTACATAGTATTCCAAATTAGACTGCACCATCGATTTATACAGGGGCATTATGATACTGGCTGATTTGTTTTCAATTTCCTTCCTAATAATTCCCAGCATGGCGTTGGCCTTTTTAATTGCAATTGCACACTGTCTTGACATTTTCAGTGAGTTATCTACCACGACCCCAAGATCTCTCTCTTGGTCAATCTCTGCCAGTTCACACCCCATCAACTTGTATTTGTAGCTGGGATTCTTGGCCCCATTGTGCATTACTTTGCACTTGGCCACATTAAACCTCATCTGCCACATTGACACCCACTCACCCAGCCTCCACAGATCCTTTGGAGTGCCTCACAATCCTCTCTGGTTCTCACCACCCTGAACAATTTAGTGTCATCTGCAAACTTGGCCTCTTCACTGCTTACTCTCAACTCCAAATCATTTATGAACAAGTCAAAGAGCATGGGACCAGTACTAAGCCCTGTGACACCCCACTGCTTACCGTCCTCCACTGCAAAGACTGCCCATTTATACTCACTCTCTGCTTCCTATTAATTAGCCAGTTTTTGATCCACAAGAGGACCTGTCCTTTTACTCCATGACTCTCAAGCTTACTAAGCAGCCTTTGATGGGGAACTTTATCAAAAGCTTTCTGGAAGTCAAGGTAAACAACATCTATTGGGTCTCCTTTGTCCACATGTTTGTTCACCCCCTCAAAGAACTGTAACAGGTTAGTGAAGCAAGATCTTCCCTTACAGAACCCATGCTGAATATTCCTCAATAACTTGTGCTCATCAATGTGCCTACTCATTCTGTCCTTGATAATGCTTTCTACCACCTTTCCTGGTATTGAAGTCAGACTGACTGGCCTGTAATTTCCCAGATCTCCTCTGGAACCCTTTTTAAAGATGGGGGTGACATTTGCTACCTTCCAGTCCTCAGGAACGGAGGCAGATTTCAATGAAAGATTACAGATTTTTGTCAGGAGATCCACAATTTCACCTTTGAGTTCTTTGAGAACTCTTGGATGTATGCCATCTGGACCTGGTGACTTATTAGTTTTTAATTCATCTATCAGTTGTAGGACCTCCTCTCTTGTCACCTCAGCCTGACTCAGGTCTTTCAACACCCCTTCCAACATTAGTGGTTCTGGAGCGGGCAAACACTTCTTGTCTTCCACAGTGAAGAGGGGTTAGGAAAAAACAACTGAACACACCTGAAACGGCTTGGTGTGATCACACTGCTCTTCTGCTCATGAGCTGCAGTCTGCGGCTGCCCATTCAGACAGCTAGTGTGCCTCAACCACAGACCTGCTGCAGAAAGGTTTGTGTTGTTTTTTTTAAAGTTCCCTGGTGTGTGCACTCAAGCAGAGATATCCACAAGCATTCTCTGGAGAGGGGTTAGGGGGAAAAAATTGAACACACCAGAAACAGCTTGGTGTGATCACACTGCTCTTCTGCTTATGAGCCGCGCCTGGGAGTTCAGACTGCCAGCAAATAAGCAACCTAAACGTGATTCAGGGGGAAACTAACAGGAAGAAACAGGTGGCTTTTTAATCCAGATAGGAGGCGTCTGGAGACGAGGTGAAAACGGGTGTGGCTCAGAGGGCAGATGTGCTTGTGTGATTGTGCACATTTAATCCAAATGTGAAGCGGGGCTAGGTTGGGCCAAATCTCTTGTGCGAAAGCACCTATGATGGGGGAAAACTGGGGCTTTTCACAGGTTTAAAATAAACGGGGTTGTGTTGTTGTTTTTTGGGGAAAGAATGGGCAGGTGTTGGTGGGGGTTTAAGGAAGGATTGGGCAGTTCACATTAGTGCATGAATATTTATTTCTTTATTCTATATTTCATGCTCATGGACCAATGGGTCATAAGCCAACAGATTCATTATGGTACAGAATAATACAGTCTAAACAAACAAATCCTTATAGTACAGAATAATAGAATAATACCATCTAATGGCACAGAATAATATAGTCTAATAATACAGAAAATAACCGAACAGCAAGGAATACTGAGTAAAAAGTATAAAATATTCCATTAAGAAAAGGAATAATTAAAAACCATAGATAAAAATTTTGCCACAGCAAGAGCTACACTTGAGTCAACCAAAAGCTTTGTAACTACTTCTTGTTTTGAGACTGTAATCCATTTATCTCTAGCTATTTCATGCTTCTTATAATCAATAAAAAGGTGCCAAATAGTGCCCAGATTTCCTGATTTACATTCATAAAATTGTTCAGAGAAGGGAATCCCTAGAAACCTGCCTGCAAACTTCGCCAATGGTAAAACATTTAATTTGGCCTCAGTAAAAAGTATTCTGTATTTGGGTACAGTTAAAAATTTCCAATATGCAGGCAGAATCTTTGAAATGGGGAGATCCAGACAGTGCAAAGAGCAGGTGCACGAATATATAACAACATCATGTACATACGAGGGGGGGGGGGGAAATGCATGTGTCAGGTGGTTGAAACATGGAAAATCTTCTATATGTGAAAGCAGCGTAAAACTGTTTCTCTTGTACAGCTGCTTATCCAGTGACAGACATGAATATCATGCCTGTAACTAGTTTTTGATGGATTTGGGGTCTTTCCCAACTCAGCTATTAGTATGAATCCAATCTAGTTTACCATGAAAAAGAAACTTCAATGTGCCTTTAAAATTTTGTGCTGAACAACTAGGATTATCAGTTCCATGCTGGGAAATACCTGGAGATTTTTTGGGTGGAGCCTGAGGAGGAGGGGAGGGGAGGGGCTCCAAACTGTACATTTTCTCAAGGTGAACTGATCTCTGTTGCCTGGAGATAATCTCAGGAGATATCCAGGCACCGGCTGGAAGGTGTCAGCCCTATGAACAATGCACTCACAATGGGTGAGTTCACACTACACTAAATAAACATATTAGGTGAACACAGCCGATGTCTTCCTAGGGAGTGGAGGAACTTCGTATGAGAAACATTGGACTGCCACTGAAAGTGGTATTGTGTCAAATTTACACCATCCCCTCCACAATATATGTCAAAGTTATCCTGCATACTAACGTTATTAGACAGTGGCATGGCATGGATGTAGAAAAACGAACGACATGATGACACCAGGATATGGGAAAGCGTTGCCGTATATTACAGAAGGCAACGAAGAAAAATGTGATGCAAGCATCCCCTTTCTGGCTGTAGCTTGTGATTTGTTATTATGTATAATTAAAAAGAAATCATCAATGAAAAAAGATACACAGTCCTGGGAAAGCATAAGAACATAGTTAATATCACATGAAGACTACCTACATTCCAAAGCAGACAGCACAACATACCTGGTCAATTACCCAGGGGCTATAAAAATGTCCATTCTCAGATGGTTGCCACCATCGCAAACGAGTAGAAGCAGAACGAGCTTTTAAGGGGATTTCTAAAGCAATGTACCGTCCTACATTGCTTGAATTACTGAAGAGAAATTCCTGAAGAAGGTTCCAGGTGAGGCCTCCATTCAGAGAATATTGTAGCAACACAGGCTGGCTTCTGGGGTCTGGTATTGCTTTGCCACACCCTAGCCTCATGAAGAACTGTACAAACCTATAAAATTAGTTAACAGTGAAAACAAAATATTAATTCTTAGGAGAAACATCCTCTCCATTAAAAGACCAAGGGGATCCTGGAGGCTCTTCAAAAAGATTTTCCCTTACTTCTAAATAAATATGCAGCTTTAGCCTCATGATAAGAGAAATGGGTTTTCTTCTGAGTATAGGCAGCAAATATTCTAATTTTGAAAGTGAGAGAAGTCTATGTGTAGTCTGAGACAGCTTGAAGCCTTCCTTTTTTTTGGGTCACAGTTATAATTACAATAAACTGTGTTGATTATTACATGTTTGGTCTATACATGGAAGCAGCATCATAAAGCTGAATAAAGCTATTTGTTTGTCCTTTCCGGCATTAGGAGGCAACCAATAAACAGATTAATTTATTCATGTAATGTGGATTTCTGTAAATTTGACCATGGTCTTGAAATTCCACTATGTTTAAGTCCAGAGATTGTTTAAAAAAAAAAAAAAAACAGCACATAAAAGCTTGGCCTGAGGCTATAGTAATTATTTTTATTGATAGAAGAAAGTAATAATTTCTCAGTTCTCCAGGATTTGTAATGTGCAAAAAACAAAAACAAAACGAGCCCCACAACAAAACACCCCAGCCTTTTAAAACAGAAGATGATACATTTCTGAGGATGATATAAAAACAAGATTTCTACAATTACCCTGCATTAAAACAAAATCTGACAGTTTTATTGCAGGCTGCTAGATTATCCTAAACAGAAACAACATAGATACGCAACTAAAGCTTCTTTCCGTTTTATAACACAAGAATAATGTAAACTTGCATACTTACAATATGTGCCTACCTTTTCTCCTTCCTGCATTTCTTTTCACTCCTCTCCTTTGAGTGTATTCTACCCTTCTGCTTTAACCCTGGTTAACCACAGCTAAGCCTAAACTAGGGTCTTTCCTGGATTCTGTTAACCAGCTTCAAATCCAGGCCTCAAATTCGGTTTAGTCTTACTGTCAATATCAGTACCACTTTATCCCATAACTATAGCTAAGGTGGGTGTTCCTGACTTACCCTTAGAGTTGCTAGCTGGGAATTCGATGGGAGAACTGGAGTGGGGGTGGGGAGAAGACAGGTGGGAACACTAACACACGATGCTGTGATGTCATTTCTGGTGAAAAACTTGGGACACCGTGTCACATGACATCCTAGGAATCCTCTCCCAAATTTCTACATTTTACCCCATTTGCACCTGGGAACACCAGTAGGGTTGGCAACCCTGCTCGCTGCACTAAGAACTGCTGGAATGCAGCCACTTGCAAAACTCATTTCATTTCCCAGTTCCAAAATAGTCTGAGACCAGTGGCACCTTTAAGACCAACAAAGTTTTATTCAAGGAATAAGCTTTTGTGTGCATTCCACTGAACTCAAACTTCATTCTGCTGTTTCGGACCAACATGTCTACCCACCAGAATCTATTTTCAGTTCCAGTTCACTTCATTTTTTACCAGCACCAGTTCAGTTCAGGGCTTCCTCCTGATGTCGTTTATGTGGCTATGCAACTTCTGCATGGCCTCCTCTTTATGACACAGAGCAGTCGGAAGGGGGAATTTACACTGGAAGGGAAGATGTTTCAAGGGTGCGGCCACACCTCACATTAAAAGCGGGTGTGTAGCGCTCCAATCTGAACCGCTGAATATTGATTTGATGCAGGGTTGTTCAGACGAGCATCCAAGAATGCGACTCATTCTGTTGTTGAGCGATCACACATCCAAAACTATCACGCTCTTTTCTTGGAGCATGCGTGATCAGGGAGGGGGGGTCCATTGAACATGAGCCCAACTGTTTGGAGGTGGGAAATCAAACAATGCTTCAGAGGCAGGGGGGGAGGGGGAAAATTTCCAGAATTAACATTGCGGTTTCAAACCAGGGAACTGCCAGGAATTAATTTCCTAGAAATTGGCAGTGACAATGATATCTGGAAATCCTCCACATTGAAAAAAAAGATTTTTTTTCCTGTTCTGAAGAGTGGGATAACGTTTTCCCCCCTCTCCGATCCTGTGGTGATTGGAGAAGCAGAAGCGTCACCTCAGATTCCCGGATGATCTGGCAATGCGCATGTCTGCTGCGGCTTTAAAAAAAAAAAAAAAAAGGTGGGAGGGGCGGTAAACATTCCAAGGGGCAGTATCGCGCGTCAGCTGTCCAAATAAGGAAAAAGCCGATTTTGTGCCGCTGTTTTGAAAAAGAGCCGGGCTTTCTGCACTGTCAAATTAATGCGGCACTGATCCGCAGCAAGTCGGAATGACCCTGGATGATGCTCGATTGCCAGATGTGGATGTCTGAACGAACACATTTAATCCGTCAGCGAGACGGAGCTGTGTCGCCACTAATGGTGCGTCTGGCTGCACCCCAAGTGTACAATTCCACAGTCTGCTCAGAGTGAAGGTTTCAGCCCTGCTTTGTGTGCTCTAGTTCCTTAACCCTTCTTGTTCTAATTTTTGTTCTAATTTTCTCCTTTCAAGATCAAGGGCACAAAATTTAAATTTGGTTTTAAAATAATGCTGAGCTTTTGCCATCGCACACATAGAACTTGATGCTATTTGTCCTTCAGAAAGAGATGAACTATGAAATATCTGAGATTCTCTGAGGTCACAATCTACTATTAAAAATCTCAGTAAGCAGAAAACAAGAACATCCGAGGGAAACGTTATGGTTAGCTGCTCTCAGATTTATTTTATATTTGTAGACGGATTTATTTTTTACATCAGATAATATTAAAGATATGATGGATGAATAATCTAAAGTGGCACAATCTATTCTCTCACAGCTGGACTCTATTGCCTCATTCTTGGTATCTATACAGTGTTTTGGTAGATGGGAAGTCCTTTGTGATTATCTTATATTATATTTCCAGCACAGTCTTCAATGTTGAACAATATGTTGCTGTATTATAAAGTTACAATTGCTTTTGTCCAAGCATCTCATGACTTTGAGAACAGTAAAACAAGTTCTTGTCCTTATATATGTGGTATTTTTATTTTATTATGCTGTGTTCTGATCTATGGGTGAAACTATGATAGGTTGCCAAAGGAAGATGCTGAGAGAGCAGAATGAATTTGAGTGCTCAAGAATATTGTTAGTTCTTATCACCATCATTCATGCTTCATTCCTCACAACATGGATCATATTTAACACTCTGCTCCAATGAAATTTATTATTGGTACAAGGGAAGCACATTGGGGAGCTATATGCAGTAGCCTGTCTGCTGGAATAGAGTAGATTTACTGCTGGTAAGCTTAGGAAATTTCTCCTGATGCTTATATAGTAATACACAGAAAGCAAGACAAGTGACCCTGTCTGTTTTAGAGGCATGGCTTATTATAGCCTTTCCATTCTCATCGCTGGCACAGTGCAGTAGTAAAGTTTTCTAAATAAATACTTATTCATCTAAAAGGAAACATCTACAGATATCTTTTCAAAGAGAAGCTATGCAATAATTCATCACCTAGTCATGTGCTACATACTCGTTTTGCCTTAACTGCAAATGTTGCTTGTACAGAAAGATTTCCCAGTGCTTCTGAAATATGCTAAGCCCAAGGGTCTCATAAATCTCCAAGGAATTCTCACCAAAATGCTTCTTCACAGGACCTATATTCTAACCTGGTGAATGGGTGGAATTGTGAAGAGGGACTTTTTGGCTGATGTTAGGGAACATAGGGAATGATGTAGCCTAAGCAGAATCTGCGGATACAAAAGTAGAACACTTCGGATTATGCTAGGTTTGCCATCCCACAGGTTTGGGATGGCACCCCCTGGTTTGAGACCCTCATCTCCGCTTTTTCAAGAATTGGGACGCAGGGGACAAAATGGCGGCCATGTAATGTTGTGATGCTGTGGTATTAGTCTCTATGGAGCGATAGATACGAAAGGCTAGATCGCCACTGCCAGAGTCCTCCAGGGAGCCACGTGTTTTGCTGAGTTCCCAGTATGGTGTGCTGGCATGCAGCTGATTTCCCCTGCTGGCAGTGCCCCCAACCAGTGCACAGGTCTCCAACTGGCTGGTGGGAACTTTCCGGCTCTGAGGAGTGGGCTCCATTGGGCTCACCCCGCCCTCCTTAGCAGCTGCCTATAAGGGTGCCCATGGTCCCGGCAGCCCTCATTAGGTGGGCGACCTGCTTACTGGCCATTGCCGGTGTCATCCGAGACCCAAGCCTGACCTGAGGCCTCAGAACAAGGTGAGCTGCTGCCACACTCTGGATTAACACTGAGCCATTCGGGGTCATCTTCCTTGCTGGGTACAGGTACAGCCTTTTTTCTCTTGGGGTGGGCAGGCCAGGCTCCCAAGTGGTGTTGCAGGTGTGGGTGGTGTTACTTCCCATCCCCCAACCCAGGCCCTTGTGGCAGTGGCACATGCAGCACTTTTCAGAGCCACTTGGTGCTTGGGGGTGGAGGAGGGTATCTGGCAGCACTGCCACCAGCCCACCCAGGATTCTCTCCTGGGTCTGAGGCCACGTGCTCTGCCTCCACCCTGTCCCTGAGTAGGATGAGGGGATGGAAGAAAAAGGACATGGTGTGTGTGCCTATGTGCATGTCCGTGTGTAAAACAGACAGAGAGAAAGTGCTTGTGTGTCTGAATGGGAGAAAGAGCTGCTTTGAGAGGCGGGTGCGTGGAAAGAAAAAGAACATTGTGTGTGTGTGTGTGTGTGTGTGTGCATACGTGCACCTGGAGCTGTCCAGGCTATTGCCAGTGCCTGAAGAGGAACAGAAAGAGAAAGAAAGCTGAGTTGGAAGTGACCAGCAGTAAGCTCTTCAGCGTTCATTCACTCGCTGAGCCTAAGAGTGGGACTTGGGATAGGTTGTCTGGCTGGGCTATTCTTTTTTTTTTTTTCGGGGGGGGGGGGAGGATTTCCCTGGCAGCAAAAAAAGCTAAAGCTAAGCATGAGTGGACTTAACTTGCAAAAGGAAATAAAAAATAAAGAAAAGGATTTGAAAAAAAGACCAGGGAAAAAGAAATTAATAAAAGAAATTACAATATTACAATCCCAAGTTAAGCATTTGCTGAACAAAGAGTTAGAATGGAATTTAAAAAATTTGAAACAGAAATCGTTTGAAAGTGCGAATAAACCTGGTAAATATTTAGCCTGGCAATTGAAAAAAAAGAAAGAAAATAAGACTATAAATAAAATCACGGCAAATGGGAAAGAAATAGTGGATCAAGAAGGAATTAAAAGAGAATTTTTTAAATATTATGCAAATTTATTTAAAGGTGTAAATATAAGCAAAGAAAAAATGGAAGAGTATCTACGGAATATACAGGTGGCGCCTTTGACGGAATATATGAAAAAGATATTAAATGACCCAATAGAGAAAATTGAAGTAGAAGCAGCAATAAAAGCAATGAAAGAGGGTAAAGCCCCTGGACCAGATGGATTCACATCAAAATTTTATAAAACTCTTAAGGATGAAATAACACCCAGACTGTTGAAACTGTTAAATACAATAAGAGAAGAAGGGAAGATCCCAAAGACATGGAGGGAAGCTGCAATTTCTTTGATTCCTAAGGAAGATAAAGACATCACAAATGTAAAGAATTATAGACCAATTTCATTGTTGAACAACGACTATAAGATTTACTCAAGAATCTTAGCAGAGCGATTGAAACAATATTTGATCAATTTTATAAATAAAGACCAAGCCGGATTTCTTCCTAAAAGACAAATAAAAGACAATGTGAGAGCTGTCATTAATGTTGTGGAATACTATGAGAAGCATCCAGAAAAGGAAGCGGCCTTATTTTTTGTTGACGCAGAGAAAGCCTTTGACAACTTGAACTGGGACTTTATGTTTGCGGTAATGGAAAAAATTAATTTAGGGGAACAATTTATAAAAATGACAAGAGCAATATATACAGATCAATATGCAAAATTGTGTATAAATGCAGATCTTACTAAAGAACTGAAAGTGAGTAAAGGAACAAGGCAAGGATGTCCGTTATCACCACTGTTGTTTATAATGACCTTGGAAATATTGCTACAACAAATTCAAAAAGATGAAGAAATAGAAGGTTTAAAAATTAGAAGATTCTCTTATAAATACAAAGCTTTTGCAGACGATATAGTGTTTATACTGGAGAATCCAATTCAAGTGTCACCATTGTTGTTAGCCAAGATAAAAGAGTATGGAGAACTAGCAGGATTGTATATAAACAAAGAGAAATCAAAATTCTTATGTAAAAATATGCAACCAAATAAAATAAAAGAACTACAAGAGGTGACGGGTTGTGAAGTCACAACCAAAGTTAAATACCTTGGAATAGAGATAACAATGAAGAATATTGATCTATTCAAAAATAATTATGAAAAACTGTGGTGCAAAATGGACAAAGATTTGATGAAATGGAATAGGCTTAATTTGTTCTTATTGGGTAGGACTTAACTTGCTCTTGAGAAAACTGCTGCACTCAGCAAAGGCTTAAATCCCCTCCCTCCGTAAATTGACAGCAGAACAATGTGCTCCCCCCTATTCCTTTGTGGATTGGGGTTGAAAAATAATAACAAGGACTTGGGGACATATGAATATATGAAGCTGCCTTATACTGAATCAGACCCTTGGTCCATCAAAGCCAGTATTGTCAGCTCAGAATGACAGCGGCTCTCCAGGGTCTCAAGCTGAGGTTTTTCACACCTATTTTCTTGGACTCTTTTTAGTTGGAGATTCCAGGGACTGAAGCTGGGACCTTCTGCTTACCTAGCAGATGCTCTACCACTGAGCCATCGTCCCTCCCCAAAGGAGGGACTGCTTAACAGTGTTAGATTCAGTCCTTGGCATCTCCATTTAGGGGTGTTTGTTAGAAGAAGAAGAAGAATTACAGATTTATACCTCACCCTTCTCCCTGAATCAGAGACTCAGAGCAGCTTACAATCTCCTATATCTTTTCACCCTACAACAGACACCCTGTGAGGTGGGTGGGACTGAGAGGGCTCTCACAGCAGCTGCCCTTTCAAGGACAACCTCTGCCAGAGCTATGGCTGACCCAAGGCCATTCCAGCAGGTGCAAGTGGAGAAGTGGGGAATCAAACCCGGTTCTCCCAGATAAGAGTCCACGCACTTAACCACTACACCCAACTGGCTCTCTATTAGAGCTATGGCTGACCCAAGGCCATTCCAGCAGCTGCAAGTGGAGGAGTGGGGAATCAAACCCAGTTCTCCCAGATAAGAGTCCGCACACTTCACCACTACACCAAACTGGCTCTCATCTTGATATTATTACTTCTTGATATTATTACTTGTTATTATTACTGTCAATCAAATTAGTATTATTTAGTGCACAGTTCTGCTACTTCCACAGGTAAAGAAGTGTTCTTCCAATTAGGCCTAGTTGTTCTTTATAGACCCAAGAAGAACCCCAACTGGTCCACCAATCACATTGTTCTGCATCATGTTCTGCTGAGGCTAGGAGGACCGGACTGTAGGGTTGCCAGCCACCAGGTGGGTCCTGGAGATCTCCTAGAATTACAACTGATTACCAGAATGCAGAGATCAATTCATCTGGAGAAAATAGTGGCTTTAGAGGGTGAACTCTAGCATTATACCTCACTGAGGTCCCTCAGGAACTTCTCCAGGAATTTCCCAGTTGAAAGCAGGCAACCTGACCCTCACGTCTCTCCAGAGACTACTGATGCTTGCTTTGTTCTGTCCATAACAAGAGTGTGGGTGGCTTTGCAGTTAATTTTCAGGTGTGGGTTTCGACAACAGCCCTGCAAGGTAGACTATCATCTTTCATTTGGGGGGGGGGGGTGGTATAGAAAGACAGTGACCCTTAAAATGTACTGAGGTGCCCAGCGGCACCTTAAATTTTTATAGACATTTTATGTAAGAGGTGTACAAAGAAGAAACAGCAGGGCTAAGGAGCCGTGGAACATGGGAAGCACAGGATGGAATATTGTTTTATAACGTTATAGTTCTATGTTAAACGCTGTAGTTGCAATGCTACGAAGAGGCATTCTTTACATGCTCAAAGAACTCAGGCCAAGCCAGCAACCCTGCAACATAGAGGTCTGCTTCAGAAAAGGCCTGCCAGGACATACAGGGGCTGGCATTCAGTCCAGCAGATGTGAGCCCTCCTGGCAGTCGGGCTCCTCAACTGCCCCTGCCAAACGTCTGGGAATTCAGAATAGAGCAGAATATGGACCTGGCTTGCATGAATGAGACCTGGGTGCGAGACAGGGAGACAGTTGTTCTCTCCCAAGTAGCTCCTCCTGGGTTCTCGGTCCTTCACCAATTACGGACTAGCGGACAGTGCAGAGGAGTAGCGATGTTAATCTGGGAGGCTTACTCCTTCCAGGCAATCCTGGTGTTGAATATGCCGGCATGGTGGTTGAGGCGCGAGAGAGTTTGGCTATTTGGCTAGTGTACGGACTGCCCTCTGCACCAGCCAATGTCACGTTCTCAGGGTGCAGGCAGGCAGGAGTCCAAAGCCAGTCCAAAGTCAAAGTCCAGGAAGTCAAGTAGGAGCCAAGTCACCAATGCAGAATCACAAACCGGAATCAGAAGTCAATGTCCAAAAGCCAAAAGATCAGGGTGCCAAGGAAATCAAGCAGGTCAGGATCAGGAAGGAGCGTGGATGCAAGCCAGAGAATAGACTTGCTGCTTCCACAAGGTTACCAGGTCCTGGGTGGGAGCTATATGGGAGCCTCAATCAGCCTGCTCCCTGGGTGGCAGTGACTCTGCTAGAACTCAGGGCTGAGAGATCTGAAGCATCGGCGTGCCTCATGTCTTCGCTCTGAAAGTTCTTTCCGGAGCCTGCTTCGAACTCCTGAGATGGGAGGAGAAGAGCTTGGAGGTGATTGTCAACAGCTGACACTGGTGCCTGGAGAGTGATTGATGGGCCACCTGCTGTTTGTTCAGCTGAGGAACTAGCTGGCAACTCTTCCAGGTCTGTTAACCCTTCCAGCTCCCCCTCATCAGGGCTCATGACAGCCAATGCCCTACTGGCCCTTATGGAGACCATAGCAGGCTGGGCGTTGGAGCACCCTAGACTTTTGGTCCTGGGTGACTTCGATGTCCATGCCGATGTCATGGGCTCCACATTGGCGTTGGACCTGGCATCATCCATGGCGGCACTGGGACTCTCTCAATATATAACAGCAATCACTCATCAGGCTGGACACACTCTGGATTTGGTCTTTGTGGTAGGATTGACAGTGGACCGTATTACTGCAGATGCAGTGCCATGGTCGGACCGCTATGCCCTGAAGGCCTGTTTGAATATTCCGCTCCAACCCTGTGTGGGCAGCAAGCGTATTTTAGCTTGCCTGCGGAGCCAAATGGACCCTATGCAGCTCCAGATGGCTCTCCGGGATCCTTGGCCCCCTGGCGATTCTGTAGATGAGCTAGTGGAGACCTGGCGTAACAGGCTCGCCACGGCCATTGATGAGATTGCTCCCAGGCATCCTCTGTGCCCCTGTACAAAGCTGGTGCCCTGATATATGCCAGGGCTATGGCAGATGAAACAGAGGCTCAGGCAGCTAAAGAGGCAGTGGTGGCGAGCCTGCGATGAAGTGACAAGAACAGCTTATAGGTTGTGGCAGTCAAGGCCGCTAAGAAAATATATCTTACGGCTATGATTGCGTCTGCGAACTCGTGCCCAACACAATTGTTTAGAACAATTTGATCTTTAACTATCCTACCATCGGGTATACCAAATGCTATAGAATTGGACATTGGCTGTGAGGCTTTTGCGGGCTTCTTCGCAGATAAAGTCTTGTCACTCCGCTGCAACCTCCCAGCCACTATGGAAACAGTAAATGAACTTGAGGCCCTAAGCACGTCTTCTAGTCAGGTTTTGGATCATTTCACTCCACTCAGCCTGGAGGAAGTTGAGAGAATACTCTCCACTACATGCCCAACTACCTGTAGGTTAGACCTGTGCCCCTCCTGGTTAATAAAAGCCGGTCAGGAAGAGCTACTGGTTCCCCTGCAGGAAATTGTCAACAGGTCCCTTTTTCAAGGAACCTTCCCCCAGCCTCTTAAGGAGGCTGTGGTTCGCCCCCTTCTTCAAAAGCCATCTCTGGACCCGGCTGGACCCACATCAATCTGGCTTTTGTCCGGGTCATAGGACGGAGACGGTTCTGGTCGCCCTCACAGATGACCTCCAGAGGCACCTGGACAGAGGTGACTCAGCAGTGCTGATGCTATTAGACCTGTCGGTGGCATTTGACATGGTCAATCATCTGCTACTGACTTGTCGCCTCGCAGATGCTGGGATCCAAGGGTTGGCCTTGAAGTGGCTTTCCTCCTTTCTCCAGGGTCGGGGACAGAGGGTGGTGGTTGGGGATGAACTATCCCAATGACATCCACTTACGTGGGGTGTGCCTCAGGGAGCAGCTCTTTCCTCAATGTTATTTAATATCTGTATGTGCCCTCTCACCCAGGTTGCCCAGAGGCATGGGCTGGGTTGTCACCAGTATGCAGATGACACCGAACTCTATTTGTTGATGGGTGGCCAGTCCGACTCCACCCTGGATGATCTGTCCACAGCATTACAAGCTGTGGTGGGATGGCTCAAGCTGAGTAGACTGAAATTAAATCCGACGAAGACGCAGGTTCTGTATCTAAGCCGTTGCGGCCTGGGACTGGAGGTCCGCTTACCGACCCTCGATGGGGCGCAGCTTATGCCAGCACCCAAAGTGAAAAGCTTAGGGGTGCTCTTGGATTCCTCTCTAACAATGGAGGCCCAAGTAGCTGCCACTGCCAAGTCAGCTTTCTACCATCTGTGGATGGTAAGGCAGTTGGTTCCCTTTCTCGAATGCGACGACTTGGCAACTGTGATCCATCCTATGGTCACCTTGACTGTATTTACTGTAATGCCCTCTACATGGGGCTGCCCTTGTCCCAAATCCGGCGACTCCAGCTAGTGCAGAATGCCGTCGCCAGGCTATTAATGGGAGTTCCTTTACGGGAACACATTCAGCCTGTGCTGAAAGCGCTGCACTGGCTACCAATGTATCGGATTCGCTTCAAGGTGCTGGTTTTAACCTTTAAAGCCCTATATGGCCAGGGTCCTGCATACCTTAGGGACCGCCTTTCCCCAGTGAGCACTTCGGTCCGGGTCTCAAAATCTGTTGACAGTCCCCAGTGTCAGAGAAGCCAGGCTTAAGTCAACTAGAGCCAGGGCCTTTTCCGTTGCTGCCCCTAGCTGGTGGAATGAGCTGCCGGAGGAGGTTAGGGCACTCTTCCACCATGCTTTCCCATAATGGTAACTTTTATAGCAACAGATTAGGCCCATAAATTTAAACATTACTCTGGATTTCTCTTTCCACGCTGTGGCGCCCCTCGGTCCTCTTTGGAACACCTAACACTGACCAACTCACCATCTGCTATCACTGAAATTCTAATTGTATGAATTATCGCATTAGCACCTATTGATATTGATGTTTTAATAATTGTTTTATGTCTTATTTTATTGCTGTTTTATCTTGTTCGGTCATTGTTTGACCCTAACCTGTGAGCTGCCCTGAGCCTGCCTTTGGCGGGGAGGGCGGGATATAAATTAAATAAATAAATAAGCATTATAACAACAAAGCCATTGACATGAGGGGGAGGAATTGTTCCTGGGTTTGTATCTCAACCTGTATCTCTGCTTAGATGTGTTTCAGCTTGCTTGATGATTCTAGTGTAATTGTCACTATAGTTTTCTCTTTAAAGAATACACATTATTGATGCATGTGAATGAAGTACATTTGCAACAATCTCAGGTATCTATTTTCAGGAAATGTTAACCAATATAAAGTGATAGGTTCATAACTATTAACTGTGGTTCATAGCTATTAGTCTCAGGGAGAGATTGCCAAACCACAAGATGTAAGAAAATTATCTGTTAAAGCAGAAGGTGCATGGTTATGGCATATATATCTGGGTCAATCTTTGGAAGTGCTTTCTGAGGTAAAACATCTAAGAGGAGGTAGTTGCTAGTTTAATAGGGATGCCAGCCTTCAGGTGGGACCTGGGGATCTCCTGGAATTATAGCTCATCTCCAGAGTATAGACATCAGTTCCATTGGAGAAAATGGATGCTTTGGAGGGTGAACACAATGGTGTTGTACCCCCTTAGTGTTAAGAGTCATCTCCTCTGTATTCCTCTTGCCATGTTTTGTGCTATAACCAATTTGCCTGGGTGCATTCTTGCTTTCCTCATCCTCTCTACATGCTTATCTTGGGAACTTATTAGTCAAGCTGTTTCCACCGACTGGGTAAGTATAGATTACCAGATGCTGGGTAAGTATAGATTAGACACCTGGACTGTGAAACTAGGGATGGACTCCAAAGGAGGGTGGGAAGGGGTCCCGTCAAAACCTGGTTCTCACTTTTGCTTTGTTGCGCTTGCACTTGAAAATGTAACGGTTGGGGCGAGGGGTTAAAAGGAGAGTCCCTGGGCTAAGACGTTAGTCTTAGCAAAGATGGTGTACCGCCTTATGATGCTTATGGAATAAACTGCTGAATTATTGGACTGTGTTATTCCTTGACTCGAGGTCTTGACACTGAGGTCCCTGTCCTTCCCAGGCTCCACTCCCAAGTCTCCAAGAATTTCCCAACATGGAGCTGGCAACTCTACTCCCCCATCCATGACTTCAAAGAAAGAGGCAGGCTTGGGGAGTACCATGAAAATGACATCACAGGAAGAGGTGGGGTTTTGGTGCAGTGTACTAGGAGTGACATCACTGAAGGGGTGGAGCTTGGAAAGTGACATCACTTGAAAGTTGACCTGGAAGTGACAAAAATGATGTCACATCACTGCTCCTGGCTGTACCCCCAAAGTCCCTAGATATTTTCTGAGTCGGACCTAGCTCTCCTACATTATGCCCAGGCAATAATGGGAAGCCATTGATGATTCTGGAGTACTAATGGAAGGTGCTTCCACAAGCCATTCCCTTTGTGAGGTGTGTTTGGCACTAGCTTTAACGCTTGAACAACCTTCAAAAGTAATCCCATGTTGAGCACATTGCAACAGCATAGTCAGGGCTTTTTTTGTAGCAGGAACTCCTTTGCATATTTGGCCACACCCCCTGATGTAGCCAATCCTCCAAGGGCTTACAGGACTCTTCTTACAGGGCCTACTGTAAGCTCCAGGAGGATTGGCTACATCAGGAGCCTGCAAAAGAGTTCCTGCTACAAAAAAAGCCCCGAGCATAGTAAATATGAAGACATACCAGATCCTAATCTGGGTGCGGCACAGAGACCAGAAGAGGTCGCATCTACTGGGTGAAAGGCAGCAGCTGTTCCAGGGCAGGGCATGAGAAGGCAGAAGCAGCCTGATGGGCCCAGTAGGAGTGGGAGAGCGCCATCTACAGGAGAATCTCCCTTCTACCAGTCAGTGGCTGAGCACAATAGAAGGGGTAGGAGGTTTGCCAGACCCAACATCATCTTGGATCATGGGGAACAGCTATCCCTATGCAAATCCAGATAGGGTGGGGCAAAAAAGAGGTTACGAGAGGGATAAGGCTCGGAGAAGAGAAGTACAGCACTGGGCTTTTCCTATCATGGCTGGAGTCCTAGTGATAAAAAGGGAGATGTCAGGAGAGACAGGAAGAGGCAAGCTGGCTGGGAAAGGCTGAGAAGAAGCAGAGAAGAGAAGAAGAGTAACCTGAATGAGGAGCTGGGGTCTTAGGCAAGTCAAGGCTACCTGATCTGGGCAGACCTAGTAGAACTGCCCCAAGGGAGAGGCACAGCTCAGTCAACTGAAGTTTTGAAGAAACAAAAGCGGGTGAGTGAAGGGAGCTGTGCTCATGAGGAAACCTGTGTGAATTTTACTCAATGTAATAAAGAGAACCTTAAGGAGCACAGTTGTGTCTGGGTGAGTCACTGCTGTTCTTGGAAGCAACTTATGATGTCCTGCTGCCCACTGGTGGGGCCATACTGAGATAAAAGATTGCTTCTTTCTCACTAAATTAAATTAAACACAAGCATCCCAACAACTGAGTAATAGGTTTGGAAGTATTGCATTATTAGATATTAGTGTCTACAGATGCTAAATGTTGTCAATTGTAAAAAAACCCCAGGTTGCTTACCTGCAACTGATTATCTTTGAGTGGTCATCTGTGCATTCACACCCTTGGGATCTATGGTGCCTGTGCCACCGGTTCTGATCAATGTTATATAGCTTCAATAGAGGAATTTTCGTGTCCCTGCCTCTGAGCATGCTCAGGGACTCCACCATGCATGCTCAGGAGGCAAGGCATGAAGGTCCCATGGTTCCTTCTGACGGCTGAACAGCTGGGCTGACAGCAGAAGGAAGGAAGGGTGGGTGGTATGAATGTTCAGATGGCCACTCAAAGATCATCAGTTACAGGTAAGCAACCTCTGTGCATCACACCCTTGGGAGAATAGCAAGCTGTAGCCTACCTGGAGGAGGGAGCTGGCAGTCAAGCAGTTGCAGCCCACAGTACGGAACACCCCACTTTCATTCACCGTCGTTTGAGGGTATCGAGTGCGTAATTCTTGGCAAAGGTATTAGGGGCAGCCCACGTCATGGCTTTACAGATGTCCTGGAGAGGAACACCCTTGAGAAAGGCTGTTGACGTTGCGAGCACTCTCGTAGAGTGTGAGGCAACCAGGTAGAGGCTTCTTGGCTTGCAAATAGCACAGTCTAATGGTCTCAACAGTCCATTTGAAAAGTCTTTTGGAGGAGACCTTGTTCCCCTTGGATGGGTCCAAATAAGTAATAAAAAGACAATTAGTCCATCAAAACTCTTTGGTCCTGGAGACTTCCAGTTGCATATCTACTTCAAATGAAGACACAAGACGGAGTTGTAAAAGATTGTATGGTCCAATGGGCAAAAAAATTTGGTTATAATATTACATTAGAAGAATGGGAGAGACTGTGGAAGCTTAACGTTAAATTAACTAGGTCAGTAACTTTTAAAGAAAACTTGCATAAGATGTTTTATAGATGGTACTTGACCCCACAGAAATTGTGTAAGATTTATACTAATAAGTCTAACAAACATTGGAAATGCACTAAACAGGTTGGTTCTTTTTACCATATGTGGTGGACATGTGAGATGGTGAAGGGCTATTGGAAAATGTTCATGTCATTAATTCCCTTTCATCCAGATCAGCTCATGTTACGAGGTTGGTGAGGACCTTCACTCTGTGTTGCCTGCACCTTGATATATTGTTTTTAAACAAGCATGTTCCTGGGATAAATAATGGGGTGGCTGACACTCTCTCTTGTAAACAGATAGACAGAAACCATTGGTTGGCCCCAGATGCCAATCAATATCTGGTACACATGCCCCTGGAACTATGGCTGATTGGAGAGCCGAGGCCTGCAGAGCGATAGGCCTCGCAGAGCCATAGTGCCCAGCACCAGGAAAGCTTACGAGCATGCTGTGCGGCAGTTTGAAGAATTTAGGGCAGAGGGAGGGTATCATATAGTATGGCCCCTCCCAGTGGAGCAGATGCTCCATTCCTGAGGTAAGGGACTGGCTGTGCGATCCATCAGGGGCCTGCTTTCAGCATTAGCCTTTGCTAGCAAGGCTTTGGGATATAAAGAAGCGGCCGCTAACTTCCAGTTATGGAAGATGCTGGAGGATTGGTCAAGGGAGTCAGGCCCTAAACAAGATGCTAGGAGGCCTATTTCCCCTTTAGTCCTTAAAGTCTTACTGGGGGTGTGTGGCACTGTTTGTGCATCCTATTTTGAAGCCAGCTTATTTCATGCTGCTTCCCTGGTGGCCTTTTTTGGGGCACTCAAAGTCAGTGAGCTGGTTGCCCATTCTTGGCTCTTTGCTGCTAGGAAAGGATGTGAGGCTGGAGAGGGGAAAGGCTTTCATCACTGTGTGATGCTCCAGCGTCAAAGAGAGACCACGTTTACGCTCGACCCATGCTCTGATCACGAGTTGTGCCCTCTCTCTGCACTAGCAAGCTATTTGGTTGCTCAAGGTCCAGGGGATAGGTTTTTGTTTTGTCATGTGGATGGCAGTCCATTGACTAAATAACAATTTGGGATTGTGATATTCAGAGCATTAGCGAAACTGGGGTTGTCTGGGGTACATTTTGGCACCCATGCATTTCTCATTGGCGCAGCCTCTATGACAGAAGCCATGGGCTATTCTCTCGCTGATATCCAGCATTTGGGCAGATGGCATTCATCTGCCTATAAATCATATGTTTGGCCTCTTCTCGGCCCTTGAGTTACTGGGTTAGTTGCTCTTTCTTTCTTCCTTGTTGCCTGGTTTAACTGATTGTTCCTTTTAGGTGCTGTTGTTCCTGGTGAGAGGAGGTGTATTCTCATCTGTGGATACAGTTTTGTGTTTTGGGCAGCTCATTGTGCTCTGAGAACCTCTGCTGGCTCTCAGCTGAGATTCAGCCAGTGGGTCGCCATTGAATGGCGTGGGCACCATGGCCTGCATTGGCAAGGCTTTATGCTTTTGTTGTTCCAGGGTGACCAGGGCTTGCCCCCCCCCCCAAAAAAAATTGATTATCCACTTGGGAGGTAATTATCTTGGACTCATGAAGGGCAAGGCCCTGGCTTTGCAGGCTAAAGAAGATTTGAGGGCTATTAAGTTGAAATGGCCTGGGACCTTAATACTTTGGTCTGCCACGATTCCCTGTTTGGTTTGGAAGAGTGTTTTGGACCCTGTTGGGATTCACAGGGCCCATTGTAAGGCTAATAGAGAGA
Organism: Heteronotia binoei; assembly: GCF_032191835.1. Lineage (NCBI taxonomy): Eukaryota > Metazoa > Chordata > Lepidosauria > Squamata > Gekkonidae > Heteronotia > Heteronotia binoei. The sequence continues at coordinate 6,214,851 of NC_083230.1, forward strand.
TTTGGAAGGCCCATGAAGGGGGTTTGGGCCACTATTTGTCCCATCCATGCGTTCAGATCCAGTGCTCTGACCTTTACAGAGGTGATGGAGTGCACCCTTCTGAGAAGGGGAATGATATCTTCTTGGATGATCTTCATCAAGGGCTGCAGGTAGTTTTGGACCTCTCGATGGGCATGAAGGCCTAAGTTGAGGCTTGGCCTTAGTTGTGGCAGGATTGTTTTGGATTTGATGTTATGCGGCCAGGGGAGGACCAGATAGCACCCCTGTTTTGGGGATTGGGGTCTGGTACAAGCTGCCTTTAGGTTGTGTGATCTGGGGTGGAAATGCAGACTGCCTTGGGTTCACCTGGAGGGATCCTTTCATTCAGCTGCACGACTTGTGGATTGATCTTCAGGGTTTTGCCCACTTCCTGGCTTGAGCCATGATGAATGGCTCCAGCAGGGGGCAGGGTTGCTTTCCCATAGCTCAGTAGGAGAGGGGTTTGTTGAGAGCCCTGGCCCCATCCATGCCGCAGTTTATCCAGCCCTTGCAGTTCCATGTTTAAAAAGTGGCCCTTAGTTTATTTCACTTTTCTGCGTCTCTTAGTTTCCTCTTGGGGGGAAAAATGTTGTGACTGCTCAGTTAGATCAATTTGTTCCTTGTTGGAGTCTGAGATGTGAGCAGATTGAGTAGCCTGGGTGCGAACAGGGGAGTCCACCCGACATGGCAATGCTAGAATTTGCTTAGGTACTGACTTTAGTGGCTTCAGGTCTGGTAGCGATGCTGTCAGAATTTGATGAGAGCGCAGCAAGGCCATAGAGGGACATTTAGCAGCATATGACTGATATTCTTTGGTTGGCTTATGCTCGTTGTCTTTTTTTACGTTTCTTGATTGGGGAGGTAGAAAAAGACTTTGATTCCGATCCCAACTTGGCTTTCGAGGTTGATGCTCCGCTGTTGATTGCCAATGTCCCCAGCGTTTGGCCAACTGACTGAGGCTGACCAGGTGGCGCCCTCTGCTGTGGAGCTCATTTCCACTGCTGGAGGTGCTAATGCCGATGTGAGGAGCGCAATATGGAGTCGAGCTGCTTGGTTTCTCTGCTTTGTTTTCTGAATTTTAAGCAATGGATGCAGGAGTCCGTGTGGTGTTTTGTCAAGGCAAAGGAGGCACAGGGAGTGTCTGCCCAAAGGGATGAATTTGCAACCACACTGTGCACACCTTTTGAAAAAAAAACCCCCACATAGGCCAGCAGTGGCTGTGGGAAATGGGAGGGGAGGGGAGGGAATGGGGAGGCATGCCCACTGTCCAGAAACTAACTAGCACTCTGTTCTATTGTGGAAGTCCACGGAGAGTAGAGAAGAATGAAGAATGGAGCCACAAGAAGAGAGGACTAAAGAATGAAGTTCACTGACCAGAGAGTCGAGGAGGTAAATGTTAATTGCGCAGCAGTCAGAAGAGAACTGGTGGGATTTTCATGCCCTGCCTCCTGAGCACGCGTGGTGGAGTCCCTGAGCATGCTCGGAGGCAGGGACACAGAAATCCCTCTACATCAGGGGTCCTTTTGTAGAAGAACAGGTGGTGGAGCTCATTAGCACAACTCATTTGCATATGCTGCCCCCCCCTCAGCCAAAAGCAACCTGATGCAAGAAAGGAGAGCCCCGGGCAAGCGAGGCCTGCTTGGGCTGGCTAGAGATCCAGCCATCCCAAGCAGTTTTTGCTCTCCTCGGCCGCCATCCCCCACCCCCAATCAAAAGACCAGCAAGCCACCCACTGCCCCAAATTGCAAAAGAAGTGGAGAAAGGGTGGTGCAGGCTTCTCCAGGGGTTAATGAGGGCTGCTGGGGGCTGGCTGGCTGCCTGCTCTCCTAATCCAGGGATTGTTATGCAGCTGCACCTACTATTCAATGGACAAGGTAGGTGGGGAGGAGGGGGGAGGGCGTCAGAAAGGTTCAGGAGCTATGCTCCTGTAAGCTCCTGCTGAATCTGAGTCCTGCCTCTACTGGAACTGCATAACACTAATCTGGCTAACTTTGAACTGACATGATCTTAATCATTATTACCTTATGGCAGAGGTCTGTAACATAGTGCCCATGGGCACCATGGTGCCTGCCACTGCTTCTCTTGGTGTCTGCCAAGTGTTTTAAGAAAGTGGGCAGGGCCTGGTGAGTCTTTTGGCCAGCAGGCTTCAGATTGGCCACTGGAGATCTGATTGGCTGTGCAGATTAAGCAACCATTGCCTTGGCAGCAACAGCACCGCAGTGACTGAAGGTAAGATTGGGGTGTGCAAGAAAATATTTTCAAGCAATAAATTCATTTTAAAGGCATCCTATTAGACAGTGCATGTGTTTGAAAAGTTGAAGAATTACTATTAGCGATATGAATAACCCCCCTCCTTGACTTTCTCTGGTTGGCTGGTAAGGTAATAATGGCAGCCATTTTGTGGTTGGCTCTGAGCTCCTTTGATTTCACTGTTTGTGTGGGCTACTTGCCTTGTGCGGATTCATCTTCAGTAGGGACCTGCTCAGGCTTGAAATCCTCGAAACACTTTCCTGGGAGTAAATGCCACTGAATAATATGGGATTACTTCTGAGTAGATCTGTTTAGGATCGCTCCAGGTTGTTTGCAAGTGGATTTTGCCATCTTACACACTAAAACCCAGTTGCAAAGTGTACTGAAAATGGGTTGAAAGTGTATTACTCTGTGTATGTGAAAACACAGTTAGAAACAACAGAAATATTTCAGAACATCTTAACTCCACACCAGTTCTGTTTGGGAGGCCCTGTAGATGTTATTAGCTTTTAAAACAAAACCAGGAAATCTGATCAGGGATTTTACACCATCTCATCTAATTTGGCCCTTAATGAGGTTCGGTTGCCCTTTACTTAAACAAATAAGCAGCTCAAGAGAAAAACTGGAACTGATTAAACAAGTGTGGCGGAGGCACTTTCAACCAAGTGTTCTAGAAATGTCAACAGCCCTCCCCAAAGAATACAGGTAATGTAAACTAAAAAGTATGGGTCTTCAAGTCATATAAATGTTCATATGTAACGAACATGTCACCATCATTCAGACTCTTAAAAATACATGTATTTAATCAATTAATATGTATGTAATCAATTCATTTAAAGACTATTAATTGCTGAAATGTTCTTTAATTAGGAATGCCAGTCCCGACCAGTTGGGGGCAGGGTCTCCCCCAATTTTTTGGGCTTTCCCCAGACGCTGGTCAGTGAGGGGAAGCCCCACCTCCATCTGTGGCTCTGTTTGAAAATAGCGGGAGCTATGTGTGCTTGCCCCACAAGATGCAAATTCATGGCTTGCAGAGCCGGTGCACGGGGCACCCACTCTTTTCAAGCAGGGGCCACGTGCAGCTTGCAGGGCAGGTGCCTGCTCCCCCACCAACTATTTAAAGGGAAGGTTCCCTTTAAATGGCTGGAGAAAAGTGGGGGGCATGCAAACATGGCACTGCACCCCCAATGTGATTATTTTACTCTGTGTGATGTCATCACATTGGGGACAGTCTCACCACCACTCAGAAAGCCCCCCAAATCCCCTCACCAGGGAGAAGACGGGACCTGGCAACCCTATCTTTAATTGGTTTTTGTCTCCACTAACAATGATAAGGACTCTGACTGTGATTCAAACTCAGCCTTGTATATTTGTTGCTTTGCCAGTGTACAGGGGGTGGAAAACACAGCTATGTGTCTGGCTATTCTGGAACTGAATACAGTCTCAAAAAGCCATTTTGATAGAATGCTAAAAGAAGCATTATGGAAGGTAATGTGGAAGAACCATAAAATTTGCTGCTCTTTTCATGAAAGGTGTGAGGTCTATTTGTTTCTTGCTTGACTCACCCAACCCTGGCTGCTAGCTACTCTTCAGCTGCAGCTAGGTCAGGAAAGCCCGTGTGTCTTAGTGAATAGAGTTTGAGAATAGGATCTGGGAGATCCAGGTTCAGACCTCCATTCTTCTGAGGAACCTCCCTGGGGGACTTTGGGCCAGTCATACGTTCTTAGCCTAGCTTACCTCACAGGGTTGTCGTAACAATAAAATGGAGGAGACAAGAACAATAAAAGCTGCTTGGGGTCTCCATTGTGGATAAAATGTTTATATGTCTTAATAATAAACTTAAATACATAATAAATACAACAGAAGTTAAGGAAGCAGATAAAAAGTTGTGGAGTGGGAAAGAGAAGGGAAGGGAGAGAAGATATGGGGACTGGCAGGAGGAAAGAAATAAGAAATAGTGTCAGATGGTGAATACAGGAGAAAATAAAGTGTTCCCCACTGTGCAAAACTTGGCAGGAGTTTCCCAGGGTGTCTGCCAGAAAGAGGGAAGGGAGAGAAGCTAAAGGTAGGGAGGAAGATAAAGGTAGGTCAGCTGGAAGATGGAAAGAAGAAAAGGGAGCAGAAAAAGAGGATTGGCTATTGGAGCTTTCATGAAATGGAAAGGGGAAATACAGGGGGAGGGGGAAATGAGACACACACACACACACACCCAACAAGTCCTTGTAGGTCCCCTGCTTGTCAAGATATCTAAATTCTCAACATGGCAAATCTGTGAATACTTACAGTCAGGTAAAGTAAGTAAGTAAAGTAAATTTATTTTTGTATCCCGCCCTCCCCCGCCAAAGGCAGGCTCAGGGCGGTATTGTAACCATGGATAGTCAACATAGATCTTTCTATAAACCTGAGAAAAGCCCCATTTTTACATAAAACCCCAAAACAATACAAGTAGGTTAGCCCCCGCCCATAACAAAAGCAGTTCCTGTAGCTTTAAGAAACAAATGCTTTTGCTAGAAACAAATGCTACTGTCAGCCTTCCAGTAAAAACAGAGAAAGCAGGCCCCTTTCTAGGGCTATTTGACCTTTGAGGGGTCAGGCTACCACCAAGCAGCAACCACTAAGTGATTTGATACTTCATGATTTGAATACCTCACTCAGGACTGACGATTTACTAAAGTTTAACAGCAGCCATTCCATAAAAATGTAGTGTAGGGGTTAAGTTTTTAGAGTGAGATCTTGAATGCCAGGTTTGAATCTCCACTGTGCTGTGGAAGCTCACTAGGTGACCTTGGGCCAGCCACATATGCCCAATCTCACTTATCTCACAGGGTTTTTATGACAGTAAAATGGAAGAGAGGAGAATGATATAAGGCTTTGGGTCCCCACTGTGTAGAGTGTGGGGTAAAAGTGAGGAAAATAAATAATAAATACAACTGGAGATGGGGCAGATGAAGGTAAGTTTGGTAGGCGGGTCACAAAGAGAAAGAGTCACATAAGAGTGAGGATATGTGGGTTGCCAGGATGAGGGAAAGAGGATTCAGTGGAGAATGAGGTGCCTTTTGCAAGTCCTTGCAGATTCTCCATGTACAACTGGGGCCAGCCTAGTAGTCTGCACTACATAACTGATTTTCCTGGGGAGAGGCTGCCAGGGGGAGGGAAGAAGGGAGGTATGTGGCTGGTGTGTGGGAAGATAGTGCCAAATGCCAAACGGACAGCAGTAGAAAATTACAGGCAGAAATCTTAAATAAAATTTTTCAAACCTTTTGCAATCCGGCTACACCACTCAGGAGAGGCCAGCATTTTCTTGACTTAATGGAGTGTGATTTTGGTGCAAGCAGTGTGTTGATATGAGTGAGTCCCTGTTCTGGAGCTTGAAGAAGCAATGAATTTGTGGAATGGCTGTTCTAGCTAGCAGCCCCACTGCAAAAGTGGTGTGGCTGGATTGCAAGGGACAATCAAGTTTTTTGATCCACAGGAGTCTGTATAAAGAAAGAGAACCTCTGAATGAACTTTGAAAATTTTTTACCTTTCATACAGGGATTACCATTTGTGTCAAGTTTTGTTCTTGTCATTAACCAATGTGATGTTCAATATCTGAAATGCTTTGAAATTTTTGTACTTATTTTGATAAGAAATACACACAAAGGTCTGAAAAACTTTATTTAAGATTTCTGCCTGTAATTTTTGACCACTCTCCATTTGGCATTTGGCACTATCCTAGTGAGGTGTTTGGTGTGAGGGAAGGACAGAAGGAAGGCAGAAAGGGAGAGAAGAAAAAAACAGGGGAGGAGAAAAAGAGATCCCCCCCCAAGTCCTTGAGAGTACCCTAATATACTAAAAGGAATTGCTAAGCCTTTATGGTAATAAGAAAAGCCCCAAACAGCTAGAGTACATTAAATACAATTTCCATACCAAATTTAATCAGGTTTTCATTGTGAAGTACATCTTCACTAGGAGTCACTACACAAGACTGAAGGTCAAATAATGGAAAGACTAATAAGCATTCAGTTATTTGTAAACAAGAATTCCATTTCAAGATAGTTGAAACGAGCTCTTTTTGGGTGGCTTAATGTTTTTAGATAGACATGATCTTTTTCATCAAACATGTCATTTCCAGGCCCCAATGACAAAATGTAATCTTTTACTTAAAATGACTTTTTAGCTCTAATTAACTGGTGATGGCTTAATTGGAACCTGTCAGTGAATTAGTGTCAACAAATGTCTGCAATTCATTGCAAGCTTGGCTATCTGAGAATTCAGAATGACGAATGCAAAGTTACCCTGGCAATAAATATTGTTGTGATTCATGATGCAGCTTCCCGTTAGCAGAGCACTTAGTGTGCAACTGATTTCAGTGCGATGAGATTAATATGCTATTTATCAAAACAAATGTGCAAGGCAAGATGCTTGCAGCTTCATTTTGCAGGCCACATTTAGTCTGATCCATAACTGGCAATGATTAAGGCTACTATTTAAATCATATCAAAGACAGAGAGAACATGAGACATTTTGGCGCCAGAGGCAAAAAGCCCAAACAGCATGCATTCCACTGGTCTTCCTCAGCCTCCTGGGTGGCAAAAGTATAATAAAAAACCAAAACAATTTACCCATTGCAGCTCTTTAATATGCAAACACCTGCTGCCTGCAGAAAAATGTTTCATCATCCTGCATGGGAAGCTCTGATGGGGTGAGTCAAGTCACCCAACTCCAACAGCATGTAGTAGGGTTGCCAACCTTCAGATGGTGCCTGGTGATCTCCCAGAATTACAACTGATTTCCAGGCTAGTTTCCCTGGAGGAAATGGATGCTTTGGAGGGTGGACTCTATGGAATGATTCCCTGCTGAAGTCCCTCGTCTCCTGAAACACAGCCTTCCCCAGGATCCATCCCCAAATCAACCTGCAGTGAATTCCAACCCCTGCAGCTGGATGGTGCTGAAGGGAAAGAAAGAGCTACTTGTGCATTCCAAGCTCTGTATAAATTCACTATTAGCACTCTGGTTCCACTGGCCATAAGTGGCTGCTTGTGGTAGTGTGTTAAAAATCAATGCACATGGAACTCGGCATATGCTAACCATCTCAGGACACACTGTGGGGGTTGGAACTCAAAGGGAACTATGTTGTTCCTGCAGATAACTGCAATGACATTAATTAACATGCTCTCCAATTCTTAAATTATACAAGACAAGTTCCTACTTGTACACCTGGGATAAGAGAAATGTACTATACCATTATTCCAAAGCTACAGATATTCTGCTGTTCCAGCAGAAATTGCAAACATTTTTTTTAAAAGTTACCTGGCTTGTGACAGATCCAAGTCTCGTGTCATTAGCATGCGTAAACCTTCTTCATTAAAAAATAGATTGTTTCCTCCAGACATGATCCCGCATTTCCTAGATGGTTTTCCACCACTCACCAGCAAAAATCTATCAGACTCTAGTTGACCTGAGAGCACAGGACATAGTTATTGAGGATTTACTCTGCAGCATTGCCACTAGAACAGTTAAGGGAGAGAAATAAACCATTAGGTCCCAAGCAAACAAATATTTGTACAAGCATTCTTCATCCCTAACATCTTTCATGGAAGTCTCTGAGAGACTGAAATTAAATATAATACACAGAACTGTTTACATTTTTCAGCCTTCCAGGAAGATTCTGGTTATCTGCTGAATGCGTTAAATTATGAATAACAGAAGCAAGCATTGTTTTGAATGGGGTTAAGGAGAAGATTGTGCATGGCTAGTGTCTTAAACAAGATCTTGCCTTTTGGTAACTTTTTCACTGATAATCTGACAAAGTAAGCTTTGATTCATGAAAGTTTATACCATAGAAAAAAATTGCTGGTCTTTAAGCTGCTACTAGACTCACATTTGTTCTGCTGCTACTACAAACTAACGTCGTTAGCCACCATGTTTGAGATGTATGGCAATTTGAGTCTGTGGCCAGTTCTTTAACATACACGGTTGGACACTGCTTGAGCAGCCTGATCCTGAACACACACGAACACCCGAAACTGCCTTTTTCTCGTCCATCTCGTACAGTATTCACGTCACTGATGACTTGATGCCTTTTTAACTGCAGATGCTGGGGATTGACCGTGGGACCTTCTGTATGCCAAGCAGATATTCTACTACTGAGTCATGGCCCATCCCCATCCAATGTATGTTTACTCGATTCTTCTGTATCCAATAGGTTTGTTCCCATGTAAGTTTTCTTAGGACTCTGGCTTTGTGTTTGAATCAGTTCCTTTTTATTCATTTAAAATATTTTAAACCCACTTCCCCCCCCCCCAAACTTAAGGTGGCTTGAATCAATCAATAATGCAATAAAATACATAACACGAAAAGCACAAGACAATTGGTGCGATGACATGAGAGATTTGGCCCGATCTAGCCACGCTTCCCCTCTGGATTGAATGTGTGCAATCACACGTGCACATCTGCCCCCCAAGTCCCACCCACACTCACCTCGTCTTAGGACAGGCTGGGACTGGATTAAATAGCACAACACAGGGCATGTTTCTTGGCTGTCTGAATGGCCAGGGTGTGCAATGCATGCATCCCACATGTGCAGGAGCAGTCTGAATGCTCCTCTTGCATGTGTGTGGCTTGTGCTTCTTCTGGCAGCAGGGTGGGGGCTGTGTGATTGCCACAGCACACATCCAAGAGCATCGGCTTTTTCAAACCTGGGATGCTGCCATGCCAAATCCCAAGTGTGATCCAACCCAATGACTCCGCTCAAACAGCACTAAGAGTCCTCGTCAACAAACAGACATGCAGTTATTTCTATATATTTGCAGAGAAATGCCCACCTCATCTGTTCCTATTTTATATTCCACATAGTGGGTGTAACAAGGGACAAAGTGCAAGCAGTGGTGAGAGACATGCGTCCTGCCCTGTGTGAAGGGGTGGTGAAGAAAAGCTCGTTTAAATATTGTAATTGGTACATAGATTCATATGAGGAGAGGTGGTCCTTCAGATATGTGAATCCCGGGTCATGAAGGGGTTTAAAAGTAAGAACCAATACCTTAAATTAGGCAGCAAGCAGGTAACCAGTGCTTTAGATCAGTTTTGCAAGTGATACGAAGGCTGCAGAAGATTGTGAGGAGCACAAGAAATATTTGTGATCCAGAAACCCGGAAAGAACAAGAAGCGAACTGAGCTGGTGCAGAGTGCAGGGGTAGCGGACTCAGTTGTAAAATGTTTTACTGAGGTAAATCAGATAAACATGTTAAAATGCTAATTTGGCTTTAACAGACCTCTTGACAAGCGGCAATACAAAATATTCTACAGAACTGAAGCATAATAGTTGACAATATAGTCAGTCAAACATACCTTCAAAATCATCCTTGAGAAAGTCGGGATTCTTGGTACATATTCTACAGGTTGGTCCAGAATAACCAGGATCGCAGATGCATTTAGTTCCATTTATGCAGCTACCATGACCATTACACATCTCCTCACATTGTGGCCCAATGTATACACTGTCAATTGCCCAGGTCACAGGTTGAGACCCAGCAGGATAAAAGCCCTGGTACCATCTGAATCGGACTAATCTGAAAGAAAATAATATCTTTATATTACTTGCTATTTTATCGCATTATGTATAATGCAAACTGCCCTAATGACAGTTCTGTGTATGTGAGTCGATCATACAAATGTATTTGCTTTCTTATGTATTTGCTTTCTTATTTATTCACAGTAATATTTACTCTCTATAATAAAATAATAATAAAAGCCCTGTGGGGTGGCCAAATTCAGGTCTCCCAGTGTCTGAGGGGTTCATTCCATGCACTCCATAAACCATTGGCCTATGATGGCTCAGTCAGCATCTCTGCCCTTTCATTGGTTGACTCCCCTGCCTACTGCAGGCCCAGGAATGTTAAACAAACTGCCAAAACAGTTTTATCTCAGAGACAGATACATCTCCGAAGCTTCTCTGTGTCCTCTCGGTCAACCAGCCTCAGAAAGGGCTACCACTCTACTGCTGGCAACAGACCTCTGCTGCCCCATCAGTGCTCCACACAAATGGTCTCCAAGCACATGCAGCCTCCCAAGGCCACCAAAATAGCCAGGGAGCTTCCACCATTGTAACGTGACTAGAAAGCAAGGTGTTCACCAGGAGCATTTCCTCAGAGGTCATGACTGCCTTCTCTTTCCTGTCACTCCATCTCTCCCTCCTCCCCTCAGCCTCACCCCAGGACAGACGAGAATTGGGCCACTGGGAAAGTTGCTAGCCAGATGCTGTTGTTAGATAACCAAGGTTGCTTCAGTCAGTTAAGGGAGAGGCTTCAGCTGAACAGAATGCCATAGAGTACACCCTCCAAAGCAGTTATTTTCTCCAGGAGTTCAATTATGATCCCAGGAGATCTTCAGGCTCCACCAGGACATTGGCTACCCTAGGCCAGGCTGCTTGCTACTGCTGCTGGGAAGGAGATAGGGTTGCCAACTCCAGTTTGGGAAATTCTTGGAGATTTTAGGAGCGGAGCCTGGCAAGGATGGGCTTTGAGAAGGGATGGGACTTCACACAGGTACAATGCCATAAACCTCACCCTCTAAGCCAGCCATTTCTTCCTGAGGAAGCATTGTTGCCAATCACCAGGTGAGGGCTGGAGATCACTCAGAATTACAACTGCTTTCTAGATGGCAGAGATCAGTTCCCCTGGAGAAAAAAGATGCTTTGCAGGGTGGAGTCTGTGTCATTATAACCTGCTGAGGCTGCTTCTCTCCTGCTTTGGTCCACACTGTAAAGAAAGACTGTACTTTTCCTAGGCAGAGGCTGCACAGGGGGATGGAAAGCTGAAGTCAGTTCAGTTCCCCTACAGAAAACAGCCACCTTGAGATGCGCATACTCTATGGTATACATAGTCACAACCAAGCTAGGCAAAAAAAAAAAAAAAACCCAAAAAACCCGGATCATGTCATAAGCTCACACTGATGCTAAATGCCACAAGGCTGAATATGACAAGAAAAGGTGGCAAAAATGCATTGCAAACTAAAGCAATGCTGAGCTTCAGTGTCTGTGTGACTGTTTTCATACCCTCCTGCACCCCAATAATTATTGTTCCTTATCTTCATTCTGGGCCACTCTTAGGGCTTTGAGCCACCACAGACATGGGGACACACACACGCACGGGATGGAGAAACCAGCATCTGTTTCAGCTATGGGGTGGCTGGGAAGACAGCAAGGTTGGGTGCAGGGTTAGTGGAAGCCAAGGATTAGTGGATGGGTGGGTAGACAGAAGGGTGGGGTGAGTGAATGTAATGGGTGGGGGAATAGTGGCATGTCAAGAGTGGGGGGGGGGGGGTAGTAGAGAGGAAGAAGTGGATGTCTTCACTTGGGTGGGTGGAAAAACAGCAAAGGTGGGAGGGCACTCGCCCAGAGCCTCTTTCAAGAGCCCATTGTATTTTTCTCCACAATGCGTTTTATTCCTAGCAATATTCATATTCTGTTTCTCCAAAAAGTCTTGCCTAAGAAAATAGAAGTGATGCAGTATCGATGTGAGAAATTCAGATTACAAATTTAGAAAACTATGCAGTGAACTAACACAAATCAATCAACTTACAACTCCAATGAAAAAAGTAAATGTATTATTCTACCTGATATACGGTAGCATTATCCATGCAAGGTCCATGCACTATATCAGACCTGGTGCGTTTTTCCTCAGGAATTCTAGCAGTGTTCTGTTACCGTGTAGCAATTTTATTGAGGTCAGGTCACTAGGGGAAGGACAGCTTTAATATGGCTCACAGGTTTGTTGTCCCTATTTTGTGACTATATGGAGGGGCTGTGAAGCAAGGCAAAGGAAGACCAAAAGAAATGATTGAATAGAACCACAGTATAGTTATTATGGTTCTGCTGAGGATTAGCCTAAGATTATTTTATACATATATTTTGAATCAGTCGCAATGAGAAATATGGTTTCATTAATTTCTATAGCTGAAGCTGGCGGAAATGTTAGGAAGACATACCAGCAGGCACAGAGTCAATCCTGACACTAGGCGAACTAGGCAATTGCCTAGGGTGCTGGCCTTCTGGGGGTGCCAGATTGGGTGTCCCCATGACTTGGTGATGTTATCAGTGCGAAGGAGGAGGGGGGCCAGAATTTAGCCTTGCCTAGGGTGCCAGACAGTCTAGGGCCAGCCCTGAACAGGCATCCCTTCCAAAAGGCAGGCAAATAAGGAAAACAAATCCAAACGGAAAGAATCTGGTGTGTGTTCAAATAGTTCTGATAGGTGATGAGTAAAAGACTGGTCTGTATTTGGGTCCTTCCTCAACAACAACAACAACGAAAGGTTTATTAAAGATTGAGGGAAGAACTTACTGAGTTTGAATTGGGAAACCAGAAAAACACAACAGGTTTTCCAGGTATTCAAGAGTTATCAATAATAAAATATGCATGTTCATATTTCAAACTTAAATCATTTCTATAGAGCGCAATCCGGGGGGTGGGGGTTGAAAGTCTTTTGGAAGCAGATGAGCTGGTACATGGGCACAGGAAGGGTTTGTGCCGATGCACAACCGGCACCACCACAGCAGAGGAGAGGTACATGGACGGGGGGCTGCCTGAGCGCCGCTCTGCCCAAGGGCAGCAGCACCTGAGGGCTGCGCCCGAACATGGGCGGAAGTGAGGCGGAGCACAGCATTCAAGCGGATGAGGGGGTGGAGTTGGTCTCCCCCCCTCCTAGAAATACTTCCGCTCTGGCCTCAAACAACTCAGTTGTTAGGGAGAGGAGTGTGTGGCGGGAAGTTCTGCCAGCAAGCCCCCGGCCATACAGACTTAGAGTGAGGGACAGGCAGGCACGTTGGTGATGGGTTTTGCACCTCGCGGTTGCTTTGACAGTATCTTTGACTTGCGAGGGGAAGAGAGAGGTCTCTCTCCTGGGGCTAACTGCTCTTGTTTCCAGGTCTCTGCAGGTTCCGGGTTCCTGGAGGCTCTGCATGCGAGGACTGTCGCCCATGTCTGGGTAAGTTCCACTGCCCCCCCTGCCTCCCCCTCCCCTCACTCTCAACCCCTCGGTGTGCGAGCATCTCTGGCACTTGAACCAGGCAGTGGGCTCTGGCAGGGGGTATCTGCTGACCTTGCTCCCATGTGCTGCCACCTGCTCCCTTCCCTTGGTCTGCCCTCTGCCACGTTCCCAACCTCTGGCGGGGCACAGGGCATGTGTGTGTGGCAGCTGCCCTGTTGCGGGGAGGTGGGTCAGAGACTGTCCCTTTAAGAGAATGCCCGACTGAAACGCAGCCTGCTTTTTCAGCTGCCGCCCCTGCAGGTGCTCTTAATCTCTGTCTCCGTTTTGCAGGTGGGACTCCAACACAGAGGCTTCCGCGTGTGCCACTCCACCGCCCTCCCACTCCCTCAGCTGCTTCTGCCCGCCGCTTGGAGCAGAGCCCCACCCACGGTGAGACTGCCAAGCGCGCACCAGGGAAACTATTGCACTCTGTTCCGGAAAAATAAAGTCTGAGTTGTGCCCTCTGTTGTCTCTCCTGCCTGGCATATGCTGCACGTTCCCGGGGCAACCTCCCCCTCTGTAAGTGGCCTCTCTGAGGGAGTGCCTGGGAGGGTGGGCAGACTTGGTTCTTGGGGGCAAGGAATGGGCTATGAGCTGCCATGCTGCCCCCAGCATGGTTGGACAGGGGAGGGGGGGTGCCACCCCTTAGCCTGCCCGGGCTGACGGCCTACCTGATCGCACAGGGCTGCTGTGCACTGGGCACTTGGGGGGGGGGGTTGCTGAAGTGGATGCATGCCCAGCGGCTCGCACTCTGATTTCTGCAGCCCCCAGGGGAGGTGTTCCTTGCACATAGTGGGAGGCGGCAGCAGGGCAACACCAGGGGGGGGCCCCGGATGGTGGTGGTAGTGTCTTTTGGACTTGGTCTGCCCACTCCCAGACACACATTCCAGCCGCTGTCTAGGACAGGGAACTCCTGCACTTGGCACTTCCTGCTTTCCGCGCATGCCCCTGGCTGCCAGCCTGCCATTGGCAGAGTCTCTGACAGCGAGAGGGAGTGGGGGGATTGATGGCCTCTCAGGTGCGGGCTTTCTGCTCCCTCGCCTAGTCACATGCAATGGGCTGGCTAATCCCATGGTCCTGCGCAAGCCTGCGCCTCCCTCACCCCCGCCTTGGCAGTGGGTCAATGCCATGCGCCTGGGCAGAATCACCGTGGCAACAGGTTCTCTCTTGCTCGTCGGGCCTCTCTTCCCTCTCCCAGCGTGGCTTTCCGTCTTCCCTTTGGAAGCCAATGAGCGGCGCTGTAGATCCGCCCATGCCCAAGCGCCCGCACACCACATATGTTTGGATTGGGCTGCCCATTATTCAGCACCAGCATTTCCAGTTTCCTCATACAGCAGTATGAGGGGGCTGTTGCATTTTGCTATCAAATATGAGGGTGCTTGCCCAGTGGGACAACTTTCTCTTGTAAGCAATCTCTAACTGCTTCTCACGACATGCTTTAAAAGACATGGGATGTCTCCAGTTGTCTAAAAAGATGCCCAAATGTCTTGTCTGAGAAATATGCATGTTATGGTTCTAAGACAGATTTGTGGCTTACAGAGGCTGCAGTTCTTTGCACACTTAATAAAATAGGACCTCCTTCTAAGTTAACATTGTTGGAGCAAGAATCTACATAAACCCAGTCTGACAGCTACAGTATGACAGCTGGTGATCTAGCTGCCAGGCTAGGTCACAGTGACCTGATCAGCAGACCGGCTTGAGCCGGCAGAAGCCAAGTGATGCAATCTGCTGAGTCAGCATGGCCAGGATTGGCTGCTTGGACTATATATGATCTGTGCGTGCATCACACAGGTCTCTCCCTGTGAGATGGTGGTTAGGCGAAGCACTTTGTCCGTGGAGGTGATATTGTATAGACTGCACAAGAGAGCACTTGTTGTGTATATATGTTAATACACCTTTTGGCACTAGTTGCACGTGTCTGCCTGATTTTCTTTCCTGAAGCCCTGTGTCGGGCAAGTCATCTCCCTCACTCTGCTACTCCCGCTCCGACAGGGTTATGGGCCCAGGGCGCTTCCGCTGCGCGGAGGAGAGAGTTGAGAGTTGAGCTGACTGTGAGTTTGGAAAGAGCCGGAGGCGAGGAACGCCGGTGAAGGACACAGAAGCACCACCGTTCTCTGTTTGAGAGCCAGAGGGACGTCGGCAGCCAGCTGTGAGGAGGAGTCGGCACGATGGCTCAGCAACAGCTTGGAGTAGCCGTTGAGAAGCTCACCTCAGCCAACTACGCGGTGTGGAGCCTGAGAATGCAACACTACCTCAAGCGTGAAGGGCAATGGCTGTTCGTGAGTAACCCCCCTGCTGACTTATCTCCTGCCGAGACTGTGTTATCGGATAAGGCACTGGCCAACATAGTGCTATCTATAGGAGATGACCAGCTGGTTTATGTGCGAGGGAAGGACACTCCCAAGGCTGCCTGGGACGCGTTGAGTGCGGTGCATGTTAGCACCACTGCTGGTTCCCTCATGGCCTTGACAAGGAGGATGTTCCGCACCGTTATGCCGGCTGGAGGGTGTGTGAAAGATCACATCAAACGGCTAACGGACTGTTTCGTTGAGCTGGAGGCAAGAGGCAAGACTGTAGCTCCAGACGACAGAGTGTACATTTTGCTGTCGTCGTTGCCACCTGAGTACACTCCCCTGATAACTTCTCTGGAGACGGTGGACGTAGCGACCCTGACCATGGAATACGTCTGTGCCCACCTGCTTGACTTCCAAGAGAGAATTGCGGCCGTGAGCTGTCCGGGGGTGTCGGCCGGGCAGCGTGCTGTTATCGGTGTGTCCGGGAAGACAGCCAAGAATGAGCCAGCTTTTGCTGCTGGCAGGCGTCCGAAGGTGGAGGAAGTGGAGCCGACTGCGTTTGCAGTCCGTCGCTGCTATGGATGCGGGTCGTCGCAGCACCTGCTCCGAGCTTGCCCTGAGAGGGAGAAGAGGCGGGGGCGTGTGCGGCGAGAGCGGAGGACCGCCAGCCCGTGTGAGGAAGCAACCCGGCTGGTCACGTCTGCAGTAGAGAGCACAGGGTCTGCTTGGATTTTAGACTCCGGGGCAACGAGCCATCTCTGCTGCGAGAAGGAGTTGTTGAAAAACATTGACAGTCCTGAGCATAAGTATGTGAGATTGGCTGATGGGACCACTGCCAATTCTGTTTGCTCAGGCAATGTGGAATTTCCTGCACTGAAATGTATGTTGCAAAATGTGTTGTATGTACCCTCACTGCAGTCTAACCTGTTGAGTGTTAGCACACTGTTTGACCAGGGATACCAGGTGAGATTTGAGAAAACCTGCTGCAAAATCCTGGGAGGTGGGGGAAAGTTGCTTGTGACAGGAAAGAGGGAAGGTAAACTGTATGTGGTCCAGAGTGATTGTGCCCAGGTGGCTCAGGTGTCGAATGAGCCTGTGCACAATAATTGTATACATTTGCTCCATAGGAGACTTGGGCACTGCGGATTTAGGGCGTTAAAGAAAACCCTGGAGCTTGTGCCTAGTTTGAAAGTAAATCCTTGCAAATGTTACTTGGATTGCCAGGTCTGCAAGAAGACCAAAAGCAAGGCGTGTGCTGTTGCTAAAGAAAGCTCAAGGGAAAGCACACGAGCCCTGGAACTAGTCCATTTAGACGTTATTGGCCCATTGCCAAAGAGTCTGTCGGGGAGGAGATACTGCTTGGTGGCCACCGACGACCACACGAGGTACGCGTGGGTTTTCACCATGGTGTATAAGTCTGAGGTGTATAAGACATTCACCAAGTGGGTCAAAGCAGTGGAGAGACAATTAGGGGTTAATCTCCTAGCTGCACAAACCGACAGAGGGGGGGAATTCTTATCTAACCAGATGAAACGTTGGCTGGAGAACAAGGGCATTGCCCACCGTCTGACGAACCCGGCAACGCCCCGAGAAAATGGGCATGGGGCTGTATTGCAGAATGTGATGTATTGCATGTTAGAGGATGCACAACTGCCAATGACCTATTGGGCAGAAACCATACATGCAGCTGTTTTTTTGCAAAATAGGGTTTGGTGTAATACTGTGAAAAATGTGCCTTACAGGTTACTGTTGAACAAGACCCCAGATTTGAGTTCTTTAAAAGTCTTTGGGTCACGGGCTCGGGTTGGCATCCACTCCACGAGTAGCGGGGAGGGGGATGTCCGGGCAGAGAGCCTAATTTTTCTGGGCTACAAGCCAAGGGCCAGGTGTTATCGTTTCTGCAATAGCAAAAGCAAGATAACACTTAGTAAGAGTGCCCAGTTCAATGAAGAAAGCAGCTGGGCAAGGTTGCACTCCTTGCAGAAACAATTTGTCCTGCTGCCAAGTAGCGATAACGATGTTGGAGCGCAGCCCAGAACTCCAGCCCAGGAGGTGGCACCCAGTGGGGCTGGAGAAGGTGAGCCGAATGCTGGCACAGAGCCTGACGAGCAGAGTCAGGAGGCAGAGCCTCAAATGCAGGAACTGGAGGTAAAGTGTGAGAGTCAGGAGGTTCAACACCCAATTACAGGGGCAGAGCAACCAGCCCAGGAGGTGGGAACAGAGCAACCCGAAGAAGACAAAGCTGGTCCAAGCACAGGGCCACGGGTGTCTGCCAGGTCCACCAAAGGCCAACGTCCCGCTAGGTACAAGTGTCCCTATGTCACTCTGACTGTCAATCCAGACCCACCCGGATTTGAGGAAATGTTAAAAGAAAAGGCTAAGAAATGGAAAGCCTGGGTGGCAGAGTGCGAGGCAAGGGAGAAGGAGGCTGAAGCCAAGCGTCTGAAAGAGCTGGCTGAACAGGAACACGATGATGTGTTTTACAATCATGATGAGTTCCTGAACGAATTCCGGAAAGGGTTCCGAGCTACGTAAATATGAACTGTAATGTTGCTGGTGGACATGTATGTAAACTGTGTAAAGTGTTTTGGTGCACTGGGTTTAAATAGATTAGGAGGTGTGTTGGAGCAAGAATCTACATAAACCCAGTCTGACAGCTACAGTATGACAGCTGGTGATCTAGCTGCCAGGCTAGGTCACAGTGACCTGATCAGCAGACCGGCTTGAGCCGGCAGAAGCCAAGTGATGCAATCTGCTGAGTCAGCATGGCCAGGATTGGCTGCTTGGACTATATATGATCTGTGCGTGCATCACACAGGTCTCTCCCTGTGAGATGGTGGTTAGGCGAAGCACTTTGTCCGTGGAGGTGATATTGTATAGACTGCACAAGAGAGCACTTGTTGTGTATATATGTTAATACACCTTTTGGCACTAGTTGCACGTGTCTGCCTGATTTTCTTTCCTGAAGCCCTGTGTCGGGCAAGTCATCTCCCTCACTCTGCTACTCCCGCTCCGACAAACATGCATGGGGTTGTATTGGAAGTTTTTAAATTCACAAGTCTGCCTCCAGCCCATATGACATTTCCGAGCTGGTAGTTATTCTGAGGGTTGCATTTAGAGACCCGCCAGTGGACAGTTATAATGGTCACAGATCTTTTCTGCATTCTCCCCTCACCCAGCAGTTGTCAGGCAACTTGTGTCAGTAGCACTGGCGCATGCAGAAGAAACAGCAAACATGGTTGCACTTACGTGTAACTGTTGTTCATCAAATGGTCTTCAGTGTAGGCACAGATGGGACCATGCTTGCACAGGCCAGCTGTGGAGAAATGTTTTCAAAGCTTCCTAGCTCTTCCCAGAAGGTTCAGAGCACTCTCCTTCCCCTCTGACATGAGCTGGAAATTTCCCTCCCAAACCAACACATGATGGAAGCAGGGAGAGCGTTTTCCCCCTCAGTCCTCCCTTCATCACCATGGAAAATCACTCACACAGCAGAAGAGGATCCCACAGTGGGGAAAGGAGAGAAGGATGTATACCTGCACAGAAGACCACTTGATGAACAGCAGTTACAGGTAAGTGCAAACCTCTTTTCATCATCGAGGCTTCTGTGCATTCCCATATGGGAGACTAGCAAACTCATTAACCAGAGGAGGTAGGCATGAGGTTCTCAACAAAACAATGATTGTAAGACTGCTTTTCCCACAGTCGCATCACTCCTGGAATCCATGTTGACAGTTTAATATTCAATGAAGATTGACGGAGAGGACCAGATGACCACTCTGCATATACTATTCAAGGGCACATTACCCAGGAATGCTGCTGAAGAAGACTGTGTGTGGCCTTCCTGAGTGAGCTTTAAGAGTGAAGTGACAGTCAATCTTAGAGAGAGAGTAAGCTAGTATGATTGTGGTGACCAGTCAGTATGAGATGGTCTGGACAGAGGCTGCCTGCTCTTTCCATGGGCCAAAAACAGACCAACAGACCAGACTTCCTTATGCAAGCTGTGTAGGGTGCATTTATTAACATAAGTGGAAGGGGGGAACATGGAGAGGACAATGTCCTGGAAAATATGGAAAATAGATTTTCTTCTTTTGGAAGAAAATCCAGATTTGGATAAAAACCCACTTCGTCAGTATGGAACCTAGTGAATGGAGGTGCACAATGGAGTGCCTTTAGTTCTCCCACTCCAATGGCAGATGTAAAAGCTAATAAGAAGGCTAATTTGTAGGATAAAAAGGACAAGTAATATGTAGCAAGAGGCTCAAAGAGTTTATACAGAAGTACCAACAAAACCAGAGCCAGAGTCCATTGTGGGACTGGAGGGTAAAAATTGAATAATGAAATAATGAGAGTCAGAAATAGCCACCACGTGCTCCTTAACAGAGGTAACAGACAAACTTCTATCCTTTAAATGTAGCAAATAATCAAAAAGGTCATTCAAGGGACAGAACCTGAAGCCCCAGTGAATAAATCTAGCCCACTTTAAGATGTAAGACTTCCTGGCAGAGACGCGTTTCAAAGAGAGAAGTACAACAGCCATCATGTCAGCCCAACTTAATCCCCATCCAGCCACGAAACTGTCAGATCAAGAGACTGGACATTATGGTGATCGGAGGGGCCTTAAGCAATCATCTGCCTCTGGCAAGGGGAGGTACTTGCCCCTCGAGAGGGCCCACAGACTTGGAAACCACACATATTTGGGCCAAAATGGGGCAATCACTCTCTGCCCTTAATTTGGCAAGCACCCTGTCCAGGATGGGAATGAATGGAAAGGTATAAAAACAGTAGCTTTCCACATCATGTAAAAGGCATACATACCCAATGACTTTGTGTTGGCTGTAGCTAGTGAACAAAAATGGGGACATTTCATGTTGAGCCCAAAGACAAAGAGGTCCACTCCAAGCAGGCCCCAGTGTTGGAAAACAAGGTATAGGAGTAGTCCCTGAGGCTTCATTTGTGGGTAGAGATAACATAGATAGTCTGCTGGAGAGTTTGCAGTCCTCACAATGTTTATTGCCTCGAGGAACATTCAATAATGTCTGGCCCACTGCCACAAATGAGACATTTCTGTTGCCAGCGCAATGGATGAATGCCTCCTTGTTTGTTTATATAAATTTTTGCTGCAGTTATACGTTTCTTGTAGTTATAAGACCACATTTCTTGTTGACTAGGGATGCAAAAGAAACCAAAGCATACTTAACTGCCATGAGCTCTAAGAGACTGATGTGCAGTTTAATTTATATTTGAACCAATGACCTCAAACTGAGTGCCTACCACAATGTGCTCCCCACCCCAAAAGCACAGCACTGGAAAAGATCTGCAGGTTACGGGACTGGATCCCAAATTCACATCCTTACAGTAAATTATCTCACTAGAACCACCAAGAAAGGGAGCATACTACAGTTTTAGGGATAGAGCACTTTCACCCCATAAATCATTTTGGAGATTAAAGGACCTTAGAAACCAGTTCTTTGGCAGTCTCATGAAGAGATAGGCAAAGGAGACCACACCAACAGTTGAAGCCATGTAGAACAGCATATTGATAATTAGTAGCCACACACTGAAAACTCAGGTATTTCCTGCAATACTTATGTATAGTTATATGAAAATATGCAACTTTAAAGTCAATAATGGAAAACCAATAAATTTCTTGAAACAGACAGAATTTCAGGAAGAGTGGTAATACAAAATTTAGGAGTTTCAGGAACTTATTAAGGCCTCTGAGATCCAAAAAGAGTCATTCCCCATCACCTTTTTTTGTTTATTTGTTTTTATTTTTGTATTTTTTAAAATATGTGCGTGGGTGTGTCGAGTACTTGAATGGGAGACCTCCCACCATCTTTTTTGTTAACAAAAAAAACTCGGAATAAAAACCATTCATGATATTAGCCTCAGACACGGGTTCAATGGCCCCTTTATTAAGGAGGTGCAATACCTCCTGTTGCAGTTCAGGAGGGGAAGGTGTGGGAGACTCAAAAGGTAAACAAGCAACAGGTAGAACAAGAACATTTTTTAAATAGCCATCTTCAGTTATGGTGGACACCTATAAATCCTTATTAATTTCTCACCAAACATGAATAAAGGGGGACAACCCAGAAAGAAACTGCAATGCAGGCAAAGGGCATGATATTAGTCAATGTGGGGATTTACCTCACCAGACCCATCCTTAGAGGAATGAAAAGTATGTTTGCTATGCTGTGTCCCTTGCTGCTTATTGCCTAATTGAGGTGAAGCATGTGAGAGCGGGCATCCTGATAAGGAGACTGGAATCTATAACAGTGCTGAACATGTGGGTGTGTTCCTTGTCTGGGAAGTTACTTTGGCTTGAAGATCTGGGCAGGAGGATCAATTATGCCAAGGTTTTAGCTGGTAACTTATTATTGTGCATGCAGTCTAACACCCTGTCAGTTTGCTTACTGAACAAGTCCTTCCTTTCAAAGGAAAGGTTTTTGATCTTGGCCTTGGTATTCTTTGGTGAAGCTATACATCTCAACCAAGAATGTCTTCTTTGATCCACTGCTGATGCCATAGATCTGCTGGCTAAATCAGCTACATACCTGGTGGCACTGAGCTGCTGTTCTTCTTAGCCAATATTGTCTGTCAATGTATTGGGATTATTGTTCCCATAAGGACATTTGATAACATGGTGTGGAAATCAACCATTGTTGAGGTGAGCACTTCTGACAAATAAATTTTGCTGCCTAAATCATTTTTATCAAAGGGCAAATAGTGAGAGCCCAAGCATTCCTTCAAAGGTATAACCTCCGTTATAATAGAGATGCCGACAGGGTAGTTGAAGAGAAAAACCACATCTTTCTTCACACACTTTGCACATGTTGTCATGTTTTGTTGACAGAGAGAGATGCAGAGGCAGGTTTTACCCAAATACCCTTCACTATATTTGACAGACCCGGCAACATCGGAAAAGCCACAGGGCCAGAATTAAGACAGTGCAAGACTTTAAGTATTGGATTCGAAGTAGTCAGTTCAAAGCACAAAACATCAAGCTTCAGTGAACTCACCACTTGTATTAACTGTTCTGAAGTGAAGATCTTCTTTTGGAGATATGGGTGTAGTGTCACTGAGGGACTTACCCAGGGATGGTTCTGATGGAGCATCAGAGCTGATCATCAATGGACTACATCCTCATCCAAAGGATTAGGATTAAAGCAATGTGGTGGAAAACAGGTCAAAGATGATGGCTGCTGGTGGTAATCGCTAGGTTCAGCGCTGGAGTTGTAGACAGAAGGAACCATGCTTGGTCCCAAAGTACATTAGCTTGCAAAAAATTGGTGGAGTCATGGACTATGGATCCCATTGTCCCTGAAGCAGGCCCCAGTAATATGGAACTGAAGGAGCAGTCAGTTCCTGCAAAGCAAATCTATGCCTCTTGGTTGGAGGAGGCTCAATGCCTGTTGAGGGAGGTGGATGCACCTCGACCACTTCTTCATCAGATGACAGAGGATGCTCAATAGGTCTCAGAGTGGGTAGTAGTAGGGCAAGTAGTGCCACAGGCCCAGTTCTAGAAGGAAATCCCCTTACAGAGGATGGGTCAGTAGCCTGATGTTTCAACTTCTCCTTCTGTAGTGGTGGCTCCAAAGAGCTGTGTAGAACTGACAGCTGCCTTGCTGTCAAAAATGCTCCTGGTTCTGACCTTGATCCTGAGAGCACTTAACCCACTGAGAGAGTGTGGGCCATCTGAGAGAGCCAGTTTGGTGTAGTGGTTAAGTGTGCGGACTCTTATCTGGGAGAACCGGGTTTGATTCCCCACTCCTCCACTTGCAACTGCTGGAATGGCCTTGGGTTAGTCATAGCTCTTGCAGAGATTATCCTTGAAAGGGCAGCTGTTGTGAGAGCTCTCTCAGCCCCACCCACCTCACAAGGTGTCTGTTGTGGGGGAAGAAAATAAAGGAGATTGTAAGCCGTTCTGAGACTCTGAGAGAAGGGTGGGGTATAAATCTACAGTTTTCTTCTTTTTCTTCTGCTCAGGTTCCAACCCCTTCCAACTTGGTTAGTTTTTGTTGGGAGCCCACAAACCTTTCTCCCTGAGAAAGGATTTCAGTTGGGAAGACCTTTCTTGATGGGCTTTTTGTGTATGAACTGCCAACAGATGGGGTGAGCCCTGGCATTGTGGGACTCTCCCTGACAGGTCCAGAAACAGTCCTGATCATTGGACTGAGTAATTCTGGTCCCATATTTAGAACATATTTTGAACAGCACCTTGAGTGAAAAAGGAAAAAAGCAACAACTGAAAGATGAAGAGAAAGAAGTTTTGGATTGCTCCCCTTCTATCAGTCCCAGCCGCTTCTGAATTCTTCTGGCTTTTTTTAGACTTTTACAATGTTAGCCCTGGACCCCCTCTCCCACCATTATGGACTACTGGTCTCTGGCTCTGATGCCAGGCTCACATGGACTTACAGTCATAATGGACTATGATCACTTATATTTATATGCTTATTGCATTATGGACATTCAGTCTTATTGGACTAAAAGCATTTTAACCTTTCTGCCAACCCCAATATGGACAATTATCCTGTATGGACTATGCAGCAGTGTTTCCATCTAGGCTCCAGCCAGCTTCCTGCCTGTGCCTACTATTGCGTTACTGTTTGTGTATGCCCTGCGAAGAGGACTCCGAACTGTGCTTCCCAGATGAGTTGCCAAGCCTTGCAGACTGCAACTGCACTCCTGTCATCCAGAAGACAGCACTAGAAGCAGCCCTGACAGAAGCCATGTTCCTAAGATGTCCCAAAACAACAACTTCAGCTCCTGCAAACTGCCATGCAGAGAAGATGTGTGACCCACATCCTGCATTCCAGGGACCAGATATGCTTTGGAGATGTAAATGAAGATGCCTATAGTCAACAATAGGCTTGCTGCAACATCTTCACACCTAACAAAAGATTCTTCCTGCCGACCATTAAGGCAAGTGTCTTACACAATAGAACATTACGGAAGGTGATCTCTGTCAACTGCCTCATTCTGTCATGTAGACCTTCTCTGTTGTGTTAGCTATGGTGTCACAATAGATAACAACTTGGTGCTAGATTGACCACTTACATTTCTTTGGGCTTTTTTTAACTTTTCAAAGCTTATTAAATACAGGAAGGTTACAATAATACGTTAGAATTGTTCCACTCACAAGAGTAATACAAGTCCAAAGGCACCAAGAGATATATGTATAAATAAGCATCAACAAGTTATGCATAAAGTAGTATTACTAAACAATACTGTGCTGAGGGCGCTGCACTGGCTGCCTGTTGCATACCGGGTTCATTTCAAGGTTCTGGAATTAACCTTCAAAGCCCTATATGGCCTAGGACCTATCTATCTGTGGGACTGCCTTACCCCATGTTCCCCAGAGAGCACTTTGATCAAGTTCTCATAATCTTTTGACTGTCCCTGGGCTAAAAGAAGCTAGGCTAAATCTGGAACTCCCTCCCAGAAGCCATCAGGGTCCTGGAGGACTTATAGCACTTCTGCAGGGCCTGTAAGACTGAACTGTTTTGGGGAGGTTCCCCAATGTGAGCCAGGGGGTTGGGAACCTCCCAGGCAGGGGAATCCCCACCCAGACCGGGGGCTTGGCAGCCCTAACTCCCCTAGATTTAGAAGATCCAGAAGGACTATACTGGTATGGATACAATGGTGTTTTGAGAATATGCAAATTTTTAGTCTTAGTATGTGTTTCTTGCAGGAAAACTAAGTCTGCCTTTTCCTTTTTTAAATATAAAAGCTTCCTCCTCTTAAACACTGTGTTTAGGCCAGGACAGTTGTAAGAAATTACTTTAATGTTGTTGTTCATTATATTATATTATATATGTTAATTTGTCCCATAAGTGCACTTCAAATTAAGATTATCCTCAATGGGCAGGTTATGCTCAAATAAAGGAGAAAAAAAAATCTAGGTTTAAGTTGAGACACATTTCACTATTTGCAAGAAATCCAAATAAAATCACACAATACTGCATAGATAAAAATAAAGCATGGTACCTCTCATGTCTATTTGAAATGCTCATAAATTTATCAAGTTTTAAAATAGTTAAATATAAAATGTGCAATGGCGATCCCAATATAATAAAATCTAAAGAGGTATTATAATAAATCTTAAGTCTATCTATTATCAAAAGTCTCATGAGTTGAACACACTCTTCCTGTAAAGTAAATTCAAGAACTATAGAACTATAAACTACTAACCAAACCCATCCCCTTCCCCCATTCTCAGTACCCTCCTTCTGTGTCAACCATTCTCTAAATAACACATTAAGAAAAATAACTATAAGAGCCCAACTTATTGACGGCAAAAGAAAGAATATACAATAAAATTTGGGACTCTCTGTATTCAAAACTTCCCCTAAGGACATCAAATAGAGCCAAAAAACAAAAAAAACCAAAGGTTTCTTACCTGTAACTGATGATCTTCGAGTGGTCATCTGTGCAGTCACACACATGGGTTATCCGCCTGGATCGAACCCGACGTCGGAGAATTCAAAGCATGCGTTAATTTTGGCGCGCACTCCCTATTGGTCTGGGGAGGAGGCATCTACTGCACATGCCTAGAAAGCAAGGAGGGCGCTCCACCCACCCAGTTTCTTATAGCCGCTGAATAAAGGAAATTTATAAGTAAGGCGAGCAACAAAACCAGCAGCGGGGAAGGCTGGGTGGGCATGTGTGACTGCACTGATGACCACTCGAAGATCATCAGTTACAGGTAAGAAACCTGTTTATCTTCATCATGGTCTCTGTGCAGTCCCACACATGGGTGACTGGCAAGCTGATCTGCCTGGAGGTGGGTGCTGGATCTGTAATAAAAGTCAGAAATTAATTATGCATATAAGATATAAAATAATGTACTCATAGAATAGAAAACTGGGAACGTCAGTCAAAAATAGAACGCAGTACAGCCTGTCCAAAGGATGCGTCATGCCGAGCACAAACGTCTAATGCGTAGTGCGTGGCAAACGTAGATGGAGAAGACCAGACCGCAGCGGCACAGATGTCTTCAATCAAGACGCCCTTGTAGAAGGCTGATGATGTAGAAACGGCTCGAGTGGAATGAGCTCGAAGTTGTACGGGTACAGGCTGCTTAGCCAGTTGGTAGCATAAGGTAATGGCAGCCACAATCCATTTTGAAAATCTCTGAGTTGAGATTTTGTGACTTTGGTTGTGGGCTCCATACGCTACAAAAAGTCTATTGTCCTTGTGGAAGGAACGTTTCTATTCAATGTAGAAAGCAAGGGCCCTGCGTATGTCCAGATTGTATAGGGTCCATTGACCGGCGTCAGCAGGACTTTGAAAAAAGGAGGGTAATGTGGACGGTTTTCCTAAGTGAAATGACGAGATGACCTTGGGTAGAAAAGAAGGGTCAGGGCGTAATACTACTCTATCATGGTAGAAGATAGTATATGGAGGATCTGCTCTGAAAGCACAAATGTTGCTGACTCTTCTGCCAGATGTAAGTGCCACCAACAGTGCCATCTTCCAAGACAAAAGGTGCAATGGGATGGATGCCATGGGCTCAAAGGGCAGTTTCATAAGTTGGTTCAGCACAAGAGATAAGCTCCAAGTGGGATGTAACTGATGGATTGGAGGTTGAATATGCAGGATCCCTTTTAGGAAGGCCTTAGTCGCAGAGTGGGAGAAAATGGTGTGTCCCTCAATGTGTGGATGGAAGGCTGAGAAGGCCACCAAATGCACTTTCAAAGAAGAGTAGGATAGCCCTGAGTTAGAGAGAGACAATGTGTAAGTCAAAATCTGGGCTATAGAAGAGAGTTCAGGGTGAAAGTTATGTAGGGCAGCATACGCCGAGAAACGTTTCCATTTCAGGGAGTAGGCTTTTCTGGTGGAAGGTTTCCTGGCATTGAGCATGACATGACAAATGTCGGAGGAGAAATTCAAAAACTGATTTTCCAAGCAGTCAACCTCAGAAGTCCTGGATTGTGGTGCAGGACTTTGCCTCCCTGTTGGGAGATTAAATCCTGGGCCTGGGGAAAACGGAAGAATATGCTGTTCGAAAGGAGAAGGAGAGTGGTGAACCAAGGTTGATGGGGTCACTACGGGGTGATTAGGATGCAGTTGGTTCGATCTAACTTGATTTTTTGCAACGTTCTCGTGATGAGAGGGATTGGTGGAAATAGGTAATGCAGTTGTCCAGACCACAGATGGAGGAAGGCATCTCCCACGGATTGCAGGGATGGAGAGCCCCGAGTATAGAAACGCGGGCACTGGGCATTGTGTGGAAAGGCAAAGACGTCTATCTCTGAAACCCCGAATCTTTCGAAGACAGTCTGAAGGTAACAACGGTTGAGGGTCCAATTGTGGTCGTTGATGAGCTGGCGACTTAGTGTGTCTGCTTGAACATTCTGGATTCCCAGAAGATGCACAGCTGTCAGAAATATGTTGTGAGCGATGCTCCAATGCCATAGGGATAGGGCTCACCTGCACAGGCCGACAGAAGCAGTGCCTCCCTGACGATTGATATAGAAGATAGTGGCCACATTGTCCGAAGTGACTTGAATGTGTTGGCCGTGAAGGGATGGTAGAAAGGACCTTAGAGCTCTGTGGACTGCCAGGAGTTCCAGGCAATTTATATGGAGGGATTTCTCGTAGTCTGTCCACTGTCCCTGAACTGTAAGTGACCCGAAATGGGCTCCCCATCCCCACTTCAAGGCATCAGTTGTAACAATCGCTGTGAGGAAAAGCCCCCTACTTTTCATACATGTGAACATCATGATCACCAGCATGGTTGCCAGGGTGCCTGGAGATTTGACTCTCACACCTCTGCTCTAAGAAGTGGACTTTGCTTGCAGTTTCTAAGGCTTATGTGGATACCATAAGCCTCAGCTTTGCATTCTACGTCTCTGAAGAGTGTTAGCCAGAACTACAGACATGCTCCAGCTGCTCCTTGTGTGCCCAGTCTTGGCCACTGCAGTGGAAGAAGCCAGGCCACCATGTTTCCAGCCTGGCTCCATGGACCTAAAGCTAACAACAGCAGAAATCCATCTTGCTTTCCTGACCCAAGCATACCCCACCAGGCTGAACTCATTCCTTCTTAGTGGGAAAGTCACACGTACACACCCTGAGCCTGCAAGCAACTCATTTACCTCATGAATGGATTAATAGCTCCACTGTTGATCCTAATTGCTCAGCAATACCAGAACAATAAATCTTGCCCAGCAGAAGATGAGAAAGAGGAAGGACATCTCCTGTCTCCATCAAGTCTTTTGTCTACACCGGGTGGTACCTAGGCCAGCATTTGATTCCCTATTGTCACCTTCCCAGCTAATCCCATTTAATCTTAAGTATCCAGCCATTTCCATTCTCACCCTAGTCTAATACCTTGGAGCCGCCCCAGGCAGCATCGCAGCTTGGAAATTTCCAGCTTCACCAGACTAAGGTGAAGTTCATTGGTCAAAACTGGCATCCAATTAGGTGTCAGCAAGGGATGTCCAGCCTTCTTGGTCATCATAGAGCCTCCCCCTGCTCCTCCCCTAGACCTCCCAGTCCCTTAGGGTCTGAGGAAGCCTATTTAACCTCTGACCCAACTCCACTCATGTGTGCTTCTATTCAGCAACCCACCTTCCGCTGTCTAGATCCATCCCCAATTCTGGCCACAGTTTTGGGTCCATTTCCCCTGTCCTCTCATGTCGCCATTGGAACCTTCCTGGAAGAACTACGATGGTAAATATCGCCCTGTATGTCTACCCTGATATGTGTCCCTATCAATCTATCTATTTTTCCTAGACCTGTATGAATGTGTGAATGTTTTGTATTTTACTTTGTGTGAAAGAACTACTATTCTAAATAAATTACAATTGGTTTTTATTAAATTAGAGTCCTTTATTGAGCATTGACTATCTGAACGGTTGAGCCTGGTATACACAGATAATAAAAGATTCCCTTTTAGGGCCAGCTGTCTCTCAATCTAATTCCCCAATCTCATTTTGAGAGCAGTTTCCCTAACAGAAATTGGTGGAGAAAGCTTGGGCATTATCCTGTTTGTGTGAACACACGCGTGTCCTCATACAGACAGACGTAAGGTTGCACCGTTCAGAAAGTCTTGCTAGCGAGGCTATTGCATGAGTGATTGAGTGAATGAGTTCTGTGTGAAAGGCTCTAGCGAGCATCTCTGTACTTGTGGGTTGGGCTGCCCCCATTTCTATCATTCAACTGGACTTCTCAGCCGCCCCTAGGAGGCCAGACACCTCGAAAGAGGACTGAGCCCGATAGAACGCAAGGGGGAAGTCCCGTGAAGTCTGGCCGCCGTCCCGAGGCCTTCTAAACGCGTCTATCGTGGGAGGGAATGTCAGGACAGGCTAGGATTGTTTAAGACCTGGAAAGAGCGCCCTTCCCTTCTCCCTTTTCTTCAGAGCTTAGTGCACACACGCACACACACTACATACACACTCAGACACTTGCACACACACACCCAAGTCCTTACACGAGTCTAGGCCAAGGCTAGTCTAAGGCACCCGACAGTCAAGAAGGCAGGTGGGTCGTAGGACCGCTGCAATCTGACTGCCGGGCAACTTTTCTTTCTAAGGCCGAGACGCGATCGTTGGGTCGGCTCGTTGCCTAAAATTTCGCCCGAGACGCGATCGTTGGGTCGGCTCGTGGCTCCCTTTTCTGGCCGAGACGCAATCATAGGATTGGCTCGCTGCCCAAAACTGCGCCCGAGACGCGATCGTTGGGTCGGCTTGTGGCTCCCTTTTCTGGCCGAGACGCAATCATAGGACTGGCTCGCTGCCCCCTAAACCCAAGCCGAAGCGCAATCAGAGATTGGCAGTAGGCAAAACAAAAAAAGGAACATAAGTAAAGTTGTCAGCCCAAGTGTAAAATAGCACATAGGAGCCAGGAAGCATCTGGAAATATGCTGCTAGTTCTCTCACTTGGCTGTGCCTTTAAGAGAATTTAGTGGAAGGAGCAAGAAGCTCTCCCTTGGGGTTAAAATTTGTCCCGGGTCTGAGGAGATAGGAACTCTTCTCAGCCGAAAAATTTCCCTTTTGCTTAGGGCCAACTGAGGAAAAGCTCAGGCTCTGAGACTTTTAAAACTTTGTGGTAAACTCAGAACTGCCTCACTAAGGAAAGGTGCAGGGCCAGTGACTTTTGATTTGTTTGGAGGCAGAGGCTAGAGAAAAGTCCTCCTGAGGAGCTCAACAATGTGTGCAAGGCCATAAGCCCATGCCACAAACATTTGTTAGTGTTGCAGAGAACTAAGGAAGGTCCTGCAACTCCCTCCTTTACTTGTGAGGCACACAGAGGTGTCCTGCAAGTTCTTTGCTCCCCAATAAGCAGGAAAAGTCCCAGGGAAAGCTCCTGCATCAGTTAATTTTGGTGGCCTGTGGTTAGGCACCTAACAGTGCAGGAAAACCAGCCCTGCAAGTAAAGTTAGAACTTAAGAGAGAAATCCCCACACGCCACAATGGATATTCTTGCCCAAAAGGAAGAGATCCCCAAATTGGACAAGTGGCTGATAAAGAAAGGAGACAACCCCTGGAACAGGGGAATCTTTAACCAAGGCTCTGATCCCCTTCAGTCCTTTAGAGATATATTTGAGGAGAACTGCAGCAACAAAACAATAAGTTCGGGCAAAAGAGACCTTTTTGCGACATGGGGTTTGTTTGAAGCCCTGCGGGATAGCTCAACCTTGATTAAACAACTCAGGGAACAGCTTACCCAAAGGGACCAGCAAATAGAACGGCAAGAGGTGCAGACAGGAAAGAAGGAACAAGTATTAGAGGCAAGCCTTAAGAGACATGCAGAGGTGCTGGAGGATGAGTTCCGGAAGCATACCGCGGAAAAGGAACTCGTACTCCAGACCCATGCAGCAGAGATAGATACAATTCGGCAAAACCATGAGGTAGAAAAGGCAGAATTACATAGAAGACACGCCGCAGAGATAAATAGACTGGCGGAGGAAAACAATAGCTTGGGCCTCGACTGGCAACATGCAAGTCAAACCATAGAGCAGATTAGGGCAGAGAAACACACCTTAAATCTAGCCTACCAAAGCACCATGTCCGCTCTAAATAAGGCTCAATCGCAGGTAAAGGCGTTGAGCAAAGAGCTGGAGCAAACAAAAGACCGAAATAATAAATTGCAACATGCTGCTGAATACGCTGCGGAAAAAAACCGCAAAGCTAGAGAAGCAGCCAACCATGAGGCATGTAAAAAGAAGATTGCCGCCCTACAAAAGAAATTAGAATTAAAGAAAACCTTCATAGCGGCCGTCTCGACACCTGGCCTCTATGAGTTTTCATCCGATGAGGAGAGTGAGGATGAAGAGGTGGTAGACAGAAATAAAAACAGCTCAGCCCCAGTCCGTCCTGTGGTCACTAAAAAGACCACAGCCAGAAAACAGAATGAAGCTGAATCTGTAAAAGTAGTGAAGGAAACCAGATCTTGGGGAGCAGAGGACATTAAAATGACTGCCAGCTTCCTTGGCCCCTATAACATAGACACCTCAGTGTTGTGGATGGCCAGCGCTAGAATTCACTACAAAGAAGCCTCCTTAACTGAATTAAACCATGTGCTGAGATTATGCGCCTCAGGCCCTGAACTAGACAAAGTAAGAAATGTAATGTATCGCCTGAACCTGTCTAATGCCACCATCTTAGAATGGATGGCTGAGGTACTATCTGCCACCTGGGATGGAGAGGATATAAAAGATTTCTACCATCAGACCTTACAAGGTCATGATGAGCATCCAGTGAACTATCTAATAAGGAAGAAATTCCTAGCAGAAGCAGCTAAGGTAGTATTACCCAAAGACAATGGGGAACCAGATTATGAGAATCAAAATTTCATATCCGATGTGATCAGAGGTCTCAATATACCCACCTTGAGGTGCTATGGCATAACAGCCCTGGTAAACACCACCTGGAAAGATCTAGAGGCTAATCTTGACAGAGTTGGCAATTTTATGGAAAGAGAGAGTAGAATGAAAGCTGACTATGCAAAAAGGGAAATAGTTCATGAAGACTACACAGCTAGATTAAGTGCTCATGAGAAGGAGATAGCAAATTTAACCCACTCTCTCCATGAGGTCAAATGGAGACTGGAGAATGCTTTAAAGCATGCCCAAGTCTCTGAACAAAGAGTTGCTGTTTTAGAAACACAGCTCACTCAGGCACAATATAATCAAGAGCAGGGTGGGCATGGAAAAGAGAGCCAGAACTGGAAGTTCCAAAACAGTGGCTTTGGTTCCAGCTCTTCTTGCCATCCCCAGCTTGCCCCAAAGGTTCCCCTTCACAAGCAGGCTTATGCTCCTAGGCAGACACAGTCAGCCTCTGGGCAACCCTGGCCTCAGCGGACCCCTCGAGACAAAGTCAGAATGGCAGCTTGGTCCCAGCTTAGAGCCACTGGAGCAGACATGAGGCAGTTTGATAAGCAGCCCACACATGTGCTACTTGCTGCACTTTCAGAAGCCATGAAGCCACCAGGGCACATGGCTCCCAATGCCACAGGGTTTGCAGAAAATGGAGATAGCTTCCCCAAAGCTACTGCTTTGGAAAATTTCCCTAATAAGGAAAGGGTAGGGAAACTTACAAATCCTACTCAGGAAAAAGATTTAGAAATCCAAAAGCTTGCTGAGAAAAATCAGGAACTTCAGCAAAGGTTAGAAGCTAGGAAAGAAAAGGAAACTGCTAGTCTCCTGCAACATGTCCTGGAGTCTTGCAGGGCCACAGAGAGGAGACTGGAAATTCTGGAAGTGCAGGATAAAAGGAAATATGGCGGGGCAAACCCAGCTGTGCAGCCCCAGACTTCTTTCCCCCATGAAAATGAGAAAACAGTCCCTATTTCAGTTCTCTTACCCCAGAATCATGAAGGAAATGTGGTCTCTGAGCCTATGCAGAGTTCCACAATCATGGCACAAGGTATTCATTTTAGCAAGGACTTGCTCCAGACACTCCTACATGAGCAAGTCTCAGCCCTTCTGGCTAGAAATTTACTGTCTTTATCTCATCCCATTTGGGGAATTTGAAAGCCAGAATTCTGTGGAACTTCAGAGAATGGTAATCCCACATGGGCAGGCAAGGTTCCTTTGTCTCTGAACCTCCCCCCACCCAAAGGAGAATCTAACATCTAGACTTGAATGTCTCTTAAAACAGAGAGATCTGGCTTTATTAGGTTTAAAGGTAACAAGGGCGCCTTTCCCTTGACTAAATAAGAAAACATACAAGCAATGACTTGGACTACAATTAGACCAGGCAATTTCTCCAGGTGAGGCCTGGAGATCTCCTGGAATCCCAGCAAGGGTTCCAGCCTGCAGAGTTAGTTTTCTCTGCAGGGTAATGGGAGCTTGATGTAATATATATTTAGTTTAACCCTTTAGAGATGCCAGCATCAAGCACCTGAGAAAGAGAGACTGAACTAGTTTTTGTTAATTCAAAGCTTTCAGAGCAAGATGTAAGAAACTGTTTTAACTTTCAAATTGGCTGAATGAAAATCTGTGAAACTCCCAAGTTCATCTTCCTCTCTCTTGCTTATAAAGTCAAAAAAATATTTATTTCCTCAGTTCTATGAATTTTAAATGGTATAGCCTCTGAGCTTGTACAGAGTGCCTGCAGATTGGCCCAAATAGAACTGGCTAAAGTATTGCAAATGCTCAGCACTCCTGCCATCAGGAAGAAATGCTAATTGTTCTCCCTCTTGCTCAATGGAAATCTGTAGCAGTAAAGATCTGATAAGTAACTAAGGCAAAGGAATAGAATTTTAAATGCATTGCCCTGAGACAGTAAATTTTTTTTGTTTATCTCAGGTCTCCCTAAGGTACAAGCAACTCAGTGTCTTTGAGAGAGAGAGCCTCATTGTCTTATAAGAGGTGTTGCCTCTCCTTCTCAAAGGTCACAGCAACACAAGACAGCTAACCTCAAATGGGCAAGTCTGTCATTTAAATTTGAAAGTACAGAAAGTAGAACCTCCAGCTGCAGGAGCAGCAACAACTAATGTAGTACTGATTGGCAAATCTCATGCAGACCCTCTTGAAATAAACTCAGCCAAATTCAGCTTGAGTTAAAGAAACTGGAAAAGAGTTACAATTTTGAGCCCCACCCAGGCAGAAAGCTCATTATTTTCCTCCTCCACCTTTCTTTGTAAAAACTTATCAGTGTCAGATAAGAGAGTACTGGCCAAATCCATTGTGTCTGTTTTAGCCTTTTGTTAAAGCTAAGCATTCAGTTAATCCAAGAGGGAAGGAATTTTGGTTTGTCTGTTCAAACCTTCCCCTCCTTTCACATCTAGGGGGGGAGGGTGGAAATAGTGTGGAAATACAGTTGAGGTATTTTGTGCTATTTTGAATTCCCATCTTCTGATTTTGGGTCTAAAAAGATATAATTTCAAAAGTTTTTCATTACCAAACTTTTTTATATTGCAGTCTCTCACAGAGACAGCCTCTTCCCAGCCAGAGAAATACCTGGGTGGAAGATGTGCATACTACTGTGTTTTTGTAAAGTTGCCAGTCTCCAGGTGGGACCTGGAGGTCTCTCCCAAAATCATAGCCTTTTCCCCAGTACATTGAGGCTAAGCCTCTGGAGGAAATAAGTGTCCAAGGAAATGGACTGCATGCCTTGTGATTTCCAAATTTGATTCAAAATTTCAGGAATCTCCAGCCTGGAGCTGGCATCCCAAAGCTCTACTTACAGCCAATCCTTCTCTGCTAGAGAAAATCCTCTGCCTGTAAACTGCCCTAATACTAAGAAATCTCCTAGATTAGAAGCTTGCTTTCTGTTACTTATTTTTGCTTTACCTTTTAAGTCTTAAATTTTTTTTTTTCTTCTAGTGACTGGTACCAATCTCTTCTATACTCAGATTTTGTAGCTTTAATTTTAAGGGAAGCACTTTTAGGAAATTGCTCCTCAAGGTCTATTGGGCAATCCCAGTGCTTTGCTTTGCAATCTATAGGCCCTTTGCTAAACATTAGAGCTAAGAAAACTTTATCTCACCAATTTTGGTTCCTACAAGAAGTATAGGACATCTGTACACTTCCTTGGGGTAAAATTACCCTCTCCCTGTGCTTTTTCTCTCTTAAGCCTCAAGAACTAATACCCTGGTTGTTGGCAGAATTCCTGAAAGTTCTTGGTCTCCATTAGAAATCTGGATTCCTCAAATGTACTTCAACTATTGATATCTTCATTTTCTCTCTGAATGCCATTTGCATCATCAATCTTCCCTTTTAGCTATTTGGTGAATCTTGAGTTTTAACTCTAATTTAATCCTGTCTGCCTGTGGAAAGAAGTATCCGCATGTTCTTAAAAGGCCCCACCTTGTGGGCTCAAAATCTTTGTTTGGTCTTAAGCAATATAATGACCACTGAATGGTTCTGCCTCCACCTACTGTATATTTTGTTAGAGCTAGACTTTCTGAGTGAAAACCCTTTTCTATTTTCCCATGTTCTCAAGGAAATGAGCAATAACCTGTTAGATTCTTAATGTAGATTCCTCAGGGCTCATTTCTGATCATGATTTTCTTCTTGCTACTAAATGTCCTTTTGTGTTATTTTTGGCATCTATAACCAGTTGGCTGAGCCTATCAAGGCTCTCCAAATTAAGTCTTGTTGTATTATGCTCAAATTTTGGTCTACTTGGTATTTCTGACAGCATGTTGCCTTCCAGCAACACATTCTTTGCACTCTGTGTATGCACAGAGGAAAATCATTCTCTGGCACAAGCCTTAAACCTGGAGCATTGTGCCATCATCTTAGTTTTGCCTTTTACTCCATAAAAGGTTTCTTCTTAAAGGGATATGCTTTCATGCCTCAAGTCTTTCTTTTGACTTGTTCTTGCAACAACTCAGCATTTTCTCTTGGTACTACAGATGCCTTGCCACATCTTTTCTCTTTTTATGAATTGTTTTAGTGTGTTTGTCCAGGTATTAACCATAATTTGATTTCTAGGATTTGTTTTGTTAAGTTTGCTCATCTTTTCTTTCAATATAGATGTGCAGGGAATCTGGACCTGCAAATCAAGTCTAATGCATGCTCAGTAGTTCTAAGAGTTGTTGATAAGCCTGTTAAGAATTGTTTTATGTATGTGTAACCATTATGTTACTTTTCAGAATTCTTGTGTTGTTAAGTTTTGTCGAAATCTGTGCTCACATGTGAGACCCCCATGCCAAGATCGTTTTAGCTGAACTAGCCCAGAGAAAAACTGGATTTAGTGGGACCTGATCAGCTCACTAATGTCCAGGTTTTTAATTTCTCTGATCTAGCTCACCTCTCATATAAAGCTAGCTAGCATTGTTCTATTGAGGCCTCAGTTTTTGTTTTTGCAGTTTTTATATTGTTTTGACAATTTATTATATTCTAAGGCTATAGCAAAAGTTTTCTTTTATCTCTTCTTTGTGGAACTATTTTTATCATATGGGGGACGCCCCAAACTATGGTCAGTTTCCTGGAGCTCCAACCTTGCGCACAATGTTTTATTTTAAGTTTTATGTTGCAACAAAGTATATTTGGGGTTGTGTTTTCTGAATTGTGTATGTTACTTCCCTTCCTTGACAAGGAAAAAGCCTCCTAAAGTCCTGAATGATTAGTGTAATAGGCAAACCTGCCCAATGCAGGCCCCTAACATGACATATGTAAGCTTGTGACGTAAAAGCTCACTGGTCACCACACTCTGGACAGGAGGACACTTCACTAATAGCTTTTTAAGACTCCTTTCTTCATGGTTGAATGTATGCATTTTTGATCTGCTTTCACTGCTCCCTACAATGGTACAGAATCATCTCCATGTTGTCATGTGTGAATGTTTTTGGTTCCTTTTGGTTCTTTCCTCAAAGCCCGCTGTTGCTCTATGGACCGTCGGTTATACAGGCATAAAAGCACCATTGCCAAGTCCATGCTGGGTTACAGGAAGAATTCCCTTTTAGCAACAATAAAGACAGATTTCGCTGGGTGCTAGGGGGGGTGGGAAGACTCTTTAGTTCACCCTCCACTAGGACTTTCACATACCCAATAGGTACATGGAAGAAGATCCTCTTCAAACCCCCAGTATAAGAAGCTTATCAAGGGGGGGAGAAGAAGAAAAGAAGACTCAAGATTAAGATATGGATTCACTTGTAACCATGAACTCTAATGTACCTGTGTGTTTTCCTAATCAATTATTGTCATGATTGTGTGTGATTTATAGATCAATTCTTGTTATTTATCTGGTTTAAATGGCAGTAATGATTTTATGAACTCAACTTTTATTTCAATGATTGTAACCCTGTGTTTTAATACTGTATGCCCTACAATGTTGCCAATGCCTGTTATCCCTGCATCGTAGTATTCAAAGGAAGGAACCTTTGGCCTATTGGAATATTTTTCCAAATTAATTTTTGAGTAGTTTAGATAGTGGCTCCAACCTTTTTAGATAGACGGTACACCCCGGTAGACCCCTGAAGCTACGTGGACTCGCTGCCTGCCAACTACAGATATGGACATTGTGTTATTGCAAGACCTCGCCACCAGATGGTGACGTAGGTCTTGAGGGGGGGAACTGTGAGGAAAAGCCCCCTACTTTTCATACATGTGAACATCATGATCACCAGCATGGTTGCCAGGGTGCCTGGAGATTTGACTCTCACACCTCTGCTCTAAGAAGTGGACTTTGCTTGCAGTTTCTAAGGCTTATGTGGATACCATAAGCCTCAGCTTTGCATTCTACGTCTCTGAAGAGTGTTAGCCAGAACTACAGACATGCTCCAGCTGCTCCTTGTGTGCCCAGTCTTGGCCACTGCAGTGGAAGAAGCCAGGCCACCATGTTTCCAGCCTGGCTCCATGGACCTAAAGCTAACAACAGCAGAAATCCATCTTGCTTTCCTGACCCAAGCATACCCCACCAGGCTGAACTCATTCCTTCTTAGTGGGAAAGTCACACGTACACACCCTGAGCCTGCAAGCAACTCATTTACCTCATGAATGGATTAATAGCTCCACTGTTGATCCTAATTGCTCAGCAATACCAGAACAATAAATCTTGCCCAGCAGAAGATGAGAAAGAGGAAGGACATCTCCTGTCTCCATCAAGTCTTTTGTCTACACCGGGTGGTACCTAGGCCAGCATTTGATTCCCTATTGTCACCTTCCCAGCTAATCCCATTTAATCTTAAGTATCCAGCCATTTCCATTCTCACCCTAGTCTAATACCTTGGAGCCGCCCCAGGCAGCATCGCAGCTTGGAAATTTCCAGCTTCACCAGACTAAGGTGAAGTTCATTGGTCAAAACTGGCATCCAATTAGGTGTCAGCAAGGGATGTCCAGCCTTCTTGGTCATCATAGAGCCTCCCCCTGCTCCTCCCCTAGACCTCCCAGTCCCTTAGGGTCTGAGGAAGCCTATTTAACCTCTGACCCAACTCCACTCATGTGTGCTTCTATTCAGCAACCCACCTTCCGCTGTCTAGATCCATCCCCAATTCTGGCCACAGTTTTGGGTCCATTTCCCCTGTCCTCTCATGTCGCCATTGGAACCTTCCTGGAAGAACTACGATGGTAAATATCGCCCTGTATGTCTACCCTGATATGTGTCCCTATCAATCTATCTATTTTTCCTAGACCTGTATGAATGTGTGAATGTTTTGTATTTTACTTTGTGTGAAAGAACTACTATTCTAAATAAATTACAATTGGTTTTTATTAAATTAGAGTCCTTTATTGAGCATTGACTATCTGAACGGTTGAGCCTGGTATACACAGATAATAAAAGATTCCCTTTTAGGGCCAGCTGTCTCTCAATCTAATTCCCCAATCTCATTTTGAGAGCAGTTTCCCTAACATCGCAGACGGGGGTGACCGTATGAACGGCATTCCTGTCAGAAGATGGCTTCCCAATGTCCACCATTCCCAGGATGGGACAATGTGGGCTGGAACAGTAAGCAGGGTCATTTGGTGTTGCCGATGTGGGTGGAATGTGCAGACAAACCACAGTTGAAGAGGGCACATGTGGAGTCTCGCAAAGCAGAGGACGGAAGTCGTGGCCGCCATGAGACCCAGCATTCGTTGGAAAATGAATGCTGTTTGGGTACGGTGTCTGATGATACCATTGGCCAGGGACTGGATGTGGTCTACCCTGTCCATCGGGAGGTAGGCTTTGTGGGATAGTGTTGACAGACGTGCCCCTATAAACTGAATGTCCTGCGTCTGGATTAGGTTGGATTTCGCTAGATTGACCTGCAGACCTAGCGAAGACAGGAGAGACAGAATGGTAGAGATGTCCTTTTGGAGTTGCTCTTTGGTCTGAGCTACAACCAGCCAATCGTCTATGTAGGGGTAGATGGAAATTTTTTTGTTGGCGGAGTGTAGCTGCTACCACCGCCATGCATTTTGTGAAGACTCTCCGTGCCACTGATTCCAGAGCAGGCCTGGATGGCGTCGATAGACCTTCAAGACGCATACTTCCACCTCTCCATCAGTCATCTTCACAGAAGATTCCTCAGGTTTTCCGTCGGGAGCCAACACTATCAGTTCCGCTCTCTTCCCTTCGGCTTATCGACAGCTTCGGGGGCTAATCAAACTCTATGTTGTAGCCCCTGTGGATGATTGCCAGGACCCATGAATCTGATGTTATAGATTCCCACATGGGGTAGAATGGACGTAGTCTGGTGATACCTGAGTGGTGTTGTGATCAACTGAGGGGTGGCATAAGAGAGTCAAAGAGACTGTTTCGAAGCCGGGGCTGTCTTTTTTGTGGTTTGAGGGCGGGCCCTTTGATGGAACGGTTATTTTGCTGGTGGAGCCTTGCGTTTCCAGAAATCAGCCTATCGAGGTGAGTGGGGACGCTTATAGTATGATGGTTTCCATACTCTCTGTCGGTTGGGTTGGGATTGTTGTTGGATAACTCCCAACCTCTTAGCACTTTTCCTGCTGTCATCAACAGTGG
Organism: Heteronotia binoei; assembly: GCF_032191835.1. NCBI lineage: Eukaryota > Metazoa > Chordata > Lepidosauria > Squamata > Gekkonidae > Heteronotia > Heteronotia binoei. The sequence continues at coordinate 6,255,268 of NC_083230.1, forward strand.
TTAAAATGTCGTCTGTAGTGGCATTGAAGAGGCCTTGACTGTCGAAGGGTAGATTCTCAATTTTGCATTTAATGTCAGGCTGCAGTGAAGAGGAACGGAGCCAGGCATGACGGTGGAGAGCGATAGATGTGGCCATGGTCCTGGATGAGCAGGCCACTGCGTGACGTATTGAGTTGATCTGTTGTTTGCTCACGCGGGAGAGCTCCTGCAGGATGTGTGATGCCTGCTTTTGTGCCATGTCAGGTAAGGAGGGGATCATGGTATTAAGTTGAGACGTCAAATTAAAAGAATAGGCTGAAAAATAAGCTAAATAATTATGAATCTTTGAAGTAGCCATGGCGAGGGAGTAGATTTTCCTCCCTAATGTGTCCAGTTTCTTTCCTTCCCTTTCAGGTGGAACTGGATGGTGTGTCTGCTTAGATTTTGATGATGAATGGACAATCATGGAGTTCAGTGCCGGATAATTGAATAAAAATTTTGAATCCGGTGCATGAATCTTGTAAAGGGACTCGATCCTCTTAGATGTAGGTGGGACAGATGCGGGCTTATCCCACGCCTCTTTTAAGCCCTCCAAATGGACAGGAAGATAGGTAGAAAAGAGCCTGCCAGCAGGTCTGCATGAACTAAGTCGTGGACTATATCTGACACTCTCAGTAAGTCAGTGGTAAGTTTGATGTTAAGGGCATTAGCCATGTTAGTAAGTAAATCCAAGTAGGCCTTGGATCCTTCTGATGGTGAGAAGTCGGCCGGCTTGGAGATGTCAGAGATTGGAGAGGGCGGTGTGGAGGCCGTTGACTGGGACGAGTCAGAATGCTTGGCTTCAGATTCTTCAGGAGCATCCATGGTTGTATCAATAGGAGTCGTGTAAGTGGTCTTAGTGGGCATTGACACGGTTTTAGAAGACACGGAAGGTTGTTCAGGCTGTTGTTTCAAAGAGACTGAACAAGCTGATGTAGACCTGGCTGATGATAGCGGTTTAGAGACTAAGCTGTAATGCCTTGGGTAATGGTAAGGACTTCCATGTCAGGCAAGAGAAGCATCTTCACGGTACCGAGATCGGTAGGTGTCTTCGTGGTACCGATGTTCTTGATAGGTGTCTTCGTGGTATCGAGATTCTCGGTATGTAGGTTGATAGGCCATCTCTCGGTACTGAGGCTGGAATGGTTCTTCATAGTACCGATACCGATGTGAGTCGGAAGAAGGCGACCTGTAGTATCGTCGGTATCTACGAGGGGATGGTGACCTCAAGCGTGATGGGCTGTAGTAGTAATAGTGTTCCCTGCGATGACATGGGGATCGTTCGGCCAGAACTTGAGTGGATGGCTCTTTGGGAGTTGAAGGCTCTCTTCAGAGTGGAGGCTCTCTTCAGAGTGGAGACACTGGGGAGACTGTCTGCTGCTTGCAGGGCATGGAAACTTCCTGAAAGGAGTGTGCTCCTAGCAGGTTAACTCGCTGACCCCGATGGTGCTCTGACTCTGGAGACTCGGTTTCCAGAATGTGTTCTGGTAGGGACCCGTGAACCGATGGAGATCGAGATTGGATATGGACGAACTCAGCAGGCACAATGTCGATGGGTGTAGACAGTTCTGGTGGAGCCAGTGTTGTCGGCATTGAGGTCGAAGTGGAAACAGTTGGGTGCGGTGCTGAAGTCATGGTGGGAGACTTAGAATCTGAGGACCGGTGATCCGTCTTCGGCTTTGATCTCAAGGATGTCGAATCTGAGAGATTTCTAGAAGTCGATTCCATGCAGTGTTTTTCCCTGGAATCGTCAGACTTCTTAGAGTGTTTTCCAGACTTATGCTTGCTGGGAGCCGATGCCACAGAAGCTGCTGGTCGAGCCACGTCCCCTTGTACAGTTAGGGAAGATGGCGAAGTTTGGGACATTACAGGCCGTAGGGATGACTCCAGGAGGTGGCTTTTGAGCCTAGCCGTGCGGTTCTTCCTAGCCTGTTTCCCAAATTGACTGCAATGAAGACAAGTATCTGTTCTATGGGTCTCCCCCAGCCAGAAAAGGCACAAAGAATGTCCGTCTGTCGATGGGATCTTGGCCCCGTACTGGACACACTTCTTAAAGGTAATTTTGGTATCCTTCCCTTCCATCCGCCCGGGAAGGTTGGGGGGGGGGAGGGAAAGGTAAATAGTAAAGATATATATTATGATACCAGAGCTGGTGAGTGGAGAAAGATGAAGAAAAAAACGGTGAAATGTAGAAGTAGACGGTGAGATTGCAGAAAAGTAGAGACTCAGCGAGGTAGGTGTTTCCCGGATGGCGGTAAAGAAGAAACTGGGTGGGTGGAGCGCCCTCCTCTCGTTCTAGGCATGCGCAGAGGATGCCTCCTCCCCAGACCAAGAGAGAGTGCGCGCCAAAATTAACGCATAAAATTGCTTTGAATTCTCCAAGGTTGGGTTCGATCCAGGCAGATAACCCACAGAGACCACGATGAAGATCAGGCATATGCCTTTTCAGAAAATCCCATTCAAATTAGAGGACATATCCAAACTATGTCCATCCCCTCCCTCTAACCTCTCGTAAATGATAATTTTAAAGCTATAATAAAATTAAAGATTAAGCTGATGGTCTATTAGGTAATGAGTAAATAATAAAAACAACGTAAGTGTATATAACAATTACAACTGAAATAAGATGATACTCAAGTTTGATTACGATGTAGAGTGCCTCTTCATCTTATAATAAAAAAATAGTGGAGACAGGAGTTCTATTCAGAGTCTGCACAGTTATTGACATAAAGTTCCAGTTCATGTTGTAAATTAGGATACTGCTTCATCAATAAAATATATTTGTAAAGTTCCGTTATTAGTTCATCTTGAAAGCAGAACCATACGAGCAGAAGATCTATAACAAGTGTCTTTAGTTCAGTAAGACATTGTTCAAGTTTTTTTACAGACTGGGATGCTGCTCCACTTAAAAGGTGAAATTGTGAAATCCAGTTTCCTTTTGTTGGATTTTTTCATGATATTGGGGATAGGTTCCAGTCCAAGTGCTTGTAGCAAAGTATGTCCAGATTCCAGATCATTTGTAAAATAAGTTTTGCCTTGGGAATTTACCGGAATTTTCCCAGAAGGAAGCCATTTGAATCTGATGTTTGCTTGATGTAGTTTTGCAATGACAGGTTTCATCTGAAAATAGATTTGTAAGGCTTCTGGGGAGAGATCAGGAAAAACAAGCACTTTATCCTCATTGTGTAGAAAAAAGCCTTTGACTTTGGTTTCCACAAGCAGTTTGCACCTTGTGCTGCAAAATTATAACTATATTCCTGGAGTTTCTTTGTGAGCTCTTAGGTGCAGATCCAATACGATAGGCATGATTAATCAATGGTGCTACGTTTCCTTCCAATTGCAAGCCAGCCATGAAGAAATATATGCAGCAAGATCAGTAGTGAACAGTAGTGATCCGGGTTTCTGTGCAGCTTCAGGTGATATTAGTGTATTTTATGCTCCAATTACATAATTCTGTCTCTGGACCAGTCCTCGTATAAATAAAAGTGCTTGGTGTTATCTTGTGCCATTTTGCTCAGTTCCATAGTGGATTCTGCTGTTTGTGCTACATCGTGGAATTGAGTTTGTATTTCAGCTAGCTGATCTGCAATAGGCTTTAGAAGATCTGAGATCATGCCCAACAATTCTTCTTTAAAAATAAAAAGGTCTCCCTTGGTCACAGGTTCTTCATTATAGCCATATTTCCGGTCCTGGCAGCCATTTTGAGTCTCGGGTTCGTTTGAGAAGAGGAAGTCGATCCAGGAGTGGTAAAGGCTGTGATAGATGTATTGCTTACTTTTTGCTTAGATTTGACTCAGTTAGTCTTCCCCATACCAAAAAAAGCTAAAAAAAAAAGATTAAATGCCGTCTTGAACCAAGTAGGGAGGAGGTAAGGTGGAGGAGCCTAGCTTTTAGGCGTCCGCCATTTCCTGCTCCGATGCCATGTCCCCTACATTTCTTTGTTTTAACAATGGTTTGCACTATTAATCCTTTTGTCAAATTCCTGGGAGCCATCTCCAGGGTGATGTCAGGTACCACATGATATTTCCTCAGGACACAAATTTGGCTATAAGGCGGCTGGGGTTTTGGCCAGTTCCATGTTTCTCCGACAGTTTTTGACCAGTTCCATGTGTCCCTACCTTTGCTGTCTGAGCCACCCCCAATTACCTGATCAGTATTGGGCTCATTATTGCAAGGTACGCTGGTTGTTTCTTGCTCCCCCTTCCCTTATTGTCTTCGCTACTGGATCATTCCTTTTGCTTCATCAAGAGGTAAAGTATAACCCTGTGTTTCTTTCCCTTATATGTTTCTCTATTCAATTTCCCCTCTATATTTTCCCAGGACGGTGAGATTGTTGTATGATTTTATTTTTCTTGCATGCTTGAATAATTTTCTTAATAAAAACCTCTTTTAGTTTACAAATCTCATTATTTCAAGATTGCTCCAGGGTAGATTGACTCTTGTATACACAGGTTATTGACCCCACATAGTTTGACATCTTTGCCCACCTAAATTAGTTCTCCTATACCTCATTTGAGGGCAATTTGGCTAACAGTTGAGAAGAAAAATGGTCTGAGGTAAGTTTGAAGAGCCAAGAAAAAAGCGTCCTGTCTCCCTGGCAGTGAAGATAAAACTGAGGGAGGGAGCACTCATCCTGCCTCTATTACATCCCAGTTTGGGTGGGAAATTGCTGGCTTACATCAGGGGAGAGGGGAGTGCTCTGAAGCTTCCACAAAAGAACTGAGAAACTTTGAAAACATTTTTCTGTGGCTGGCCTATGCAAGCGCGATCCCATGTATACTGCCCAGAAGTCATGAGGAAGAAAAGGTCACTTTTGCTTCCTTTCCTGCTCCCTGAAACCAGTGCGGCTGTTAGTTCACTTAGATACCACAATTTCAGAAATAATCTGTTGTTTGGTTAAAACAGCTTTTTTTTAAGGGGGGGGGGAGGGACCTGGGAGAGATTCATGGTCCTTATGCAAATAGTTCCCTGGGTCCAACCCAGAGTTTCTACCCAGCACCTTCAAAGTATAGTACAGAAGATAGACTGAGGGGGATATCTTTGAGCCGGTTTATCTGTACAGTATATGTATTTATTTTATATGTAATTACTCCAAAAAGGTCTGATCAAACTATCTTAGAACATCAAAAAATACTATTTTAATTTTTTTTAAATAAAAAAGTAATAGTCTAGTGAAAAACTTGGATAAAGTGCCTCTATAATAAATTTTGAGCATTTCTTTAAACTACAAGTTGGCAGATTCCCCCTCCCAAAGGATTTTAGGGTGCTGAATTAATTGCTGGCATAGAACAAACTGTTTATCTGAGGAAATAAGAGAAATTTCAAATTCAGAGAAATGGATACAGCACCCCAAAATCCTTTAGAAAGCAGTGTCCAAATTGTTTACTATAAAAGCCAATACAGTGCTACCTTTTTTTCTTATGGCTATTATGGTTTTGAGGAGCACCGTGGCACAGAGTGCAATACTCTGCAGTACTGCAATCCAAGCTCTCTACTCACAACCTGAGTTTGATCCTGGTGGAAACTGGGTTCAGGTAGATGGCTCAAGGTTGACTCAGCCTTCCATCCTTCCAAGGTCGGTAAAATGAGTACCTAGCTTGCTGGAGGAAAGTACCTAGCTTGCTGAGGAAGGCAATGGCAAACCACCCCGTAAAAAGTCTGCCGTGAAAATGTTGTGATGCGACGTCACCCCAGAGTCAGAAACAACTGGTGCTTGCACGGGGGACTACTTTTACCTTTTTTATTATGGTTTTGGCATTTTAAGGCTTAACCATTAGAACAATAGCTTTTTGTATATTATAAGTGGATAAGACACCCCCAACCCTTTCAGAAAAAAAAGCATGTCCAACTTTTACTCAGCAGAACCCAAACACATTACATTTTCCTCAGATTTCACTAGACTATAGCAATGCTCAGAGATATAATTCAAGGAACTCAAGAACTGTAAAAAGTAAGGCAGAAAAATATGTTTTCACTAGTCATTTAAAAATATACATTCTCTGAGGTCTCCCAGGCCTAGGATGTTTAGGGATTTACAAGGGTTGCTTGGCAAAAAGGATATTATAGCATTGGAGAGAGTCCAGAAAAGGGCAACTAGAATGATTAAAGGGCTGGAGCACTTTCCCTATGAAGAAAGGTTGAAACGCTTGGGGCTCTTTAGCTTGGAGAAACGTCGACTGCGGGGTGACATGATAGAGGTTTACAAGATAATGCATGGGATGGAGAAAGTAGAGAAAGAAGTACTTTTCTCCCTTTCTCACAATACAAGAACTCGTGGGCATTCGATGAAATTGCTGAGCAGACAGGTTAAAACGGATAAAAGGAAGTACTTCTTCACCCAAAGGGTGATTAACATGCGGAATTCACTGCCACAGGAGGTGGTGGCGGCCACAAGTATAGCCACCTTCAAGAGGGGTTTAGATAAAAATATGGAGCACAGGTCCATCAGTGGCTATTAGCCACAGTGTGTGTGTATATATAAAAATTTTTGCCACTGTGTGACACAGAGTGTTGGACTGGATGGGCTGTTGGCCTGATCCAACATGGCTTCTCTTATGTTCTTATGGCAGTGTCTGGCAACTGGACAGAAAGCTTTGGATAGAGATATTGGGGGGGGGGGCGGTGCTGTGATGCTGGCTGAGGTGTCATATGGCTTCTGTTAAAAACCAGAAGTAACATAAATAGCTCTAGGAATCACGGGAGACTTTTTTGGTAAGTCTATAGAGTTTCCAGAGATTCCTAGAGCTACCCTATGCCAATTCCTATGTGAAGTGAGCTGATACTGCAGCTGGTGAGGTGATAATTGCACCTGTAAAAAATTTCTCCCACCACTGCTCTGAGCAGCAGAAGGCAATGGGAGTAGGGGTGGTGGACCCCCTGTGCTGGCAGCCCTAGATTTAGAAGTCAAAGTCAATTGCTTGAAGTCAGTTCCAAAACAGATTGGTGCCTAGCCAAGAAAAGTTCAAAAGCAATGGTATTATACATTTGCCAGCCTGCTTCATTTTGGACCAAATTTCCAAGCTATTTAAAGGACAATTCCTATCTACAGCACACTGCACTAGTCAAAATATCAAGTTACCAGAGAAAGCATGTTAGTGGCTAAGTCCTTAGACTCCAGTTTGCTCCTGTGTTCATGGTAGAAGCTAACAATGGAAAAGGAAATATTACTGCCAGCAATCTTAACACATGATTAGGGCCTTTTCAACATTCAGGTTTGATCCAGATTTTGTGAGCACTCAATCCACCTGCTACAGATCCACATCACCTAAATTGATTCTGCGTTTAAAAAATTGCTTCACACCTTTCCAAATGAAACAGAAAAATCTGTGGATTTTTACTTCTTTTTTGCATTGTTTAATGCACTTCTGAGCGATATTCTTCTTTAAAAATTAGCATTTTGTGATTCTATAGGCTGTGCATTAGATAGTGGTGCCTCTGCAAGATTCCCCTTACGCTTGATATGTTTAACAAAACTAATTTTGCCTTAGTTTAAAAGTGACAATTATTTTCACTCACTGAAAACCTCTACAGATTCTGTCATCGTGCTGAAGATGGGACCATGTCATGACTGAACTGTGATTCCCATACAAATTAAAATTAGAAGCTAGATCGCCATGGAACACACACTGGGATGTAAACTAACACAACAATCTTAAATTTAAATGCAAGTTATGGAGGTTTGGGGAGGAGTTTGAAAACCCAAAGGAAAAGTTCTACAATTAAGACTTAGAGCCAGATCTGGATGTCAAGCATGAGGTTTCAATGATGAGTCGAGTTTGATACAAAACTGTTTATTGATAGACCGATACTTTCAGTGTAACAGATTCTTGAGAGTGATGCTAAAGATACATTGATACAATACTTTTAAGGCTTACTTCAAAAGGATTCCAAAAGGTGGGGGCGAGGGATGTGCTCTCACACATAAACTATCATAAATGTCTACATTCTCACAGCGTTATCAGGACTCCGTCCTTGCTTTCCCCAGATGTGTCACACTCCCTAACAGGAATGTATGGGAAGGTGCTGATTACTCTTTGTCAAGTTAGTTTCATTTCTCTCTACTTCTACTTTGCAAGCAATAAAGTAAAAAAGGGGGAGGGGAAAGAATAACAGAGCTAACAGACCTTGGTCCTCCATAACATTTCACAGGCCAGCTTTATGGAGGACCCTAAAACAATCAATTACTAATGGAATTCTACCATGCTTGACATACTGCCCCCCTTAACATCAATGTCGGGGTTTTGGGGGGAATGCTTTATAAAACTTGTTTACCAAATCAGGGGCTTAGACATTTTGTTCTGCTACCCATTCATTTTGGCTGGTAGGGAAATACTTCCACTTAATCAGATAATACAACACTCCATGTTTCACTTTAGCATCTAAAATTTCTTCTACTTCATGATGACTCTGATTCCCAATCTGGATAGGTTGTGGAGCTGGTGGTCAAGGGTGCCAAGGAGTACCACCCGGGTCTCTTCGCAAAAGACTGCAATGAAAGACGGGGTGTATTTTACTAAACATCTTGGGTAACTCCAATTCTACTGTCACTTTATTGATTACCCTTTTGATTTTGAATGGACCCAGAAACCTATAAGCCAACTTCTTGGAAGGCTGATTCAGCGGAAGGTTTTTTGTTGACACAAACACAGAATCACCCACTTTGAAATCCCACATGGGCACATGGGATTTATCATATTGTTTTTTATAAGCTTCCTTGGCCAGTTCTAGATTCTCTTGGATTCCCTTCCAGCTGCCCTCCAATTTACCCCACCATTGCTTGAAAGAGATGGGGTCTCGGGCTCGCTCTCTCCCCGGCAACAAGGGGACAGGCTTGCCTTCATATCCATTTACAATCTGAAACGGGGAAGCTTTGGTTGAGCTATGCACACTGTTGTTGTAACCATATTCGGCAAACGGCAAGAGGTCCACCCAATTAGACTGTTGGTGGTTCACATAACACCGTAAATACTGTTCTAAAAGCATGTTCATCCGTTCCGTTTGTCCATCCGTCTGTGGATGGTATGCTGAGCTCAACCCCTGTTCTATTCCCATCAGTTTGCAAAACTCCCGTCAGAAGTTGGCAATGAACTGTGGGCCTCTGTCACTAATGATCTTATCGGAGAATGAGTGGAGTTTCACAATATGGTGGAAAAACAGATAAGCTAGCCTCTTAGTGGATGGCAATTGTGCACAAGGAATGAAATGCGCCTGTTTGGAAAAGGTGTCCACTATTAGCAGAATTACGGTCTTCCCTTGCAAGACTGGTAGTTCGACTATAAAATCCATTGACACCACAGACCAAGGACATGTGGCTGTTTCTAGAGGCTTCAACAACCCAGGGGGCTTTCCCCCTCTTCTCTTAGCCATTAAGCAAATGGGGCAGAAAGCCACAAACTCAGAGACGTCCTTTTTCATAGATGGCCACCAAAACTGCCTGTTAATTAGATGCAGTTGTCTTCACATACCCAAAATGCCCGGCCAACTTGTTGGAATGGCAAAATTGTAGTACCTCTGAGCAGAAGCTCTTAGGGACGTAGAGTTTGCCATCTTTATACCAGAACCCATCCTCTCCCTTTTGTACTTCACCTGGGCGGTATTGTAGAGGGTCTAGCCGCAGGCAGTTGCGGGGCTCTTCTCAGGTCAGTCGTTCTTATAATCTGGTCAACTTGCCTGTTGAATTCTCCGGCCATCATGGTGGTCATCGCTTGCATCTCATCCCGCAACCCCTTGGCGACCTCTTTGACTTCCTTTCTTACCATCGATCGGAATTCTTGAGCAATCTCGTCTTCCTCTTCCCTCAGGCCCATTATTTCGTGGGCCCCTGCCGTTTCCACCTCTGCCAAAGGTGGATCGATCTCCGTGCAGGTCGCTGCTATGCTCCCCTCCTCTCCAGGCTCGGCCGCCTCGCCCTCTCCATTGGCCATCTTCACCCGGCGCATGTGCCTGGTTAGGATGGCATCTCTGCGCACCGGTGCCTCATCCATCATGGTGGTGGAGGTATGCGGTTGCCACTGGCACGGCCCCGCGCGGGGTTACCAAGAGTTGTTGAATATGGAGAGGGGAGCCCTTCCCAGCGACTTTCCAGGTATCCAGCACGTGCCACGGCGGTGTTGGTGCTCTTGCCCCTTCCTCAGGTTCTGAAAGTTCACTGCTCACTGGAATCTTTTCAGCCATTCGATTATAAAGTTGCCAGGGTGGTTAAACTTCTTATAATTTTACTCTCAAAATGTCAAGCATGCGGTTTCAATGACAAGTTGAGTTTGATACAAAACTACGTTTATTGATAGACCGATACTTTCAGTGTAACAGATTCTTGAGAGTAATGCTAAAGATACATTGATACAATACTTTTAAGGCATACTTCAAAAGGATTCCAAAAGATGGGGGCGAGGGATGCGCTCTCACTCATAAACTATCATAAATGTCTACATTCTCACGGCGTTATCAGGACTCCGTCCTTGCTTTCCCCAGATGTGTCACACTCCCTAAAAGGAATGTATGGGAAGGTACTGATTACTCTTTCTCAAGTTAGTTTCGTTTCTCTCTACTTCTACGTTGCAAGCAATAAAGTAAAAAAGAGGGAGGGGGAAAGAATAACAGAGTTAACAGACCTTGGTCCTCCATAACATTTAACAGGCCAGCATTATGGAGGACCCTAAAATAATCAATTACTAATGGAATTCTACCATGCTTGACACTGGAGAAAGCTCCAGGCCAAAACAAGTTTTGAGAACTGCAAAGCAACAGCAGAGTGAAACTGCTGTTGGTACTCATTTGCACAAATCAAACGTAGAAGCTAGAAGAAACTGCGAGGCAAGATAGAACTGAAGGTGATATGTAATGTAGACGGTAACTTTGAAATGAGCACAAAGGATCAAATGGCTAGTGTAGAAAGGGCCTCGATCTCACTGAAATAACAGCGGCTTTTTCCCAAACAATTTGACTAGAATTGGCTGTGTTCCTTATATCTATCAGTAGTATGTCCCAGTTAAATTCATAGCACTTATATTCTAATAAATGTATTTAATATAATAATAATAAAATAATAAAATTTTATTTATATCCCGCCCTCCCCGCCTAAGCAGGCTCAGGGAGGCTAACAACATCCATAAAATATACAATACAGTAGTTATACAGGACATTAAAATCGACATTATCTAAAAACCATTCTAAATTCACATTCACAATTCACATTTAACATAATTTGACAGTCACAGTGAGTGATATCTAGTGGATGATGATATGTGAGTGATGGTAGTGGATATCAAGATATCTCTATCTATCATGGTCCAGTTGTGTGTGTAAAATGCTGTCAAGCTGCAGCAGACTTATGGCGACCCCAGCAAGGAGTTTTGAAGGCAAGTGAAAAGCAGAGGTGGTTTGCCATTGCCTTCCTCTGCAGAGTCTTCCTTGGTGGTCTCCCTTCCAAGCACTAGCCCTGCCTAGTTTCTGAGATCTGACGATATTTTATTTTTTATTTTATGCTGATTATAATCTGTTTTTTTACTTGGATAAAGGTGGATTAGATAGAGTGAGTCAATATAACCAACAGGATAGGACATTCAATGAACAATACAACAGGATTAGGGTTCTGGAATCAATCAGAAATCTAAAAACAGATCTGAAGCAAAGCGTAAGTATTAATATGACACATTAAATAGAGCAAAAATTACATAATAGGATGCTAGCATGCTGTCTTCTCTCCCTTAGAACGGTTAGTGTAGGGGGGGGAAGCCAGATGAAGATTAAAGTTGAGGGAGTGCCAAAACCATTGCTTACCCACAGAGGTGCAGCTTTCCAAAGTGGATGACCTCTCTCCTCCAGCCCTGGGTTGTTCCAGAATAGTAAGTGCTGCTTGGATGATGCTCAGTGGAGCACAGAGAACTAAGGAAGCTACTGCTACTATAGCATAAAGGAAGAAGCAGGTGCCAGGTTGCCCCCAAATCTCTGGAGAATTCAAGTTTCACTGGGTCAGCAGACGAGCTATCAGTTGTGCATCCAATATTTATCTGAAGCAGAATGAAACAAGATTGCATGTCCCCAATGTTTCTCTATTAGCCAAACTATGTTCTTCTGGGCAGGTCATTCAGAGGTACAGCATTTCAAGTGAACATGCTCTGAAAGCTTGACACAGCATAACACAATTGCACAACAAAATGGAATGAGCATATTGTGAAAGATTCTTTAACAAAGGGCTTATGCAAGAAAAAGGGTTTGCTATAGTACTTTGCAGTTAAGACCCCATGTACCACTGTCATGAACTTATGCTAGACCAAAAGCAGTCATAAGACACAGGACATTAACTAATGTCTGCTCACTTCTTGTTCCTCTGCCTCCCTTGGTCCTGCCCCTTCAGCTCACAGAGTTGGCATTGAGGTTTGAACCGGCACAGTGGATTGCATTCTTAAGTGCAGCTGTTAATGCAGAGATCAGGGAATATCAGGCTAGCAACTAAAAAAACGCTTCCATCTACAGCTGTTTTTGGAAGATCAGGGTATTCATATCAGCATTCATGAATAAGAAAAAGAGAGGGACAGAAAGAATGCTGCCGTGCTGTCAAGTTCAATCTTTCCATCTCTCTTTCAAGAAATGTCTCTTATTAGCATTCATCAAGCCTCTGGTGGGGCTGGTGGTAATTTGTCAATAGCTCCTAATGAAAGAACTGTTAGAAGAACCACTTAAGTATCCTCAAAAATAATAAAAAGACATGAATCTAGACTAGCCTTAAGAATCCTACCACACGAGAAGAACAAGGGATGCAACTAGAAGAAATTAAAAAGTTATGGTGGGTTATCAGGGAAAATTCTAGTTCTAATGTCAGAGAAACAGAGGAACAACCTCCCTTATACCATTTTGTGGTACAGAAAACCCTTATACCACCTTGTCCTTGTACAATCAGCTATTCAATACAGCAACCCCAGGTTTCCTATTGCAACCTCAAATATTTCCACATATTCCCACTGGGAAATCATCTGCTGTGCTCTCATTTTTTCTTACATTCCTTGTGGAAAAAGTAGGATATAAATGTGATAAAAAACTAAAGAAACAACTAAGGGAGAAAGCTTGATAGAAAACCAAGTTATTTCTGAGTGCAAATATTAAAAGCATAATATTTGTACAAACAGTCCACAAATGCTGCTAACTTAATTTATCTGTTTCATGGACCAACTGATTTGGAATTTAAAATAAATGGTACAGCAGATCTAGTGCTTAGAATCCAGAAATGCAGGGTGCAGCTTTCACTGCACTATACGTAAGACTTTCTTGCTTCCTAGCTTCTTCCAAGATCTTAACTAAAGTCATCTAATTTTTTTTTTAAAAAGCAAAATGCTTTTGTTAGATTCCGAGGAGAGCATGTAGGAAGTCTTATGGGGTAAACACCACTGAAGACTCCTGCCGGCCTAAATGTGACCGTAAAAGCATTTGTTTTAATCTATATTTTAAGACAAAGATAATTTGCAATCTATATATTATTTATTAATTGTCACAACACATTGAAATATGCATGAATACACACACAAAGCAAAGTTTCTAAGAATACATAATGCATACTTTTAGCTGGTTATTGTAATTCCCTTGAAATGTGCTGCAGTTAGTGATGCTTCGTAGGAATTAGCTAAATATGTAGAAATGTGGTATGTGATTCAGCTGCAGTTTTGAAATGAGACTCTTTAGATCCCAGGCTGGCCTCTATCGCAGTCAAGCAAATCCATACAGTGGAGCCAGCCACACCTATTATTTAGGGTTTTGTAAACCTGGAGGTTAAAGCCAGCAGCAGTAGTGGTAATGATGGGGGGAACCAGACTAGTGGTAAGGGGTGGAGGGAATGAGGCTTTCCCTCTCCCACAAGTAGACCGTAGACTGTAGATTTATACCCCACCCTTCACTCTGAAAGAGAGTCTCAGAGTGGTTCACAATCTCCTTTATCTTCTTCCTCCACAACAGACTTCCTGTGAGGTAGGTAGGGCTGAGAGAGCTCTCACAGAAGCTGCCCTTTCAAGGACAGCTCTGCGATAGTATGGCTGACCCAAGGCCATTCCAGCAGCTGCAAATGGAGGAGTGGAGAATCAAACCTGGTTCTCCCAGATAAGAGTCCACACACTTAACCACTATACCAAACTGGCACTCCTTCACCAAATTACGTTCTTGTAGATCCCCCTTGTATAAACTACTGAGTTTCTAGAATTTACTGAGTTTCTAGAATTCATAATTTTTCTAATTCTTTGAGGATTGAGCTAATCCTAGAAACTCAGTAGCACCTCAACAATAGGGATTTGTTTCTTATGCTTTAAAAATGCCAAGCAGGCGGTAATATACCAGAACAAGGCGAGGTTTAACGCTCCACAATTAAGAACAGAAGACCATAAAGGAAAGGTGAGTACCTCAAACTGGATTATGGTGTTCTCATTCACATTCAGATCCCTTGTTGTAATGGAATGCTCCCCAACTTCATTTGAAATAAATACCATAGCAGAATCTTCTTCCCTGTTAGAGAAACAAAGGTCATGCTTCATAAATAAATTATTCTATTAGTGCTGCCTTTTTATTTTCACAACACTTATACAGTAATACGCACGGTGCTCCTTTTGAAGAGTATGGACAATAGAGTCCAATGTTCCCACCAGGGTAGAAAAACCAATTGTCCTCCCTTGGTCCAAAGTCAAAGGTATCCAAAAGGATAACGGAATTCTTCAGGTGGTTTCCATCAATAATGAAATTGTCTAGAATCCAGATTTCTTCTTTCTTACCTACGGGGGAAAAATGAATTTTTGACTTTCAGTTTAGTTGCTAAAAAAGAATGCAAAACAAAACACCTGTCTATATAGTATTAGCCGCCCAATGGCTCTCATCAGTGGATAGCTAAATCTGCAGATCAGGGCTACATGGAGCCTAAGCAGATCTTTTTGTACACTTGGGGGACTCCCCAGGTGAGCAGAAAAATCTTAATTTTTTAAAACAGGCAACATCTGGTAATTAACAATCTGAAATGGGAAGCCACTGCTTTTAGCTTGTGTAATTTTTCCTGGCGCATTACCCCTGAAACTGATCTGGAAACTCCAGGTAGTGCAAAATGCTGTGGTGTGCCTGCTGACTGTGAAGTTTGTGGGGGCGCACTTTCAGCTGGTTTAACTGTGACTGCGATCACACTGGCAAACATTGTAATTATTTGTAAAGCTTTCAAATGAAAACTTGTTTGTGCGCAATGGTTGAGTGATCATAGGCCACTCTCCTAGAAGCAACAGGCCTTATTATGTACACACTGGAATAAGGAGGTTGGTCCTGCAGCAACCAAAAGTCACCGAAGAAAAATCTCCAGGTAAAGCTCTGATGTGGACAGCCCAAGTTAGTATGATTTTATCAGATTTCGGAAGCTAGCCAGGGTTAGCTTTGGTTAATATTTGGATGGGAGACCACTACAAAGTCCAGGGTTACTATGCAGGACTAGGCAATGATTCGGCTGAAATTGAATCCGACGAAGACGGAGGTTCTCTACCTGGGTCGAGCCTGTCCGGGGGGAGAGATCCAGCTGCCGGCCCTTGACGGGGTACCACTAATACCGGCCCCTAAGGTCAAGAGCTTAGGCGTGCTTCTTGAGTCCTCCCTTACAATGGAGGCCCAGGTAGCAGCCACTGTTAGAGCTGCCTTTTTTCATCTTCGGCAGGCATGGCAGCTGGCCCCTTACCTGGAGCGCAATGACTTAGCGACGATAATCCATGCTACGGTCACCTCAAGAATAGATCACTGTAATGCTCTCTACATGGGGCTACCCTCGATGCTAACCCGGAGACTACAACTAGTGCAGAATGCTGCAGCATGGCTGTTAATGGGGCTGCTGCGATGGGAGCACATTCAGCCAGTGCTGAGGGAGCTGCACTGGTTGCCTGTTGTGTTCCGAGTTCGCTTCAAGGTGTTGGTATTAACCTTCAAAGCCCTTTATGGTCAGGGACCTGCCTATCTACGGGACTGCCTTTCCCCATATATCCCCCAGAGAGCACTGCGATCAGGGACAAAAAATCTGTTGCCTGCCCCTGGCCCAAAAGAAGCCAGGCTGTGTGTGATGAGATCCAGGCCTTTTTCAGTGGCAGCACCAGAACTTTGGAGCACCCTTCCAGAAGCCATAAGGGGCCTGCGAGATTTGTCTACGTTCTGCAGGGCCTGTAAGACCGAACTGTTTAAACAGGCCTTTGCTGTTTGACTGAAAAAGGGCTGCCACCGGACATCTTATAGAATGCTGGCGATCACAGTCGAGAATTCAATACCGCCTGTACTGTACTGAAACAGCACTATAGAATGGTTTTAAAATTGATATAAGTAAATTATGGTTTTATAAGTTTTATTGGATTGATTGTATTTTATGATGTTGTAAGCCGCCCTGAGTCCACTTGCGGAGAGGGCGGGATATAAATTGAAAGTAATAAATAAATAAATAAATAAATAAATAATAAAAAAACCCTCTGAATGTCTCTTGCCTTGAAAACTCTACTGGGTTGCCATAAATTGGTTACAACTTATTGCCATCATTTTACACACACACGGTCAGATATTTTGGAGAGGTTATCTTGTGGCTGGAATCTGGAAGACCACATCAACTTGCCTTGAGTATTTCCTCTATTTATTGCTAAGTTTTGAATAAAACCTTTTCCTGACATTACTCTGTCCATCAAACAGTAAGCTTCTGGTGATAAGTGCACCCTTTGGTTTGGTTTTTTTTAGTACAGATAAAGTGAAACTTCACATGGCATCATTAAAAATTGTGAAGACATGAACAAAAGCATTACAAAATTTTCAGTCTTATTGCTGCTAAGCCAAAGCAAGCGTCTTCAACTAGTTTTAGAGGACACCTGTAGTTTTGGATTCCTTGTTACCATTGTTGTAAGGCTGCCAGAGTCTGAACCGTGTAGCGTTGATTCGTGCTGTGTATGGCAGTGGGATGTTAATGAAGAGAACATCAGTTGTTTGAGTAAAGTAAAACTCATCTATCAGATGCCAAGTAATGCCACCATTGATGGAATATTGAAGAAGAATTGAATGAGACCTCTCTGGTATACCTAGAACAAAGGGAAGACACCATAACAGCACAGAAACAGTCATTGGGAGGATGAATGCTTAGGTGGCTTACTGTGGTTGCAGAGCTCTTAACGAAAAGCACAGAAACAAAAACCTTAGTCATTCTGCTAATTTGCCAAAAAAAAAAAAAATCATAGAGATAAAACAAAAGGGACAATACCTGAAAGAAACACAAACTGCAGTACTGAAAGATCCCTTTGCCTGTGTTTGAGCTATTCTGAAACCACAGAAACCTGGAGGATCCTGCTGCCTGCTGCTCACCTTTTGAGCTGAACACCCATCAGCCAGTGGCTAACGGTAAACTAGTTGGTATCTGTGACATGAGTCAGGTTGAAGGGTTCCCTGGCCCAACTTGAGTCACACAAAACAATGGGGATCTAACATTCCCAAGAGCTACAGGGCCCAATGTGGCTTGGGAGGAGTAGAGGTTTCATCATTCTCTCCTGGGCCATTTTTCTGAGCCAAACAGCTGTGGAGATGCACTGTTCAGCTCTACAGAATGCAGTGCCCCACATCAGGGCAAATGCCCTCCACCCTCATGGCTGTTTCAGCTCAGAAAAACAGCATGGGAGGGCGGCTGAAGCCCTTCTTCCTCCCACCAGGCTTCTGAGCTGAATCAGGCCCCAGAGTGCTTGGGAATCTTGGTGTTATGTGGGACTGCAAGTCAGATTAGGGAACCCCCAGCCTAATTCATATCAGACATTGTCCAGTGTGGTCCTAAAGGTTTATAATATGGCTGTCAGCTTGTATACATTGAAGTCTTACTTTATGACCTGAACTGTTTATTTACTGTGAACTAACCCCATGCCTTTTGCTACACTAACCCTAGTATTGTAGAGAGATGGCCAGGAGGGGGGAAGCCAGAATACCAGCAGGCCTTTGAAGTGTAAAACATCTAGCTGTTCCCAGGCGCCTGAAAGAGACAAGCAAGGCCATTGCAGAGGAGGAGAGACTGCTATGTAGGTGGGAGATAACAGATAGCCGCCCTGGCTTTTCTCAGCAGAGAAGCCCCAGTTTTATGGTGGGAAATGATTTAAACCCCCTGGCCTTTGATGTGTATTCTTATATGCTCATGCTTGCACCCCTTTCGTTATTAGTATCAATGAACCTGCGTTGTGGAATGCATTGCTGTAATCAATAAACAGAAACTTTGTTTTCAACAAAGCTAAGCCTGTTCCTTGTTGAAACTTCAATGTTCCTGCGCTGACAATGGCAATAACATGGGAGTTTATTGTGGCATGTTTTTGTTTTTTTAAGAAGGACCAACATTTTCTCCAAATATGGTTTACAGACATAATACGAAATAGTAGTTCAAATATTCAGTTCAAATCTCAAAATTATGGATATTCTTCAATTCTTAATTATAATCTGGCAGCATTTCACAAATTCTATGTAAGGTCTGAGTACAGATCAATAGAAACTGTTTACATTAGCAAAATTAATACATATTTAGTAATATAACCTTGACACCTCATGCAGGAGTCAATGAAAAACATCAGGAAATCAGGCAGCAGACCTAATCTCCTGTCCACAGTGGCATTTTGGATGTTGTTAATGGCTGCAGGTTCTTGCAGGGGTACAAGAGCTGCAGTAATTGCATTTTCATGAACTTTGTGACAATAAAACATTGGGTACTGCATCTTCAGGCTCAGAACTGCTAACAGTCTGGAGCAATCCCATTTTGCTGAACAGCATAGATTATGTTACTCTATATATTACAGTGGGCAAGTAGAATTGCTAAAGTAAATAGAAACATTCACCTTACCTTTGGCTAAAAATTTGAATGAAAACTGGATGTAGATTGTAGTAGTACAGTCTAAGTCCCTTGAAACAAGCATTCTCAGCCCTTCCTGAAAATTCAGAATCAATACAGAGTAATTATTTCCCTCAAAATAAATTCAGCATTTCTATTCAATTTTGCTTAACAGTTCCAAGTTGGTACTGTAAAGACATGTATAAGTACCATGAGATATTATTACACTATGGAATGGAGATGCTGATACTTTGTACACATGTTAATTCAGATTAAGCTTGCTGAAAATGTGACTTGCCAAGTTAAACTCAGTCAATCAATGTATGATGGGGTCTGCAGTGGTTTGGTCACTGAACCCACATCTACAATTCCAAACAAAGAGGAAAAACACAGGTTGCTTACCTGTAATTGATGATCTTCGGGTAGTCATCTGTGCAGTCCCACACATGGCTTCTACACTCAGCCACAAACCCGATCTCAGAGAATAGATTAGTTACTCTCAGGCGTTTTTGGTGCGCTTTTCCTCTTGCTCTGGGGAGCAAGCATCCACTGTGCATGCCTGAAGCGAGGGGAAGGTATTCCATGCACTCAGTTTCTTCAAGCCGCCATTGAGAAGACCAATGAAAGGGAATGAAAAGATCAACCAGCAGCGGGGAAGGTTGGATAGGCGTGTGTGACTGCACAGATGACCACTCAAAGATCATCAGTTACAGATAAGCAACCTGTTTATCTTCATTGTGGTCTCTGTGCAGTCCCACACATGGGTGACTAGTAAGCTTGCATTACAGAAGGCGGGTGCTGGCTTAAGAAACAACATGTGTACAGGTAATGCATAAATTAATGAAGTTAAAATTCTGTACTTACAGTTCAGGAAATCACATGGTCCATTTAAAAAAATAGGTTTATTTACTGACAGACATGGAGGCAAAATGAGTTTTACAAAGACTGACACTTTCTCTCAGAGGCCCCCTTACATATGTTATCATAACTGTTATAATTTCAAGTAAAAGCGGGAATGCTAAGCAGGAACATTTTGTGGGCAATTTACGGCCTTCCCTCCAAAAGTCCTGGGAATGCAGGTGTTTTCTAATCAGTGTCTGATTCAGCAACCGGCCTTGAAGTTGCAGTTCAGGTCGGCGGAAATGCTTGGAGTAACTAGTTACAAAGATAAGCGAGGCCAAAAGTAGGGAAGCGAAGCAGCAGTGTCAATGAACTATAATAAGGCAAATTACAGAAATGGCAGAATATAAAATCATGACAAGCCACTTGACAAAGAGACGTCAATGGAAAATGGAGCAAAGCACAGCTTGTCCAAATGAAGCATCTCGCCATGCACAGACATCCAAGGCGTAATGTGAGGTGAATGTAGATGAAGAGGACCATGTCGCAGCAGCACATATGTCCTCTAAGGAGATGCCCTGGCAAAAGGAAGATGAAGTGGAGACAGCCCTAGTGAAGTGTGCCTTGGGATTCACAGTTAGGGGCTGTTTGGCCAATTCATAGCATAGGGTTATAGCTGATACAACCCTGATTATGCTTTCCATAAGCTATGAAATGTCTGGAATCCTTACGGAAGGGTCGTGTTCAATCCAAAAAGAAAACCAGTGCTGTAGGCACATCAAGGTTATGCAAGGCTAGCTAGCCATTGTCCTTGGGATGCTGAAAGAAGGAGGGAAGCACCGTTGACCTTGATAGGTGGAAAGGGGAGATAACCTTGGGTAGGAAAGAAGGGTCTGGTTGTAGCACAACCCTGTCCTTATGGAAGAAAATAGAAAATCTATCTTGTACATGTGGTCTGTGCGTCTGGACGAGATTGGTGTGGAAGCTAGTTTTGCCCAGGGGACCTTGGTTGCTTGGAGAAGCACTGAAGTCATGTTGGACTGTATCGAAATCCATGTCATTAATGATCGGCTGAGGTAGTGTGACCGGTAAGGCTAGTGCTTGGGCCATGTGCTTGACAAAATCCCCGTAAACTCTGAGATCCTCCGAGGGAGAGACACAGGCTTCCTATACGATGTGTTGTGGGGAGGAGGGTTCGGCGTCGGAGTCTGTAGCTTCCCATTGATGGATGTCAGAGTCAGCTTCTGAGTGGGTTGAAGATGTTTCACCTTCAGAGGGTTCTGTAGGTTGTCTAGGTGGAGTATTTGGCCTCGGTGGTTGGGCTGGAGTCTTTTTCGGCGCCAGTGGTTTTTATTCCTTAGATGGCACTTTCAACATTGGGGCTTCTGGGGTTCGGTGTGGGTCCCAATGACAAGAGTGGCATAAGACTGTAGATCAAGTATCCCAGTTCGGTGGCGGTCACGGGAATGCAGTCGGCATCGGGTAAGCCCCATACAGATACTGCCACTGTCTTTGGTCCAAGTTGGGAGGTGGGAGTGGTGGTGGAGGCGGGTGTTCCACTGCTAGTTTCAGTGTCGGTGGTTCCCTCGGTTTCTCAGGCTGTCTAGGAGGAGTCTCCTTAGGGACATCTCGAGGTGGAGTCTTTGGTCTAGGAGGCGGGCTGCTCTCTGCTCCCAATGAGATAAAGTTAGCAGTTTGCTGGGTTAAATCTATCTCAAAGTTGGAGGTGCCAATCCCTTGGGTTTGGAACTCCTCCTGTGTTAGCTGCCAAATTGGTGAATCCAGGAGCCTGAGAAGTTGGAAGGTACCTGGTGTTAGCACTTGGTATGAAGTGGATTGGTCGGAGTGGCCATGAGGGCTCTTAGTAGAGTCCTTCTGGTGGCTCTTATCTTTGTGCCATTTGTGCTCTTTACCCTCCTTGCGTTTTTTGGCAGGAATGGAGGTATCCGAGTCAGTTGCTGAGATCAGGCGTTTCAGCACCAATCGGTTGGCATTGGATTGAACTGGCATCAGGACCATCAACATGGAGGGGGTAGACGTGGATGCGAGGCCCGAGTCCGCTGGGGACACCATAGTGGGTGTGGTAAGTGTGGCCTCCAGAAGAGCTGTGTGAAGCCTCGCTGCCCGGTTCTTTCAGGTTTGCTGAATTTCAAACAGTCTCTGGTTTGTACGCTTCCCCGAGGCAGAGAAGACAGAGGTCATGGCTGTCGGGTGGTGGGAGCTTGCTGTTGCACTTACAGTGTTTGAAACACCCCCCCATGCGCCGATGGAAGGCTGGATGTAGAAAGGAAAAATTTCCCTCGGCGGGGGGGGGGGGGGAGTTGCTACCGGTGATCGTAATTCACCAAGTCCACTTTTGTTATAGGAAATGAAAAAAGGAA
This sequence comes from Heteronotia binoei, assembly GCF_032191835.1. Lineage (NCBI taxonomy): Eukaryota > Metazoa > Chordata > Lepidosauria > Squamata > Gekkonidae > Heteronotia > Heteronotia binoei. The sequence goes on from NC_083230.1 coordinate 6,277,327, forward strand.
AGGCGAGGTGAAGAAAATAGGCAATTGAGTACCAATGAGAGGAAGAGAAGTAAGCTCTTATCCATGTGGCAGTCAGAAAGGAATTGGCAGGATCCTCATGCCCATCCCAGTGGGCATGCGCGGTAGAGGCACTGCACATGCCGACTGGGAAGGACGCAAAAATCCTTTTTTTTAGGCTTTAGAAGAACCGATCGGGATTGGCACAGGCGCACTATATCCCATCAGTGTGAAGCACAGAGACCACAAAGAAGATCATCAAGAAAAAGTACAAGGATCACAGCAGAAACTACAAATATAAACCAAAAATGTAAAATGCTCTGGGCTTAAGAAAACATTAAATGGGTCAGCATGGAGAGAGAGAGGGGGGGGGGGGCGCGGGATTAAAGTGAGAATGGAGAATACAGTGAAAAAGGACCTTGTGGAAAATAACCAGAGAATAATGAAAGGATTTTTTAAAACAAGAACTCAGTGTACTCTTAATTAAATTGTTGGATATTAACTTCTAACCCCTTTAAAGATAAGAGCTGTTCCAGATTTGATAGTGTCGCCATTCAAATTCCCTCTTTCGGCTCCATAGACTTCTGGCCAAATATCAGGATGCAGATTACCATTGAAGTCGTCTTTCAGCACAGAAGGGAGAGGAGTAGTAGGAACACAGTAGGGCCCCCCAAAGCCTCTGTCACACCTGATAACAAATTGTGGAAAGTGCATATGAAGGGAGCATTATTTCTCTGGACAAATCAGATACACTAATAAGACATATAATTAACTAAATGCAATACTTGTCTCTTACACACAGCGGCCAGCATCACAAATTCCATGGCCAGAGCACATCCATGGGCATCCAGTGGCTAGGATTACATTATCAATAGCCCATGTATCTCCACCATGAGTATAATCATGTTGGATCCATCGGAATCGTGTCCTGGGTGAGCTGAGAAAAGAGAAATGAACAGAATAATTCAGTATGTTGCATTAAGTATTATGGTTCATAGTTACCGTTTTCACACACAGCTTACCTCGCAGCCACAATCCTGTTCCCTCCACAGCGTCCGGTCGGATTTCCCACCATCTGCGCTGAAGTTACAGGAAGTGCAGCGGCTTTTGCGTAGCAAATGTAAACCGCTAAAACCCAGTTCACGTTTGCTATGCAGAAGCTGCGGCACTTCCTGTAACTCCGGCGCAGATGGTGGGAAATCCGACCGGACGTTGCGGAGGGAACAGGATTGTGACTGCGAGGTAAACTGTGTGCGAAAACAGTAATAGTATTATTATGTACAGAAAATAATATACTTGTACTTACATCCAGGAGTTCAAATGTGTCTCAAATACCTACATCATGTTATATACTAATTTGCTTTTCAACCCTGTCTATAATTTTGAATGGTTTTCTTCCATTGCATTTTATTTGAAGAAGTGTCCTTGCACATGAAATCTCATACCTTTAAAACTTTGTTAGTCTTAAAGGTGTTAGTCTTAAACTTTATTAGATTGTAAGTAAAAGCGCAAAACAAATGATCATCTATTCCAGATTCTCTTTATATAAGATAACTGTTTCAGATATACACTGAGAAAATATACAACGTGAAGTTCTAATAAAGAACTCCATTTCCAATTTGTGGCAGTGTAATGTTTGAAAACTTCTGTAAGGAAAGGGGACTTAGGGTGAATTAACACAATCATGTATGTGGTGGTGAGTGCTATTATTATGTGATAGCTGTGTCTCTGAATCATGAGGAAAGCCTTGAACCACAAGGAAAGATATAAATGTTTTAATAAATAAATAAAAATAAAATTCTAAAATGTCCACCATGGTTTTCAAGTACACTTATGATTTTACATGACCATGTGCAATAGAGAAGGAATTAACATGCAGCAAACTTATATGACTTGTCTGCCTGAAACTGATACTATTTTACATGCTCACAATTGCTTGATAGTCTGTTTTGCTTTTACAGTCCCAAACAGAGAAGAAAAACAGTGAACGTGAATCTGATTCTCCCACACCTTTCAGAATCGGTCTGTCAGAAGGTTCCCATATCCCTTTTTAAAGTTTTAAAAAACTCAAGTCTGGCATTTGGGGATCTAGCCTGAAATTCTGAGAACATTTTCCTTGTGTAAAAACCATTGATTAGAATAGTTTTTTTTAGAAGACAACCTTAGGATTGCTTCCATAGTTGAGAGCTTTTTTTTTAAAGGGAGAAATTGGGGGAAAGCAGTTTTTTCAGGCAAAATTTGAGTGTAAATAAACTCTGTACAGATAAAAATAACTGGAAAAATGTGTAGGATTTCTCCAGTGGTGGGATTCAGCCGGTTTGCACCAGTTCTATAGAACCGATTCCTAAAGTTCTATTGGTTCTGAGAACCGTTTGTTGGCTGGGGGGAGGGGGGGAGAAACTGCGGCAAGGAGCGCTGCAAGTCCGGGTCCTTCTGAGCCCAAATCGGAGGAGCAGCTAAGGCTCAAAGGACCCAGATACACCCCCAGAGGATCGCGGTAAACGGCAGTCTGACCTTCTGCATGCTTACTCGAAAGTAAGCCACACGGGATTCAAGGGGAGTTACTTTTAAGTAAACGCGACTAGCGGCGCAGCCGGGCAATCTAGCTGCTAGGCGCGTCAGGCTAGGTCCCAGCGAGTTCTGTAAGGCTTACTTAGGAGTAAAAGCGCACCGGTTTGCAGCCTAAACGCGCCCTGGACAGCTACAATCCTATGCTGTTGCTAAGAAATCCCATTGAGGTTTGCTCCGAACTCTGCATTCAGCAATGTTTACTCCCGAGTAAGCCCGGACTGCTCCCAAACCTCCCTGGCTGATTCTGCATCTGCGTAGAAGACACAAAGAAGCAAACACGCAGCGCGGGGATGGGGGGGGGCGAGAAAGGAAGGTGGAATGATAGTTTGGAAATTGGTTTCGCCCCAGCCCACCTGTCCCTGCCACTCAACCCTCCTCCTCCTGGCAAAGATCGTACTCCCGGTTACTTCTTAAATCACATATTACGTTGAGCACCAACTCCCCACCCCTGCCGAGCTGGGAGGTGTAAAGACTCTGGAGGGGGAGGGAGATGTCACGTGGGAACAGCCCGGCCGGGGACGACGGCAGTCGCTTTTCAAAGGAAATTGCCTGGCTGGCCACTTGGGCGCATTTCAATATATGGAAATGACCAGCGGCTTGTGCAATAAATCAACACTCAAGACTTTTGGTCATTTTTTCCCTCCTCTCTGTCCTTCAGTTTTCTCATTCTTTCTTTCCTGGGCACATCAGCAAGCCATTGCATCACCGATTCCCCGATTCTCTATTAATTTCCCTCGTCTTTCCTTATTAGTGTCATCATCATCAATAGCAGCTAGCTCAAGCATTATAGCAATTTGGTCCCCAAACAAGCGGGACTTTTGTGTAACTTGTTATTTCAGATGGCGAATATTGTGTAGTTAGACATCCCCTTTTTTGTTAGATTGATTGCAAACTTAAGACGCAAAAGGAGTCCTCCAAAAACTGCAGGAAAGTTTTTTTGTTTGCTTGTTTAGAAAATGCTTTTTAAAAAGCATTGTGTGCGTTGGCCCCATGCATATGAGGTCTTGGAAGTTTTTTTAAAGACCTGAGGTTTGGAATTGTTTTGCATTTTTGCAATCCCTACGCGGAAAAGGTGTAGTATATTGGCGTATGCAACCAGGCAATGCTATCAGTAGGAAAAGGATGAGAAATAAGCGTGCACGGAGTTTCTTGCCCAAAGGGGACTTCACTTTAGCTTAGTCAGAATTTTTCAACTCCAGCCCCTACCCCATGTTACATAGCTTTGCCTTTCTTGTACAACGTTCTGTGAAACGTTAGCCACCATTTACCCAATTAAATGCCTGATCCTAGAGTGTTTGCATGCCTCACTGCTGTAATTTGCTTTCCGGAAAACATGCATAGGATAACCTAACAGTGCATAGTAGGAGTCAAGCAGCACCTTTAAGACCAACTAAGTTTTATTCAGAATGTAAGCTTTGTTGGTTTTAAAGGTGAAACTTGACTCCTACTTTGTTCTACAGCTTCAGACCAACACAGCTGCCCACCTGGTTCTAAAAGTGCATGTTTCCTTGGAAGTAAATTCCACTGAAGGGTGGGGCGGGGAGTCAACTCTAAAATTTGCAGGGGAGAGTAGGGGAATATCAGCTCTGTTACTTACAACACCAGTACTTGAAATCTGTTTACACATTCAGCTGCAAATTGGCAGGTGCTGAAAAAAGTAGAAAGATGGTCCAGACCAAAGATCTGAAGTCCAAAATCCAGTTTCTTGCAGAGGTCAGCAAGATCTCATCTTGAAGCTCCAAACAGAACAGGCCCCACCCCTACCCAGAGTCTGCTAATCAGAATTTAGAGTCTCATTTAACTAGTGTTGCTAACAGCTATTAATAGAACTATCATCCATGGATTAGTCTAGTTCCCATTCAAAAGCAACTAGTGGCAATCACTTTATTTTGTGACAATCAATTCCATGTTTATTATGCTTTTGGCTCTCCATCCTGAGTCTACCAAACATCGATTTCATTGGACATCCCACATTCCTGTGTTATGAGAGGGTATTGAATAATTTCTCTCTGTCCTGTACAGGCCATGCACCAATTTTATGAACTTCTGGCATGCCTCTTCCCCACTTAGTATTGATGTAGGTGCATGTGTGAATCAGACTTCAAGTGTGTGAATTGAATCCATTCAAAAGTGTAGCATTTGAGATAATGTAACATGGTGTTCACCCTGACCACCATGGCCCAGGCTAGTCTGATGTCGTCAAATCTCAGAAGCTAAGTATGGTCAGCCATGGTTAGTGCTTGAATGGGAGACCACCAAGGAAGTCCAGGGTCATTATGCAGAAGTAGGCAGTGGCCCAGCTAGCCTGATCTTATCAGATCTCAGAAGCTAAGCAGGGCTGGCCTTGGCTAGTATTTGGAAGGGCGACCTCCAAGGAATGCCAGGGTCCTGATGCAGAGGGAGTGGCAAACTGCCTCTGAAACATCTCTTGATTAAAAAACAAGTCTATCTTGTCACCTAGTGGTGCATAATGCTAAAACAGCTAGAACTTCTGGCTGCCAGACAATCTTAGGATTTCCTGGCTATACTACACACAATGCATCATCATCATCTGGCAGTGTGGTAATATTACCAGATCCTAAGATTGTCTGGCAGTCAAAATTCTAGCTCTTGTAGCATTATGCACCACTATGTAGTGAGCTAGACTTTTTTAAAGGCAAGAGAAATTTCAGAGGCAGTTTGCAGTTGCTGCCTCTGCGTCATGCCCCTGGTATTCCTTGGAGGTTGCCCTTCCAAATACTAACCAAGGCCAGCCCTGCTTAGCTTCCAAAAACTGACAAGATGGGGCTATCCTGGGCTATCCAGGGCAGGGCAGGGAGTGGGACATAAATGAAGTAAACAAATAAACAGGCATTTTAAAGTGTATAAATGCAAGGATTGATCACATTTTTTACTTCACCCTTTGTCCAAGGAGTTCAGGGTAACCACATATGGTTCTCCCCTAGTCCATTTCACACTCAGGACAACTTTGTGAGGTAGATTAGGCTGAGAGATAGTGACTTGGCACAAGATTACCCAGTGGCAAATCACCTCTATTCATCAGTTGGTTGTGTAAGATCCTTGACCATTTTGGGGATACTCTTCATGTCTCCCAGTTCAAGGGGAGCCTCCATTTTGCAGACTTTTCTAGTCATTGGTGTATCTTGAATTAAGCCTGTATCAAATTCCATAATTAGGGCTGTCACCCGATTAAAGAAATTTTAATCAATCTTACACATTTTAATCTATCCATTTAATGTGAGAGATATGTGGAGTATGCCCCAATGTAATTTTTTTCCTCTACTGCAGCTGTAGAAAGCTCTGAATTTGATTCAAACATTGAACAAGTTGTCTTAACCTCTTTTACTGTTCTTATTGCAGTATTTAATGCGTGAATTATTAAACTACCTTTCAGTATATCTTTTGGTATAGTTAAAATGGTCATTAGGACATAGAACCTGTTGTTAATTTATTTGAATCCCACCACTGGATTTCTCCCTTTATTCTTCAGCATGTAGAATAGCTAGACTTATTTGATTATAGGAATACTTTCTCTGTGATTGATTTTTATGGCCGATGACTTAACAGGCCAGATTTCTGGTTCAAACGTTTCAACCATTTAACGCAGTGGAGCTGAGGAAAATGAAACCGCAATTAGCCATGCTTGATCACCAACCAGTTCAACTCATGTCTTGCCCACCAATCACAAAAAGTCTGTTCAGTTGTATCGAAGGAAATCTAGAAAAGAAGCGGCAGTATTACAGTGCTTTCTCACATTAATAGTTTTTTCTTGCCGCCACTGCCTTCTGCTGCCTGTCTGCCAATGCCTCAAATTTTTAAGACGTACAGTAAAAGATATAAATTCACGAGGTTTTTTTTTCTTTTTGACATTTACTATTTAGGTGTTTGTGTGTTTTTGGTATCTTACAGCACAGGCCTGAATATGGAATGAACAGCAAGTGATTCTGTGCTTTTTACAAGTTGGTCAATTTAGTGTTTCTTTTGTTTCATTAACTTAAGTAATTTAGTTCTTGGCAGCCGCAAGCTGCAGTGACCTGGGCCGGAACCACCAGTGGCTACTGCACAGGCTTTAATGCTGCTCAGCACTGTGCTATGTTTAAAATGAACTTTGCCAGGGACACGGAAGCCAATTGATCAGAGGCTCATGTATCTTGCAACCTCTGGGGTTTGAACAAGTTAAATTTGCCTGGCAATCATGTTTATGTCAAAGTTCACAGCATGCCTAATAGCAATATTAGAATCAATGGGTTTCAGTCCAAACTCCTGTTCACACAAGTGGAATGCATTTCTGCACCCACAAAGAGGACTCTGTTTCTAACTGTTCCAGTTCCTAAACATTGAACATTTGGTTTCAACCATCCGTAAAATTGTTCATCCACAGTTTCTGTTACTATAAGGCCAGCAATGCAGCTAAAATCAACCAACGTTTTTGCAGTAAAAGAAATACGATTAAAAAGCTGGAATTACTGTATGAAATAGTCAAACCAATAGTAGATGCAGACAGGGCACGTTTGGAGAAACTTTTGGTGGATGCAAGTCCATCTATCTCTAGATATCTAGAGATAGATATCTCTAGATATCTATCTCTAGATAGATAGCTAAATTCTGCCATTACCTGGTGAAGTTGCATACTAAGAAACAAGAAATGGTAGGTTTTGTATGATCTGTTTGAATTTTAGGTTATAAACGATTTTATATATTCAGATTTAAAGGATTTTATATTAATTTGAACTGATTCTGGATTTTAAAATTGGTTAAATTATATTTTAGTTATCCCCGACCTGTATAGGTGTGGAAAAGTTTTAAGTATTTTATCGTATTTTATGTATTTTAGGAGGGGTTTTACATGATGTGTTATAATTTTTATATTGGTCTATGACCGTAATAAAAAGTTCATTCATTCATTCATTCATTCATTCATTCATTCATTCATTCGTTCATACTGTATGAAATCAAAATGGCAGTCTCACATTGTTCCTTGTGGAAGGTAGACAGTAATTCGCTTCCAGTTCTGGAATCTTTCTGAGATGTAAATGGAACTCTCCATGTATTGTTGGCAGCCTATCTTTGGAGGAACACATTCCTCGGTAACCAAATGCCAGTCTCTCCCACTGTTTAGGGAATACTGAAAGTGAATACTGTGGGAATTGCTGAATGGCTTGCTGCAGCCCATGTTCAGTTCAAACTGCATTAAGGTAGAGTCAGACACGTGGAAATCCCAAGTCTCAGCATAACGCGGTTTTCCTAAAAAGAGATCAGAGAAAGAAATCATTATACTGCTTTTGACTTGCAAACAGATATTTCAGAACAGTAGACTGTTTCCTTCCCTATTGGGCAACAAGAAAGTATTACAACTGTTTTTTGTGTGTGTGGGGGGGGAAATCAGTATATCCATATTTCATTTAATGTGAGTCTTACCTATATTTTCACTGAATACAAGTGCTGTGTCCATGGACAGACAATCAATGTCTACTTGCCCTCCTTGGATCCTGTACCAATTAGCTTGTAAATCTACAGATCCATCAAATTTATCCTGGAAACCAGCCTGAGAGCTGTCGTTCATTCCTACAAGCACATCATCTAAAGCCCACTGTGCCGAATGTTTCCCTGTAAACAAACAGAAAAATGGGAGCAGTATTCTTCACATTATACATTAACCAGTTTGACTAAGTTGCAGTACAAAGCTACAGAAAAAGCCTTATCAAATTTGTGAGCTTTGTTTGTGTGATAGTCAGGAAGAAAAATGAAGGGAGGTGGAAAGAATCGATGAAACAAGGTGGGGAGTCAAATTATCTCATGAGTCTCATAAAATTCTTCCCCCTAAATATGCACGCTGCAGGCCAGCTGGGGAAAATCTATTCAGATTTTACCAAGTCACGCCTAACCCTCAAACAATTTGCTTTAATTCAGTGAATTAGGGCTTACAACCATGACGTCTGACATATGTTGGATTCACAGTCAGAAATGCATAAGATGAACTAACCTCCCCTTTAGCATCAGGCAAACAAATGTTTTTAAAGGTGAGCCCCCCCCCCCCACGATGTTCCTCTGACAGTGAGTTTGGCCATGCATCTGTGACCTGTCAGGTGTCAGATGTATTGTGAAATCTGGCTCTGAGTCCCATATGTACAAGTGGGGCACCCCACTACCAATGATGCAAAGGAAAAACATCTCATGTATACCCTGAATTTGCTCCATCATCAGCTGAAGTGAGAATTCAACACATTTGGGGGATCAGGGCCACAGACCACACACATAATTCATTGCCCAGTTATGCATGGCTGAATTTAAGAGCACATTTATTGCATTACATCCTACATTTTGAACTTCCCAGTGGTATGCAGTGTCTGCTTTTGTAGAAAAGAAATAGAAATGTCAATTGTAACTTCCCCAACCATTGGATGGTTGAAAAATTAGGTACTTACTAAAGTGTAAAAGAATACAATGCAAGTGTTAGTGACTGAAGAGCTCCAGAAGGATCACCACAAACTGGGTAAGTAGACAACAATGTGGCAAGATAAGTTCAATGCAGGTAAGTGTAAGCTGATGGAACGCGCCCCCCCTTCAATTGTATGGTAATAGGGTTTGAACTTGCTGAGACTGAGAGAGAAAGATCTCAGGGGCATAGTGGAGATTTCAATGAAACTGTCAACCCAGTGCGCTGCAGCAATGGAAAAGGCAAACTCTGTGCTATGGATTTTTAAGAATGGGATTGAAAATAAAACAGCCAATATTAAAATGCCCCTGTATAGCGCTATTGTGCGGTCAATCTGGAATACTGTGTGAAATTTTGACCATCGTACCTCAAAAAGGTCACTGCAAATCTGGAAAAAGTACAGAAGAGAGCAACCAAGAGGTTTAAGGTACTGGATTTTTCTGGGATTTTTCAATTTAGAAGAGACAACTAAAGGGGGACATGATAGAGATTTATAAAATTATGCATTGGGCAGAGAGAGTGGGCAGAGAGGACTTCTCTGTGTCCCAAATGCTAGCACTGAAAAGCATCCAATGAAATTGATGGCCAGTAGACTCATACTCAAGAGCCCCGTGGTGCAGAGAGGTAAAGCTGCAGTGCTGCAGGCGGAGCCCTCTGCTCACGACCTGAGTTCGATCCCAACGGAAGCTGGTTCAGGTAGCCAGCTCCAGGTTGACTCAGCCTTCCATCCTTCCGAGGTCGGTAAAATGAGTACCCAGCTTGCTGGGGGGAAAGTGTAGACAACTGGGGAAGGCAATGGCAAACCACCCCGTAAAAAGTCTGCCGTGAAAACGTTGTGAAAGCAACGTCACCCCGGAGTCGGAAACGACTGGTGTTTGCACAGGGGACTACCTTACCTTACCTTAGACTCAGGACAAACAAAAAAACATCACTTTTTTCCTGCAATGAGTGATTTAAATGTGGAACTCACTACCAGATGTACTGACAGCCATAACCATGAACAGTTTTAAAAGGGGATTAGACAGATTCATGAAGGACAGGTCTTTTTTTCCCTATAAAGCACAGGTCTTTCAGTGGATGTAGCCATGGTGACTAACGGGAACCTCCACGTTCAGAGGCAATAAACCTTTGAACACCAGTGTGAAGAGGCAACGTCAGGAAAAGGGTCAGTCTCTATGCCCTGTTGCTGACCTCCATAGTGATTGGTTGGCCACAGTGTGAGAAAGGGTGCTGAATGGACCCTTGGTCAGGGCTCTTCTTATGTTCTGAAATGTTAGGTACAATTCTACTGAACTATTATCTACTACTTGGGGTTTTTTTAATGGATTTATGTTGTGTATGTGGACTAAGGTTGTGTATAAGTAGTAATGTCCCTGCCTGGGGCCGGCCTGCCTGCCTGAGCTTGAGGACTCCGGAACAATGGGCGGGAGGATCCAAATCCCCGCTGCCCTGCTCCAATCAAGGGCCCCCTGCTGGTTTGAATGATCTAATGGAGTCCTAGCGCGGGAACCCTGAAGTGTATATAGTTGGCCCCTTTGGCCCAGTTAGCCTCGTCTCAAGTTCAGCCGTTACTATGCTGCACTGAATAAATGAGCGATGATCACTGCGACCTCATCTCCTCCTTGCATTGAACCCACTATATTATAATTTAAAACAAACAACAACAGAAGAACAAGTGGAAAAAACTTAAAATCTAACAAAGTAGGATTTTTGGGGGGGAGAAAAAAATACATAAAGCTAAGACAAAATTATAACAACAGCGGTGGAAGAATCTAAACATAATTGTTGTTGCTATAATTCTATGTAGATTATTCACCATGTTGAGGTTGCCACCATCGGAAAGCAGTTGCTGATGTTTTGGCTTCACGAGGCAGTTCTATTGATACTATCTGTGGTTCTAAGAAAGACATGAAGTCCAGTTCCCGTAGCAAATGCCAGCTTATTCCATTGTCGTTTGAATATTGAATAAGAAGTCCTGAAATACAAAGTGAAATAAAGTAAGCTCTGTCATGCCTCTCAGCAAACCTGTGATGCAAAATTTATTTTCAGTGGTGGATGCTAAAGATCAAATTTTGGCAATTCTCCTAGCAAGTCCATGTAAAGTTGTGGCATAGACATAAGAACATAAGAGAAGCCCTGTTGGATCAGGCCAGTGGCCCCTCCAGTGCAACACTCTGTGTCACAGAAGAACATAAGAGAAGCCCTGTTGGATCAGGCCAATGGCCCATCCAGTCCAACACTCTGTGTCACATAAGAACATAAGAGAAGCCCTGCTGGATCAGGCCTATGGCCCATCCAGTCCAACACTGTGTCACACAGTGCCCCCCCCCAAAAAAACCCCAAGTGCCATCAGGAGGTTCACAAGCGGGACTAGAAGCCCTCCCACTTTGCCCCCCCCCAAGCACCAAAAATACAGAGCATCACTGCCCCAGACAGTTCCAACAATATGCTGTGGCTAATAGCCACTGATGGACCTCTGTTCCATATTTTTATCCAAACCCCTCTTGAAGCTGGCTATGCTTATAGCCGCCACCACCTCCTGTGGCAGTGAATTCCACATGTTAATCACCCTTTGGGTGAAGAAGTACTTCCTTTTATCCATTCTAACCTGACTGCTCAGCAACTTCATTGAATGCCCACGAGTTCTTGTATTGTGAGAAAGGGAGAAAAGTACTTCTTTCTCTACTTTCTCCATCCCATGCATAATCTTGTAAACCTCTATCATGTCACCCCGCAGTCGACATGACATGATAGACGTGACATGATTTCTCCAAACTAAACAGCCCCAAGCGTTTCAACCTTTCTTCATAGAGAAAGTGTTCCAAACCTTTAATCATTCTAGTTGCCCTTTTCTGGACTTTTTCCAGTGCTATAATATTCTTTTTGAGGTGCGGTGACCAGAATTGTACACAGTATTCCAAATGAGACCGCACCATCGTCCAAAGGAGACCACACCATTGATAGGCACAGGCATTAATTTAGACCTCATCAATTTTTAAAAACTTTTCTCTTGATTAACTTACAAGGGGTATAAACAAACGTTTGTACAAGACCTAAGTTTTCTTGCTGACTGGGAAAAAAACCATCAAGTTAAAACCGTCCCTGTGCATTCATACCTGCTCTTCACTGATGTAGAACTGGCAGGGGTCGTTTTGTAAACAAAAAGTTGCAGGAGGTCAGAAGCATATCTCATTTGCATATGCTACACTCCTGGGATGTGGCATATGTAAATGAGCTATGCTAACAACAGAATCAAACAGAAAGAAAGTTATACTAGAGAAAGAAAGAAAGCAAATAAATAGGGGAGGGAGGGGGAGAAGGAAGGGAGGAATACAGAGGAAGGGGAAACAAATGAGAGGGGAAAGAGCGAGAAAGAAGATGGGGAGGAAGGAAGGAAGGAAGGAAGGAAGGAAGGAAGGAAGGAAGGAAGGAAGGAAGGAAGGAAGGAAGGAAGGAAGGAAGGAACTGTCCTGCAAGAGAAGCTGGGGCCAGGAACTCCATGCAGCAGAGATGTTTGTCCTCGCTGCATGGAAAGCTTGCTTACAGGCGTCTCTTGCTGGGCAGTTTAGGCTGCCCAGGAAGTCTACCAGCCTGAGATCTGTGTGCAGCAGGGAATACTTTCCCCTTTGCATGCAGACTAGGGTTGCCAATCCCCAGGTGGGGGAAGGGGATCCCTCGATTTGGAGGCCCTCCCCCCGCTTCAGGGTCATCAGAAAGAGGGGAGAAGGGAGGGAAATATCTGCTGGGAACTCTATTACTCCCTAAGGAGATTTATTCCCATAGAAAATCATGGAGAATTGATCTGCTGGTATCTGGGGCTCTGGGGGGGCTGTTTTGGGGGGTAGAGACACCAAATTTTCAGTTTAGCATCTAGTGCCTCTCCCCAAAATAACTCCCAAGTTTCAAAAAGATTCGACCATGGGGTCCAATTCTGTGAGCCCCAAAAGAAGGTGCTCTTATCCTTCATTATTTCCTATGGAAGGAAGGAATTGAAAAGGTGTGCCGTCCCTTTAAATGTGAGGGCCAGAACTCCCTTTGGAGTTTAATTATGTTTGCCACAGCCTTGATCTTGGCTCCACCCCTAATGTATCCTGGCACCACCCCCAAAGTGTCCTGGCTCCATCCCCACAGTCCACAGATATATCTTGAATTGGACTTGGCAACTCTAATGCAGACCCCGGCCGGAGGCTTGTCTCGCTGGGTGCTTTAAGCTGCATGGCAAGAGAAGCCAGCCCCAGGAACTGTGTGCAGCAGGGAGTTCTCTCCCCGCTGCATGCAGTCCCTGACTGGAGGCTTCTGTTGCCCGGCGGCTGAAACTGCCCGGGAACAGAAGCTGACCCTGGGATCTACGTGCAGCGAGTCCCTGGCTGGAGGAGGTTCGGGAGCGGTGCTCCTGTGCACTCCTGCTGAATTCGAGCCCTGTGAACTGGCATTTACTAATCTGAGTATTCAGTTCAAGAATTTCAGCAGATATACAGCATTACATTAAAGCTGAGAGATGTTTGAGTTGGAAAGCAAATGGGGAGCTAGGCCACTAGTGTCACAGTTATGGGAGATGCTGTGGTTGGTTACAACATATGCCTGCAAAGGATTACACCTATGATGCTGGAAGTAACCAGGGATAAAGGAAGCTAGCTTTTGGAATCAGCCACAAAATCACATAGAGGTAGCTTCTAATATACCGTTCATTTAATTTTGAGTTCAAGCACAATTAATCTTGAGATTAATTTATGGCCACGTATACAAACCTAATAATATTTTCAAAAGTGAATAACAGAGTGGCACTCTTATAACATGGCTGGCAAGTTAAAAACCAAGCAGCAAACACACAGATAATACAGTATTTTCCCTGCCAAACCAACTGAGAAATGGGGCTTTGAAACATCCTAATTATTTTTTCATAAGATACAGACATGGTTGACCAATTTGTCTCTAACAGCTGGTGTTCTTTACTGTTAATGTCATGTTAGCACAATACTAATATATTTGGTGGTCCATGACATGTAAAAATCATGTCATCCACAGGCTCCTATAGCGAATGTCACAGAGCAATACTCTGTATTAGCACTTCTGTGAATTTCCTACTCCCTAGGCCAGGGGTGTCAAAGATGCAGTTTGGGGGCTGAATCAGGCCCTCGGAGGGCTCCTATCAGGCCCCTGAGCAACTGGCTGTCACCTGCTTCCTTCTCCCTATACCTTGCTTCCTTCTACATAACAGCTTGCTTTGCAAGGCTTGCTCAATCGCACAGGAGCTACAGAGCAAAACTTTGTTGGTCTTAAAAGTGCTACTTGAGTTCAACTTTGTTGTATGGATCAAAGTCGTCATAGAGTGAGCTTCCCTACCAGTGACCACTATTGGTGTGGACTGGGCCTGAAGAAATACACTGTTTGTTGGACCTCACTCACAGCTTGAAAGTTCTTTTTGAATGTGGCTGGGGTGGTCAATTAATCACAGGGGCTTTAATCTCTGTGGTGAAAATAACGTAGGCCCGCTTTAAGCCATTTTGCATGTGATAATGATACATCCTCTAGTTTCTCAAAATACAGTATAGTTTTCAGCCACAAAAGAGCCCCACATCAATAAAACGTGTATGGGGGAGGGCAGAACATCAAAATGGGGTCACAGAAAAATATCAAAATAAAAGATCAACTATTTTATTAAAAAATTCAAAGTGAACAAGGTGAATTAAGCATAACTGCATGAATTAGATAATGTTGGACTAGGAAATAGACAACCGTTCCTCAGTAGAAAAGCCAGTTCCCAACATTCTGCCCCATTCTATCATCATCAAGAAGCCCAAGGCAGACCGGGAACAATGAAAATAAATGCAGACTTGATTCAATAGAAGGGGCTACCCGGATCATAAACTAGCTCCGCTATCCTAGTGTTTTATTTATTTTCTCTAGTATAAATGAATGGTTGCCATTCATCCCCATGCAGAAAAGTAAAGTGCTGTACCTGGGGTCAAGGTTGAAGTGACCTCCTTATCATCTGACTATGTGTGCAGTTCTCACTGACTAGAGTCCTGTGTGGACAGCGGGTGCAATATGGGCCAGAAGAACCCTTGCTGTATTTAAGCCATCCATGCACACATGACTCATCATAATGACAGACATCCATTGTGATGAATCATGTGTGCAAGAATGGCTTAACAATAAGAAGCAGAATATCAATAGTATGCTGTTAATGGTGCAAAATAGGTCAGTGGAGGGCAGAAGCTTCAAGCACATTTACCTTCATTCCTGGTTCTTGGTTTGCTGCAGCCTGTGCCAATGGACTTGCTTCCAATCTGAACATAAAACTGAACTAGTCTGTTAACAAAAAAAGTTTTAAAAATTGCCTTAGAAGATATAAACAAAACAAAACAGAAGCTGTGAGACAGTATCATCAAACAATGGTTTCTTCATCATATACACTTTATTTATATATTATTTTATTTAAAATGCCTCTGTAAAACTGTAGCAAAGTATCAGCAGATGCAGTGGTTTGCAGAGTAAACTTTACTTCCCTGGGATTCCACAGGTTTCGATGACAATCGTATGATGTTGCTAAACCAGCTTCAGATAGATCTGCCAACCTCAGGTGGGGCCTGGAGTTCTCATGGAAATTCATCTGACCTCCAGACTACAGAAATCCACCCCCCTTGAGAAAATGGAAGCTTTAGTTGGCAAACTCTATGGTACACCATGGATTCTAGGTGCAACCACTATCCAAATTTCCTCCTGCTGCAGGCGTCACCTCCAGATCCCAAAGGGAATTTTCCACGTATTTATTTCTTTTATCAGATTTGTATCCTGTCCTCCCCTAACAGGCTCCGGCTGGCATACACAACTTACTCCTGGTTTTCTTGGCAGTCAGTCCATGAGCACGGAAATCAGTTTGGGCATCCACACGTTTGCCCTTCCTCTGCATTTTCACAGGTGTGCAGTCAGCCTGCCCCCTCGTACGTGCCTTAAATAATTCGGATTTTCATGGGAGATGCTGTCATCGGTGGTGTCACTGGTGGCTTCACAGTACCCCCTTTTTATTTTTTGTACATGCTTATAATGATTTAACATTGTCATGACAGTTCAAATAGGTTCTTTCTTTTAAAAAATCTCTAGTCTTTTCCCTTGCAAAGATGCAACCTTTCTGTTATATCTTCCCTCATGAAGGTAGGAATAAAAACTTACTTAAAAAAAAAAAAGAAAACTGGGAATTCAGAGAACCTGCTAAATCTATCAATACAGTGCTTAAAATGCTGTATTGATATATCAACATTTTAGTGCCTTTTTAAAAAATAAAACCAATGGTCTTTAGGGTGGGATGGTGGTGTTTGACATTGACAGTTCAATCATCAAAAAGCAAGGCAAGGAAGATGGGAGTAGATGGAACAAAGAAAGCCACAGAAATATTATGCATAAGGAAAAAAAAACTATTCAAAATCAGCTCCCAGAAAAAGATTGGGTCTCAAAAAACCTGGAATTAACCCGGGGGGGGGGGGGATCCCAAAGAAGCAAAACAAAACAAAACAAAAAAATAGCAAAAACAAAAGGCACAAAAATGTGTTTGGAATAGGGTTGCCAAGTCCAATTAAAAGAAAAATCTGGGATCCAGAAAAGGAGGTGGCCTTATTCTTTGCGGATGCGGAAAAAGCTTTTGATAATCTTAATTGGGATTTTATGTTTGCAGTCATGGAGAAAATGAATTTAGGAGATGATTTTATAAGGATGACTAAAGCAATATATACAGAACAACAGGCAAAACTTTGTGTGAATGCAGACTTAACTGAACAACTGAAGATCAGCAAAGGCACTAGACAAGGTTGCCCTCTATCTCCATTGTTGTTTATAATGACCCTAGAGGTCTTGTTGACTCAAATTGATGAAGATAGTGAAATAGAGGGATTGAAGTTGAAAGGTTTTTCCTATAAATATAGAGCCTTTGCAGACGATGTGATGTTCATCAACGAGAACCCAGTACAAGTGACGCCTTTGTTGTTAAAGAAAATTAAAGAGTATGGTGAGTTAGCTGGCTTTTATATTAATAAAGAAAAATCGAAAATCCTTACTAAGAATCTGACACTAAACAAACAGAAAGAATTACAAAATGCCACTGGATGTGAAGTTGCCTCCAAGGTAAAATATCTAGGTGTGGAGATGACGATGAAAAACATTGACTTATATAAGAACAATTATGAAAAGCTCTGGCATAAAATAGAAGGTGATATGTTAAAATGGAATAAACTAAACATATTCATGTTAGGGAGGATATCTGCAATTAAAATGAATGTTCTACCAAGGATGATGTTTTTATTTCAAACTATCCCAATAGTGAAAGATAAGAAACAATTTAATCTGTGGCAAAGAAAAATTTCAGAGTTTATTTGGGCGGGCAAGAAACCAAGAATTAAAATGAAAATCTTAACAGATGCGAAAGAAAGAGGCGGCTTCCAACTACCTGATTTAATGCTATACCATGATGCAGTTTGTTTGGTATGGATTAAGGAATGGATGACTTTGATCAACAAAAAATTATTGGCGCTAGAAGGACATGGAAATATATTTGGTTGGCATGCGTATATGTACTATGGGAAAGAGAAGATGGATGGTTTTTTTTCACATCACTATATAAGGAGGAGTTTGCTGAATACTTGGAAAAAATATAGTAAATATGGAGATGAGAGGAAACAACTTTGGATTGTGCCAACAGAAGTAATAAGTATGCCGCAAAGTGCAAGGGAAGGGAAATGGGCATCATACGAACAACTGCTAAAGTTCAAGGGGGGCAAAGTTGAAATGAAATCGATTGAAGAATTGCAGGACAAATTTGATTGGTTTCAGCTGTTACAAATTAAAAGCTTGATAGAGAAAGACATTAAAAGTACAGGTATAAGACGAGAAAAAACAGAAATGGAGAAAATGCTGCTGGGCGAGAATGAAAAATTGATTTCAAGGATGTACAAACTGTTATTGAAATGGTCTACAGAAGAAGAGGTGGTGAAGCCTCAAATGATTAAATGGGCGATTAATTTTAATAAAGAAATACAGATGGAGACGTGGGAACACCTATGGAAGAATTCAATGAAAATATCAACGTGCTATAACATAAAAGAGAACTGCTTCAAAATGCTGTACAGATGGTACATGACACCTAAAAAGTTAACAAAAATGAGTAATCAAGCCTCAGATAGGTGTTGGAAATGTAAAAAACATGAAGGTTCTTTTTACCACATGTGGTGGACTTGTGAAAAGGCGAAACAATTTTGGACAATGATTCAACAGGAGATCTCGAAAATCTTGGGTTATAATATTAAGAGAGCACCAGATGTCTTTCTGGTGGGATTACAAATGGAAAGCTTTCCGAAATAAGACAGAACATTGTTGTGGTATTTGCTTTCAGCTGCGAGAACATTGTATGCGCAAATGTGGAAGCAAGACAGAATACCTGAAAAATGGGACTGGGTCTTAAAGGTTCTTAACTGGAGTGAAATGGACAAACTTACTAGAATCTTAAAAGACAACAACTTGGAGAAGTTTAAAGAAGACTGGAGTAAATTTCAAAGTTACGTGGAAATACAATGGAGGGTGAAGAGTCATTTAGTGGTTTATGACAACATTAACTGAAATTTAAATGATAAAGAAGAATCGTGATTAATGAATTAGTAGAATATAGTTACATGGTAATTATGCATATATGAGTTAAGATAAAATGAAGACAGTTGGAATTCCGGAGTTGATTTTATAACTTTGGGTTTTGTGTTTAATAAGTATTAAGTGAATTACAGAGAAAGGGTTGGGGAAAGATAACTCTTTGTGTAAAAATTTTATAATGGTGAAAAGATATTTAGTAGTGTATGACAACATTAATTGAACTTTTAATGATAAAGAGGTATTGTGCTATTGTGATAAAAGTATTAGTAGAACATAGCTACTTGGTAAATATATATATATATGAGAGTTAAGATAAGACTAAGATAGAGGGAACTCTGGAACTGAATTAATAATTATGAGCGTTGTGTTTAATAAGTGCTAAGTGATTTATTTATTTATTTATTCCGGGATTTATATCCCGCCCTTCCCACGAGTGGCTCAGGGCGGCTTACAACAGACAATAAAACAATAAAATCGGAATAAGATAGTTACATTTAAATCAAACATTTAAAAACCTAAAAACCTTAAAAACCTTAAAACTAGTATTAACTATACGGTAATCACAGATATCTAGAGAGCTACATTAGTCCAGTCAGGCGTAAGCTAACCGGAAGAGGGTCGTCTTACAGGCCCTGCGGAACTGAGTAAGATCCCGCAGGGCCCTCACCTCTTCCGGTAGCTGGTTCCACCACATAGGGGCCATTGTAGAAAAGGCCCTGTCTCGAGTTGTCTTGAGACACACTTCCTTGGGCCCGGGGATATTAAGGAGATTTTGGGTGCCAGACCTCAGTACTCTCTGGGGAACGTGTGGGGAGAGACGGTCCCTCAGGTAGGCAGGTCCCAGGCCATATAGGGCTTTAAAGGTAATGACCAGCACCTTGTACCGGACCTGGTATGTTATTGGAAGCCAGTGCAGAGCCCGAAGACCCGGCCGAATGTGTCCCCATCTTGGGAGGCCCAATAACAGCCGGGCCGCAGCATTCTGCACCAGCTGCAATTTCTGGGTTCGGCACAGGGGCAGCCCCATGTAGAGGGCATTGCAGTAATCCAACCTCGAGGTGACCGTAGCGTGGATCACTGTTGCTAGGTCGTCGGGGTCCAGGAAGGGGGCCAACTGCCTTGCCCGTCTAAGATGAAAAAACGCGGACTTGGCAGTGGCCGCTATCTGAGCCTCCATCTTTAGGGACGGCTCCAATAGCACCCCAAGGCTTTTGACCCTGTCCGCCGGCCTCAGCGGTACACCGTCAAAAGTTGGCAGGGGGATTTCCCCCGACGGCCCCCGACAGCCCAAACAAAGGACCTCTGTCTTCGCAGGATTCAGTGTCAGTCCACTCAGTCTGAGCCACTCAGCCACGGCCTGTAATGCCTGATCTAGGTTCTCTGGGGCGCAGACCGGTCGGCCGTCCATAAGTAGATAGAGCTGGGTGTCATCAGCATACTGGTGGCACCCCAGCCCGTACCTCCGGGCAATCTGGGCAAGAGGTCGCATATAGATGTTAAACAGCATCGGGGAGAGAACCGCTCCCTGGGGCACCCCACAATTAAGTGAACGCCTCTGGGATAGCTCCCCCCCAATCGCGACCCTTTGTCCCCGACCTTCAAGGAAAGAGGAAAGCCACTGCAAGGCTAGCCCCTGGATCCCCGCGTCGGCGAGGCGGCAAGTCAGCAACTGATGGTCGACCGTATCGAACGCCGCCGATAGGTCCAACAACATCAGTACCGCCGAGCCACCCCGATCCAGATGCCTTTGGAGGTCATCCACCAGGGCAACCAACACCGTCTCCGTCCCATGACCCGGGCGAAAGCCGGACTGAAGTGGGTCAAGGACGGAAGCGTCCTCCAGGAAAGTCTGCAACTGCCTCGCCACTGCCCTCTCAATAAGTTTGCCCAAGAAGGGCAAGTTTGAGACCGGCCTATAGTGTGCCAATTGGGCCGGGTCTAGAGATGGTTTTTTTAGGAGGGGGCGGACCACAGCCTCTTTAAGTGGCGCTGGGAAAAGCCCTTCCGTTAGGGATCTGTTTATGATATCCCGTATAGGATATCTGAGATCCCCCTGGCAAGATTTAATAAGCCAGGAAGGGCATGGGTCCAGTTTACAAGTTGTTGGGCGGGCAGATGATTATTAGAGAGAAGGTTAGTGAATGATATACTTTTTTTTCCTTTCTTTTCTAAAGATTCTATAATTGTGAATTTACCTTTAATATGCTTTTAATTTGTTTTAAGTACCGGTGGAGGTCATGAATAAGAGTGGGAGGGAGGAAAATACGTAATGTATTGGAGAAGTATATTTGAATTTAAATAGATGAATGTATTTCAATATATTGCAAAATAAAAGTTTGGTTACATAAAAAAGAAAAATCTGGGGACTTTGGGGGCAGAGCCAGGAGACTTTGGGGGTGGAGCCAGGAGACATTGGGGGTGGAGCCAAGAACAAGGATGTGACAAGCATAATTGAACTCCAAGGGAGTTCTGGCCATCACATTTAGAGGGACAGCACACCTTTTAAAATGCCTTTCTTCCATAGGAAATAATGAAGGATAGGGGCACCATCTTTTGGGGCTCATAGAACTGGACCCTCTGGTCCAATCGTTTTGAAACTTGGGGGGTATTTTGGGGGAGAGGCCCTAGATGCTATACTAAAAATTTGGTGCCTCTACCTCAAAAAATAGACCCCCCCAGAGCCCCCAATACCCATGGATGAATTCCCTATTATTCCCTATGGGAATCGTTCTCCATAGGGAATAATAGAGTGCCCAGTAGACATTTCCCTCCCCCCCACGCTTTCTAAAGGGGGGGAGGGCCTCCAAACTTGGGAATCCCCTGCCCCCTCCCTCTCTCTCACACACAAATACTTACCAGATCTTCTCCCGGAGAACTCTTGCTGTGAAAACGAAAGCAAAAGAAAGGGAGGGGCTGTTCTCCCAAGCCCTTTCTGCTTCCTGCCCAGCCTTAAAGGGGCATACATTTTACAAACGGCTCAGGAGCTCTATAATAACATGAAGCCTACAGGTATGTTCTCCCCCCCCCTCCACCCCCACCCCCCGCTTCCTGATTTTTGAAGAGCAGGAGATGAGGCTGCAAACCCAGGGGTCTCCCGCCAGAGCGGGAGGGTTGGGAAGCCTAGTTTGGAAATCAGAATGAATTTCCCAGGCCAGAATTGTTAACCCTCATTCTGAGGCCTTCCGCTCTTCAGAAGCACAGGATCCACACTCTTTTTTCACTGACATACAGAAAAGTACATAAATGGCAGATAGAAAACAATGAATTTTCTTCTGTCTTTTTCTTTCCCTGTTTATGTTGCCTGCTTTTTTGTTTAGAAACACAGAAACAGAGCAGGAAGGAATCTCAAGAGCCATCTAGTCTAACTCATGGCACAATGCAGAAAATTCACAAACTACCTCCCACCCACCCCATTCCCCCAGTAACCCTTGCTCTATGCACAGAAGAAGGTAAAAAAACCTCCAGGAACCCTGGCCAATCTGGCCTGGAGGAAAATTCTTTCCTGA
The DNA here is from genome assembly GCF_032191835.1 of Heteronotia binoei. Taxonomy (NCBI): domain Eukaryota; kingdom Metazoa; phylum Chordata; class Lepidosauria; order Squamata; family Gekkonidae; genus Heteronotia; species Heteronotia binoei. The sequence goes on from NC_083230.1 coordinate 6,299,470, forward strand.
CCCCAAAATGGTGATTGGCATTACCCTGGGCATGTAAGTAAGGGTCACAATAGCCGAGCACCAGCTCATCCCTCCCTGTCCTCCCCAGGGCCAGCTTCAGGGCATCTGTTGCCCAACACGAGGCCCTGATCCACTGCCCCCTGCCCTGCCAGTCACACCCTTCCTCCCTCGCCCCCAACAAGTGTGAACACCATGATAGCAGCATGGCACCTGTGCCCCAGAGTGCTTCCAGAAGTGATGGTGGCTGGGCTGCGTGACGGCAGCCGGGCAGTGAACACGCTCTGAGATGGAGGCCCCACCGTGCTCACCCATTTCCCTTGCCAAGAAAGCGAGGGTGGGGGGAAGGGCCCAAATCATCACCCCCCCCCATGACGGCACTCTAAGTAGCTGCCTAGGGCTGCCTAATGGATGGGCCAGCCCTGGTCTTGGTGGAAATCAGTTGTAATTCCAGGAGCTCTCCAAGTCCCAATCGCGGATTGGCAGCTGTAATACCTGGCCTGCTTGTTATTATCATTTTTAGATCTCATTTTACTTTTTATTTGTATCAGGTTCTTATTTAACATCTGCCTTCCTTATTGATTCCCAAAACGCCCCAGATGTCATGATGTCACAATAGAGAACACTTGGATACAATTGCTGTTGTTCTTATCTACTTGTGTTAGTTGACAGAAAACAAAAGATATATTTAGAAAATTAAATTTCAGTTTACATATCTGTGTGTATAAACACATCCAGGAACACACACACGTTAAGTATCTTATAGAGTTACTGGCTCTACACATAATTCTTATTCTTTTTTTACCAGTCTGAGTTCTAGGAGACAGTAGTAGTAGCCTCATATCATCCGAGGCAGTTTATCTTCATGAGTTAGAACTCCACTTCTGCAGTACTTAAATTAAATATTTGACACATGACAAGTATCTGAACCTCCAAACCGATGTGTACATAAAAGTGGTACAGTGTACAGATGTGAGAAGCAGAATATACAATTGACCTGATGCTTGTGGTGTCCAGAGCCACTGTTCTTGCTTCCCTTTTGCCAGGTCCATTGAAGTAAAGAGACTTTCCATCACTGAGTATCCCACAGCCATTTCCAACCTGACCTCCAGTTATCTTGTGCCAGAGAGGGCTCAGTTTCCTCTCAAACCTATCAAACATCTCATTGTGGTTGGGCACGTTAGACACACAGGTCCCATGTGAGGCTTCAAAAGAGGAAGAAGAAATATATAGGAGATCATGCTTTGCTGAAACAATTACAGACAACAAACTAAGTATTGACCAGCATCATATGATTCATACATATTCATTTCTTCAACGAGCGCTTGGGGTGAGCAGATTCCACCTTTTGACTATCTATGTAAATTTTGCAAACAATCCTTTCTACTGCTACATAATTTTCTTAGCGACTCTAAATCATCTCTCTAAAATAGAAGATATCCAACTGAACATTTAAAAATCACTGGCATTAAAGTGGGCTACAAGCAGCAAAAAAAAGGTCCTAATATTGGGTTAGACTCCATGGATCCATTGCACTAGTGGAAACTGATCCATTCTGCTGAAAGAAAGGGATCCAATCTATTGTGTTTAATAACGGCAAAAGCTTTACCTTGATCCTGTCCCATTTTTGAGATTCAAAAGAAAAAAATGAAGGAACATCCCAGCCCAGACGCGAACAGAATTTCTGAAGGGCCTGTCAGAGTTAGGGTTGCCAACCTCCAGGCAGAAGCTGGGTATCTGCCAGGGCTGATCTCCAGACGACATAAACAGCTTATTTATTTATTAGTTAAGTATTTAAAATATTTATTCCACTTCTGCTGGAGAAAATGGCTGTTTTGGTATTATACCCGGCCAAGATCTCTTCCCTCCCTAAACCATACTCTTTCAGGCTCCATCCTCACATTTTCAGGCATTTCCAAACCTGTAGCTGGCAACCCATATACTACATATACTACAGTTCAGCAGGCTTCTGCCCTTATAGCCATACAAGAAGGAGTACACTTCTGTAGTGCTCAGCTGGTAAGCCTGTGTGCACACATAGCTTGGTCAGAAAAATGGCAAGTGAAGGAGTGGATAAATTACCTTTCTCCTTCCCTGCATGGCTGCCATTTGCTGTACGTATCACAACAGGTTTGGGCCCACATGCTCTACCAGCTACAGCATTCAAAGTCTAGTGTCCCTTACCTCCTCTTTGCATATATTAAATGAATAAATGAAATATTCCATACCAATCTTTAAAAACACTTCTTACCTGAATAGGGTGGCAACCTATTCCCTGCTGAATTTCACTTATCTTTGGTAAATATTTCCATAACCATACTGCTTATCCAATCAATTCCATCCCCCCCTTCCACCTCTATCAGATCTGCTTGAGTAATATTACCCAACCTTGCATTAAAACCACCAGTGACGATTACACTGGCCTTAAGAAATCCATTGCACATATTTTCAATACAGTTTTCTACTGCCATAAAATTTTGATTTGGTTGAATTAAACTTAGGAATAGGGGATATAAACAATGATTGTTATAAAACTATGATTATTACAAAATTATTATTTTCTGTCTGGAATTTCACTGCCATGGCCAAAGACGAACAGAGTTTTAGCTCTGACACATTCAGTGCGAGGGAGAAGGAAACAAGCCAGCACTAGCTCTCCCTTTCCAGCCGTTCCTTTTTGCTGGTAAGAAAAAGGAGACATAACAAGGGAGAAAACATTCTCGGTCAGCCATGTTTCTTGTAAGAGAATCATATTGAATTGAGTTAAATATTCTCTAAGCTCAAAGGAATTGTACTTAGTAGCCCACCCCACAATATTCCATGAGCACATCTTTAGTATGAATTCAGGTTAGCCACATCTAAGGAGACAATATTGTGATCAAGGAGAATGCTAACATTTGACTATTCTGGGTTTCCCCTGCAGGTTTCCCATGCTTGGATTTGGATCATAAAATTTATCAATACCACTGCCCAGTTAGCCAGTTATAATAACACCCACCACTGTTATTCCATATCTGATGACACCCAGGGTGTCCCTATAGCTGGATTCAGCACCCGGGACAGAGAGGCGGTCAATCTCCCTTTCCAAATTCTCCCAACAGTTCAAATTGTTCAAAAGGGACCATGTTAAAGCCTCCTACTTGGTTAATATTCCTTCTCACAACCTCAGAATAGCCTCAATCGAGTGTCAAACCATGCCAACAGCTCTGTTAGCTGAACATTACTTCAAAATCCTGCAGGCCCTTTGTAATGGCATTATTGGAGTCCGAGGTCCAGAAAATCCATCCTTTAATTCTGATAATTTGTTTATAATCCTGTTCATACTGGTCTGTCTATGCATGTGTATTATAGATCTAATATATGATTTTAGTATCCCTGTGTCAACATATTTGTAGTTTATATTGGTTTAATAAACTCATTTTTTAAAAAAAGAGAGAGAAATGACACAAACTGTTTCTTTTTCCCAAACAATTTATCCGTCTGTCCTGATTGGGAAAGACTGTGATCATCACTTGAAATCTATTTAATTGTAATCTCCCCTTTCCTTCAGGAGCTGACAGAGAGAGGATGTTACCCAGCAAGGGCTTCCTCTTTGTAGGATGTTTTCCATTAACTGCCTTAGAGTAGGGACACTCCTCCAGATTTTGAGCAGGGTCACCCTGCTTCTTTATTGAAGAATTCAATAAATAGTTATAAACTCCATTTTTTTCATATTTTAGTTTTAAAGTATCAGCTATAAGAAGAGTCTGAGTGCCTAATAGAGCAAGTTCAAATGTTTTCCTTTTGATTTGGGATTCCATATCTAAGCTTAATAAAAAAAGGCCCATCTTCTGCATCCTGATTTAAACTATGTCCCTCATTCACATCAAAATCATTCTCCAGAACCTCAAACTGTGGCACAGAGGGCAGTTTGTTTATTAAAAAGTTCTCCAATATACTTTGCTTAGCTTTTTATAAAAGGTTCACAATCAATCTTTCACGCCCATTTTCTACTCATTTTAACAAATGAAAAGGAAGCCGCCCTGAGCCACTTGTGGGAAGGGTGGGATATAAATCCTAAATAAATAAATAAATAAGAGAAGAACACTCCCCTTTTAACCTAGGTAATAAACCAATGAAACTGAATGTCTTCAAAGGGGAGGGAAGAATGAGGAAACAGCCGACAGCCACCTGCTAGCTTTTTTAAAAAAACATTCGAACTATTAATAATAATAAAATACTAAATATAACTAATAGGAGTCTAATAAAATAAAATACAAAGCAATAATAGTGAAAAAGCCTTAACTAACCTAAACTAAGTTCAACTGAAAATTATTAAAACAAAGCATACATGCAGCTTCAGCCTGCCCCCCACCCTACACTCCATTGCCTGGGAATAACGAGGGTAAAGCAAAGAAGATTGTCAGAGTTTAATACATCTTCTAGGTCTTCTGAAAGTTCAAGATAGTCAGTAAACAGAAAATAAATAAAGAAAAAAAAAGACATAAAATAAATACAGTTAAAGAATTGCTAGAAACTTCCTGTCACTCCCTCTGTGAGTAAACCTGATAGGGAGTGAGATAAGGGAGCTGGCTGTATGCTGAAAATTTGTTGTTTTTCAGTCACACAGTTGAGTCTGACTCTTTGTGACCCCATGGACAAAGTCACACCAGGCCCTCCTGTCTTCCACCATCCTCCAAAGTCTGCACAAATTCGTGTTTGTTACATCAGTAATGTTGTCCAGCCATCTCCTCTTTTGCCGTCCCCTTCTTCTTTTGCCTTCTGTCTTTCCCAGCATCAGGATCTTCTCCAGTGAGTGCTCCCTTCTCATTTGGTGGCCAAAGTATTTGAGCTTCAGCTTCAGCATCTGACCTTCCAGGGAACAGTAAGGATTGATTTCCCTTAGGACTGACTGATTGGATCTTCTTGCAGTCCAAGGGTCTCTCAAGAGTCTTCTCCAGCACCTCAGCTCAAAAGCATTTATTCGTCTGCACTCAGCCTTCCTTATGGTCCAGCTCTCCCAGACATACATTACTACTGGGAATACCATCGCTTTGAACTTTTGTTGGCAGGGTGATGTCTCTACTTTTTATTATACTGCCCAGGTTCGCCATAACTGTCCTCCCAAGGAGCAAATGTCTTTTAATTTCATGGCTACAGTCACCATCTGCCGTGATCTGGGATCCCAGAAATGTGAAGTCTGTCACTACTTCCATGTCTTCCCCTTCTATTTGCCAAGGTGTGATGGGGCCGGATGCCATGATCTTAGTATTTTTGATGTTGAGTTTCAAGCCTACTTTTGTGCTCTCCTCTTTCACCTTCAACAAGAGATTCTTTAGGTCCTTCTCACCTTCTGCCATTAGAGTGGTGTCATCTGCATATCTGAGGTTGTTGATGTTTTTCCCGGCAATCTTAATTCCGGCTTGTGCTTCATCCAGGCCAGCATTCCGCATGATGTACTCTGCATATAAATTAAATCAGCAGGGTGACAATATACATCCTTGTCGAACTCCTTTTCTTATTCTAAACCAATCAGTTGTTCCATATCCCATTCTGACAGCTGCTTCTTGACCCTTCTTACAGATTTCTCAGGAGACATGTGAGGTGGTCTGGTACTCCCATTGTCAGAACTTGTAACTACTGCTGAGGCTTAACTGTGATGTAACCAGTACCTGCTTTGTACTTTCAGTATTGCTTATGCTCAGATTGTAACTGAACCAAACTGACTCCATGTTGTAACCTCTTAACAACCCCGAGTGCCTATGTAGCAATTAACCTTGCCCTACTGGTATCCAAAATATTTAGGGCTGTAGATTGAATTATGGTGTGTCTCTGCACATTCTCACACTGATGCCCTTTGAAGCCAAACCGTGTGGCCTTCAGAACGAGGAGGCAACCTCCTGACTGATAGTGGATGGTGGGAAGACAGATGTGCTTGCACTGGTGTGAATTGTGGCTTTGTGATGTGTTTACTTTAGTGTATAAAAACTGTGCTAGTGGTGGCCCTTGCCATCACTGTTATCTCGTCTCTTCCAGTACTTAGTTCTCTCTAATAAAATCCTAGCTTTGAAACCAAGTATGGGATCCGTTTGAAGTTCTTAAGTTCTGACACCCATCTCTTTAAGGACTTGCCACAGTTTGTTGTGATCCACACAATCAAAGGCTTTAGCGTAGTCAATGAAACAGAAATAGCTGTTTTTCTGATACTCCCGTGCTTCCTTCATAATCCAGCGAATGTTGGCAATTTGAGCTCTAGTTCCTCGACCTCTCCGAAACCCAGCTTGAACTTCTGGTAGTTCCCGATCTACATACTGCTGAAGCCTAGCTTGTAGGATCTTTAACATGACCTTGCTGGCATGTGAAATGAGTGCAATGGTGCGATAGTTTGAACATTCCTTGGCATTACCCTTCTTTGGGATTGGAATACAAACTGACCGTTTCCAATCCTGTGGCCACTGTTGCGTTTTCCAAATATGTTGACATAATGTGTGCATCACTTTAACAGCATCATCTTTTAGGACTTTGAATAGCTCAACTGGGATACCATCATCTCCACTCGCTTTGTTGTTAGTAATGCTTTCTAAGGCCCATTTGACTTCACACTCCAGGATGTCTGGCTCAAGGTCAGCGATTTCACTGTCATGGTTGTCAAGGACATTGAGATCCTTCTTGTATAATTCTTCTGTGTATTCTTGCCACCTCTTCCTGATCTCTTCTGCTTCTTTTAGGTCCCTACTGGTTTTGTCCTTTATTATGGCCATCTTTGCACAAAACGTTCCCTTGATTTCTCCAATTTTCTTGAAGAGATCTCTTGTCCTTCCCATTCTGCTATTTTCCTCTATTGCTTTGCATTGTTCCTTATCTCTCCTTGCTGTTCTCTGGAAATCTGCATTCAGTTGGGTGAATCTTTCCTTTTCACCTTTGCCTTTCACTTTCCTTCTTTCCTCAGCTATTTGTAAAGCCTCATCAGACAGTCACTTTGCTTTCTTGCATCTCTTTTTCTTTGGGATGGTGCTGACCTGCCTTCTGTACAACGTCATGAACCTCCGACCATAGTTCTTCCGACACTCTATCAGCTCTAGTTCCTTAAACCTATTCTTCACCTCCACTATATATTCATAAGGGATGTGATCAAGGTCAAACCTGAATGGCCTAATGGCTTCCCCAGTTTTCTTCAGTTTAAGCCTGAATTTTGCAATGAGTAGCTCATGATCTGAGCAGGTCAGCTCCAGGTCTTGTTTTTGCTGAAAATAATCACCTACAAAGGTAGTCCAAATAAAAGAAGGGGGGGGGGATAAAAGGAGCATCTAAAATAGACTTATAACAAACAGGAGTAAAAGATAATGGAAGCAAACAGAAATTAAAAAATAGAGAATAAAAGTCCTTGAAGGAGAGTACAACCTAAAAGTATCATCCAGACTCACCAGAACAGTTCTGTCTTACCTGTGTAGCCCAAATCGCAGAAGCAGACCCCAGAGATACAATCCCCATGACCACTGCAATAGTTGGGACATGGCTCTGAGAAGTATACCCCATCTAATCCAAAAGGAGGCACATCCTTCTGTGAACTGCTCTCTTGGATCCATCGGAATCTGGTCTTACTGCATATTAGGAAAAACCATAACAGAAGAATGGTTGCTGAATGCCTATCCGTTGCATGTGTGTCACTGCTACTATTAAACACCCTTTCGTTTTTGATACTATTAAACAGTGTACCAGGCACTGCATGTAAAGTATATGCACATAGTATTTAGCTATATATTTGTATATGCACAAAATCAATTTATGTATTAAATGCAAACAAACCTTTTACTTAAATAATTAAAACAATGCATATCCCACCATTGACCATGAGCAAGACTAAACTGGTAATATAAAATTGTGGGGTGGGGGGGTATCCTAGTTCAGATGATCTCTCAGGGTACAGGGGATTTGTGCCTGCCCACTGCATGGAAACATGGTGACTGTTAAACTGTGATACACCAGAAAACTGTCTGCTGCATTGTGGCTCAATAACAACATCAAAATACAGAGTACTTTCTTGTGAGGAGATGCCAATATCTGTGTCTATAAATCTGGCTACTACCAATGAAAGAGAGATGAACAGAGACGGGCATGAACTGACTTACAAACCAAAGTTTGTGATGAACTGGGCCGGTTCGTTGGTTTGTGAACCACACACAAACAGGGCCGGTGCTGGGACTTTTGCCATCCCAGGCAGGGCCCCACCCCCAACTTCCAGTTGGGGGGGCAGAGCAGCAGTGGGCACGCTCGGAGCCAGGTTCTGAGCGCATCTGCCACTGCAGTGCCCTGCCAACCCCGCTCAGGCTTCCTGGGCCACAGGGGGAGCACTACAATGATTGCATAGCACACTCCTCAAAAGGAGCAAGCTATGCAAGCACCAGCCCCGACCCCCCTCAGACTTCCTGGGTCACAGGAAGTCTGAGTGGGGTCAGGGGGCACTACGACACTTGTGTACCGCACTTCTTGCAAGGAGTACACTATGCAAGCACCGGCCCCAGCCCTGCTCAGGTTTCCCAGATTGTGAGAAGCGTGAGTGGGGTCAGGGGGCACTGCAAAACCCCAGAGGTGACTGGGGAGAGGGGGTATGTGCAGTGGCACCCCGAAGGTGGGGTGGTGCCTCAGATGGTTGCCTACCCCACCTACTCCCATGCACTGCCTCTGCTCACAAACTGCCATTTTTTTTGTGGTGGTTCATTCAATTTGTAGATCTCTTTAAATGCCTTCCCTTCATTTGCCTCAGTGAGTGAAGGGAAGGCACTTAAAATGCCCCCTTCCCCCAGGGAAGCTCCCTCCAACTTACAAACCAATGAACCAATGCTTTGGTTCAGGAAATTCAAAAGTTCATGGGGGTTCGTGGTTTCTCACAAACCACTATGAACCTTCATTTCCCTGGTTTGTGCCCATGGGCGGACAGGGAAGTTAAAATAGCCCAGGAGCAATCTAGGCTGAGTGGCACCTGCAATACTAGCAAAGCTACTAGGGCTTGGCTCTGTATGATCCTGGTTACCAGCAGCCCTCCAGGGGCAGTGGCCCACCAGGAACTTTCCCTGTAAGTCAAATGGCCAGTCCACCTCTGTCCTTACTCCACATACAGCTTTTCCCCACAGAGATGATAAAAACAGAATCTACATCCTGAAATCTGAGTTTCTCAAATAGTCTAAAGGCACTCTATTACTAAGTGGCAAGTACCTAGCTGGGATAACATTATTTACTTCATTAATATCCTGTCTTCCTTCCCAGTGGGGACCAAAAGTGTCTTACATTATTCTCCTCTCCTACATTTTATCCACACAACAACCCGGTGAGGTAGACTAGGCTTAGAGTGTGTAACTAGCCCAAGATCACGTAGCAAGCTTCCATGGCAGAGTGGGGATTCCAGCATGGGTTTTCCAGATCCTAGTCTGGTATGCTAACCACTGCACCACACTGGAAATCCATATGCACCACCCTGACCAACTTAGAGGCAGAATACAGCTTAATAAAGACATTTCTAGAACAGGGCCAGGTAATCTAGCTTCTTGACCCTGTGGGCACCTTTAGTATTCTGCCAGTTGGTGGGTGCAACCACAAGATGGCCACTGCAGGAGGCAGAGCCAATCACAAAATGGCCACTGTGGAAAACACACACATAGAGGAAGCCCAAGTGCAGAGGACATGTGGAGTAATTTAAAAGAAACCCTGAAAAAAAGTAGTGAGAGAGAAAAGAAACAGCACCATGGTGGCAGTTGCTGCCAAAACATTATTTTAATCTGTACAGCTGACCAGGTCTGCAATGACCAACTAGAAGCCTTGCTGGCAAAAGTACCACCTGGCTATGCCCACTTTCAAAAAACACTTGATGAGCACCAGAAAGGTGTTGGTGGGGGCCATGGGGCCTGCAGGCACCACATAGGATATATTTATTCATTTGGTTTTTAATTGGTTAACTGGTTGATATTTTAATTTTTAACTGGTTGATATTATTAATCTGTCCCTGTCATCAGGGACTTTCCCAGTTAGGCTCAAAGAGGCAGTGGTATGTCCGCTTTTGAAGAAGCCATCTTTGGACCCTACGGTCCCAGCCAATTACCGTTCAGTCTCAAATCTTCCGTTTCTGGGTAAGGTAATTGAGAAAGTGGTGACGGAACAGTTTCACGCTTTCCTGGAGGACGCCTCTATCCTTGACCCTTTCCAGTCCGGCTTCTGCCGTGGGCATAGCACAGAGACTGTCTTGGTTGTGCTCACAGATGACCTCAGAAGGCATCTGGATGAAGGCGGGTCAGCGCTGCTGCTATTGCTAGATCTTTCAGCAGCATTTGACATGGTCGACTATGATCGAATGACCCACAGGAGTCCAGGGGATTGCCTTACAGTGGTTTTCCTCCTTTCTCCGTGGGTGGGGACAAAGGGTGGCCTTGGTGAGCAGACCTCTTTGCAACACCCACTAAAGCAGGGGTGTCAAACTCATTTGTTATGAGGGCTGGATTTGACATAAATGAGACCTTGTCGGGCCAGGCCATCTGTGTCATAAGATGTAATGCCAGGTATCGGACATATAAACTGTATAAAGGGGGCGCAGACAAACACAATCTTTTTTACTTAAAACATTAGCACTCTTGCAATATTTTGTTTTACAATCTGATAAATGTCATCTCTTGCTATGAATTATTGCATCAAAAATGGCAGACAATGTCTGTGCTGTACCAATCTTGAATATGCTGTTCAAGTATTGTTCAAGTGTGCACATCTATAAGTTGGAAACCTACTTTTGATTTATTGACATTCATTACAAAGATTTCATAGTCAATGCTTTGAGCCTCAGACCCAGAGGAAAACATGAAACAGCTGGGCATTGTGAGCTTTTGTACATAAATTGCTTCATATGCTGGTTAAGATTATGTGAAGGCACCATGGCACAGACTGAGGGCTATGTGCTTGTCTGCAAAACTATAGTCTTCTCCACAAAAATAACTACAACTCCTATGTGGCAGTACAAGAACAGAGGCAGCCACGTACAATGATTAGTATCAGCCTACTATCTGGGAAGTCTAAATTCAAGACCCCCCAATCAAAGGAAAATGTGAAAGAAAAAGCAATGGAAATTTCCTGGGTAAACCTGGGCCACACACACACACACACACTCAGCCTAATGCTAGCTTGTTGTTATTTCTCTTCTAAATAGTTCACATACTTTCCTATTGAGAAAGACTGGAGGGCATGAACACAATGAAAAGAGGGGAACCCAGCTGCACCAATAACAAGCCCAACAAATCTCCCTCCCTCTTTCTCTCTCTGTAGCAAGGCAAAAAGTTCATACCTTCAATAAAACATTGCTAGTCTTAAAAGTGCTGTTTGTATTTCTTCCGATGGTGAGGACTGGGCAAAGGAAGCTGGAACTCTTTCCTTCCTTCCCCCAGGGCACAAGGAGAGGGAGGAGCCTCAGCCAGGAAGGAAGAGAGACTGGGCTCAGTAGCTCTGCAGGTTGATTAGTTGAGTCTGGCAAACTTAATCACCTAGCAGAGCTATAGAGCCAGATGGAGGTCCTGTACCTTTCATTGGCTAAGGCTCCTCCTCTCTCCTCCTCCCTTTGGGAAAAGGGAGGGGGGAGAGAAGGAGCAAATAAAGGCTGCTTTGCTGGCAGGCTGATCCCTGGGGAGTAATACAAAATGGCGACTGAACACAGCAGGGAAGGGAGAATGAAGCAGACAACAGCCAGTTGCTGGAGGGCCTGATTGGAACCCTCTGTGGGGCGAATGTGGCCCGTGGGCTGCAGGTTTGACACCCCTGCACTTGAGTGTGGCATACCACAAGGAGCTATTCTCTCACCAATGATGTTTAACAGCTATATGTTGCCCAGATTGCTCAAGATTTTGGGCTAGGCTGTCACCAATACGCAGATGACACCCAGCTCTATCTGTTGATGGATGGCCATTCAGACATCACTCTAGAGCATTTGACCGGGGCCTTGGAAGCCATGGCTGGATGGTTGTGCAAAGCCGGCTGAAACTCAATCCAACCAAGATGGAGGTCCTGTACCTGAACTGTGGGGGATTAGAGTTGGGCCTTCGACTCTCAACCCTGAACGATGCATCTCTTGCACCGGCTCAGAAAGTGAGGAGTCTGGGAGTGATACTGGATGCCTCACTTACCATGGAGGCCCAGGTCACAGCAGTTGCTCGATCTGCCTTTCACCACCTTCGGCAGGCCAGGCAGCTGGCGCCCTACCTATCCTCCCAGGATTTAGCTACTGTGATCCATACAACGGTCACTTCCAGGTTGGATTACTGTAACTCGCTCTATGCAGGCTTACCCTTGCGGCTGATCCGGAAACTGCAGCTAGTGCTGTTAACTGCACTGCCTTTATGGGCAAGCTTTCAGTCAGTGCTGCGCCAACTGAACTGGTTACCTATTGAGTACTGGATCAGCTTCAATGTTTTGGTACTGACATTTAAAGCCTTACGTGGTCTGGGACCAACATACCTGAGGGACTGCCTTTCCCCATATACGCCCCAGAAGTCGTTGCGATCGGCTATGCAACACCTCCTGACCACCCCTGGCCCTAAGGACGTCCGACTTGCCTCAACCTTTTCAGCCCTGGCCCCTGCCTGTGGAGATCCGGGCCCTACCTGAATTACTGCCATTTCGTAGGGCCTGCAAGACGGAGCTGTTCCACCGGGCCTATGGCTGAGGCAGCGGGCGTCCTATTATTCCATCATTTGGCCTCCCTTGTGGTGACATCATGCTTTGTTACAGTGCTATCCTATTGTTATTACCATCGTTTAAGGTGGGCCTACAACTGGTTATTGATATGCTATGCCCCGTCCGCCGGTGGTGCATTCTATTTATTGTTTTTACTGGTAATTTTAATTTGGTATTTTAACTTTGATATGTAAGTTTTTATTGTTATTTTTATACGTTGTGATCCGCCTTGAGCCCGTTTACGGGAAAAGGCGGAATATAAGCCTACTAAATAAATAAAATAAAATAAAATAAAATAAATAACCCACCTTCCACACAAGTAGGCTCAGGGCGGGTAACAACAATAGAATTAACAATCAAGAAGATATCATAAAATCATATAACATTCACATTTAAATTAAAATATTAAGTAAAATATTGATTAAAATAGCAGAATGGCAACATGAAATTGTATCCTTTATGTGGCCCCACAACTGAACTATACTAGAACAACTTCTAGGTTCCCAAGTAAATTCCATTGTCATCAAAGGATCTTATTTTCAGGAGAATATATTGTGGACCATGCTGTAAATTTGTCAAAAGAAAAACATCCATTATACAGCTGACGTTTTAGGAGGCGTCACCCAATCTGTAATGGCAAGTGGTGCTTATGGTGATAACACATGTTACTTTGCTATGGCTGCCTATTCTTGATTATGTTACAGAACATAATGCTCAGCAGACTGCTGCTATTGATTTGGTGCCATTTGTGTTGGGCAGATCAAACTCATTAGTGTCAGATTTGTGTATCTTGGCATTTACGTTTGTTGATTAATTAAGGGGAAAAGACTTAAACTACAGTACACACTGAGTATTTGATTCATTCTTACCATGAAGACACCAGTTCTCCCTGCTACATAACACTGTAAATATTGTTAAGAGGGTAACAGAAGGAGTCCATGACAGCCAGAAAACCCACAGACAGGAAGGCAAAATATCTTGGCTATGTTTCTAGAGCAAGAGCAGAGGAAAGGGGAGAAATAGGAAAGGTTCTGCCGGTAGCAGCTCAATATCATCTGGACTGTGCTTGTTTTCTCCTATGCTTGCAGGGTATGGCGTGAGGCACAAAGTGTTGCAAAGGAGCCCTCGGTTCAGAGACTGTTAGGCAGCCTAGTAAATGAGGACCCACCCACAATGTGTTTCTTTGTCGTTTATTTAAACGACATTGGCCGTTTTCCCACTCACGTTTTACTGGCGCCACGACCATCCTGACGCCGGCGAATCTGCCTGGATTTCGCAACAGAAGCGCCGGCGTTTTCCGTCGCTAAGCCAGTGCAAACGTTTTCCTGCATCTTTGCGATTTCCGTTTGCGTTGGCTTAGCGACGGAAGTAGCCGGCGCTTCTGGGAGCGCCGGAGCTTCTGATGCGAAATCCAGGCAGATTCGCCGGCATCAGGATGGTCGTGGCGCCAGTAAAACGTGAGTGGGAAAACGGCCATTGTTTAAACTGGCTGTCTAGTATTTTGGAAATTTCTTTAAGTTGTGCTGGGAAGAAAAGCAGCATAGAAATGATCTATCTAATCAATAAATAATTGTGTAAAAAAACTTGGGAGATGAGAACACACAATAGGCATGAGCCCAATAACAAATTCCTGGCTATACGATACAGTTGCTTTTTGGTTGGGGGCAAGGGACCGAGGGCACGATTCTTCATAATACTATTCAGGGCTACAATACTCATTTCCTCTATAAGCTACCCACCCTCCCCAACAGTAAATAAAATAACTATTTCCGAGGGTCATTTTGTAGAAAAATAAGTGGTGGCGCTCATTAGCATATGCTGCCCCCTCACCAGCCAAAAGCAACCCGATGCAAGAAAAGAGAGCCCCGGGTGAGCAAAGCCTGCTTGGGCTGGCTAGAAATCCAGCCAGCCCAAGCAGGCCTTGCTCACCTGGGGCTCTCCTGGGCCACCCCCCTTCCCCACAGTCAAAAGGTCAGCAAGCCACCCTCCGCCCAAAATCACATAAGAAGTGGAGAAAGGGTGGCACGGGCTCCTCCAGGTGATAATGAGAGCTGCTGGGAGCATGGCAAAGCCTCTGGTGGCTGGATGGCTGCCTGTTCTCCTAATCCAGGGATTGTTATGCAGCTGCACCTGCTATTCAATGGACAAGCTAGGTGGGGAGGAGGAGGGGGAACCCTCAGAAAGGCTCAGGAGCTATGCTCCTGTGAGCTCCTGCTGACTCTGAGACCTGACTATTTCCATATGATAGTATTGCTGCAGCTAAAGTAGCTCCCTACACAGCTCATTTCTACTGGTCATACAAATCTCTTGAATCTGCACACCATTTAAAAAAAAAACTCTGCTCAGTTGCACTGATGGAGCTTCTTGTCAGACATTGTACCTGCTCTAACTCACTTTTAGCCTATTGACCTGACTAACGCCATCTTGTATGCTATTACTAACCATGAGCCTGTGACTGTGCATTTCAAACGGGGAGGGAAGGTTGTAAATCCCATGGGAGGAATTTCTCACTTGGCATCCATAGGCTCTCCAAGCCTTTGAAGATGGCAAGCTTCAAGGTAACCAGCGGGGAGCCTTCCTGGGAATGAGATAAGGGAATGTGGGAACAGACAACCGTCTCTCAGGGTGTGAGAATGAATTCTTTGTTATGTTATTCTCTTCTACAAAAATCCAAGAGTAACCTTGGAATGTATCAAACTCAATCTGCTTGTATCCCAGACCACTAGTTCTTGAATAAACGAATTAATTTTGCAACAGAATGATTCGGGCTTATTTCAACGTTCAATGTCTGACACTTCTGATATGCTGAAATTGTCCACAGGATACCATATGAAGGGACCAGCAGCATCACTGCCCTCCCCCAATAGACATGCTGTACAGATACCTTTATGTGGTTCTTGCACACAATGGTCAGAATCCATGCAGGCGCTGCCATAGCAGAAGCTACCACTGCATTTTGTGCCAGTTAGTAAACTGCAGCTATTGTAACTAGTGATGGGCACTAGCTGGGGGTCTCACAAACCTTCCTATTTACTGAACTGGTTTGTGAGGTGGTGGAATGTACCCCACGGCAGTGCCGGATTAAACCCTGTGAAGGCCCCTAGGCACTCTAAATCTCAGGGCCCCCTTCACAAATTACCTCCTAATACGTTTTAAATTTTAACGACCAACAATTTTAATAAACCAGTTTTATTACGCAAAACAAACATTAGCCATTATTAATGTTATTTTAAAAATTAACACGTTATGTTATAAACAAGAATTATTAAATATTATTATTTATTTTTATTTTATTTGATTTATATTTGCCAACACCTGCAGCTTTTCCCTCTCCACTTCAGGTGCCCCCCCACCACATTATCTCTGCATATGTTAAAGGATTCCAGCCACTCTCTGCTTAACCACCAGATTATGGTAACCCCAAAAGGAGCAGAACAGTGTTGCAAGTATGCACTCTGATGCAAGCCAGCTGTATCTGGATTCGCCTAAGGGCAGCACATTCCCCTAAGGCTACCACTGTCTTAAAGGAACAACAGTGTTCCCAGTGATTCATAGCCACCCCAGGCCCATGAGCTTTTCAAGGCTAGAGATGAACAGAGGAGGTTTATTATTATTCACAAGTTTTCCTTGATGGCCTTTTCATCCAAGTACTTCTCATTAGCCATAACAGTTCCTCTGAGAGCCAAAAGACGGAGTTATTATGACTGCTAGGTAAGGCTGACTCCCCACCCCAGTCTGGGTGTCATGTGAGGCATGGCGGCTTTGCCAGTCTCTGAGACCCTCTCTAAGCGGGTGGCAATGTTCCCTGTAAACTATGGAGCCCTGTGAGCAAAAATTCTACTTCGTGAGCTACTGGCACTAAAGCTGTGAGCTACTACATTAATTATAGGAAAAGTGAAGGAACTTGAAACTATTTACATTTGTAATTTATAGGGTTTTTTAATTTAAAAAAATATTGTGAGAATAAGTAATATTATATCATCATAGGTGGTTTTATTTTTGATCCTAGACATACAGGGAAATTCTGAAACTGTCAAACGATTTACCATCTTTCACCAACCTAAAGCATGAAGCAGTACCACACTGACCTGCATAACATTGGCTACATACCAAACTGGGTGCAAACGAGTTTTCATCAGTTCATAGTAGCATAGGAACATCTTCAGTGCTATAAAAGTATAGTGCGTAGGCGGGAACAGCTCAAATTCTGATGTCTTTCATGAAAAAAACTACCTCCTTAACTTTACTCAGCAAGCCTACCTAAAAGTAAAGCTTTACAATGTGCTTGGAACATCTAGCTGCTATTATTGGGCATCATTTTACAAAGCCATCCTCCAGATTCAAGAGAAGTCTTCATTCACCAAATGTCGCTAATCAGTTTGTATGCGCCTGGTGGCAACAGGATATTTTATCGACATTAGTCCTTTTACTCTAGGGCAAATAAGACCTTTCTGGGCCATGGGCTGAGGAGAGGGGGAAATATCACCTATATGATATTTATACTTCCCACACACACTTGTAAGCATTCTCTGTCTTAAAATATAGCTCAGGAAATTGGCATAGTTAAAGTTGCTGGAAATATAAAATAACTTAGAGCAGTTAACAGTTAGCTGTTTTCTAGTTCCTACAGACTTAGAAGCAGACATACAAGCATTTAATAATGCATTTCATAATACAGAATCTATTAGCAACCAGTGCTAAATAAGAAATCTATATACCATATCTGAATGGATTATAACTGCTGTTGAAGACCGGGGACTTCTCGAGATCCTCCCACCAACACCCCAGGGCATTGTGTGTGTGTGTATGAATGGTGGTGGAAACTGATGCCATGAAACCTTGTTGGTTACCTATGGCCACCCTGTGCCTCACAGGGTTTGTGGGAAGATAAAATGGAGGTGATAATGTTGTGAGCCATTTGGGATCTTCATTGGCGGAAAAAGTGGAACATAAATGAAGTTAATAAATTATATTGAAAGCAAAGCTCCAAGTGCCTGGCCTGAGCTGGATAGTCCAGGCTAGCCTGATCTTCTCAGCCCTTGGAAATTAAGCAGGATCCTCAGGGCCAACCCTAGCCTATCTGATGACCTAGACAAGGCTAACTGAAAAGATGAATGATCACCATGGCTTCTAGATGTGCGCGCACATAAACACACACAAAAAAAGAAATATCAAATTAACCAACTTGAAATTGCTTTTAAAAAAAATATTGTGAGAAAAAATAATACAACAATCCTTCATTTTCTTTCTAAGCATAATATAGAGATAATATAATATAGAGATAGATACAATACTAGAATCCAGCTCTTCTACCGCTGACCAACACACATAAAAGGCAGGTTCCCTAAGAACACAAGGGAAGCAGTGTTGGATCAGGCCAGCGCCATCAGGAGGCCCACCAGCGGGACCTGGACAGTAGAAGCCTTCTCACTGCTGCCCCCCCCTCAAGCACCACAACATTTTGCAATTGGAATATACAGAAGCACTCAGTTACTGAATCCAAAATCTATGAAACAGCTATAAATGATGCAAGTCTTCAGTCTTTCGGGGTCTGCTACCTATGGCTCCAGATTTAGTACAGAGTCAAACGCACACACAGGAAAGCTTTTGAATGCAACCAATTTCTCCAGACCAACACAGGGAAACCAAAGGTTCTAGCTTACTCTTGTCTCTCTATTTTACTGTGCAAGGAGTTCTAACTAAAAGGAATGCAAAAAGAAACACAGGGATGGGACCAGTTTCTTACCCACAGCCCTGGGAACAGCCACTGTTCCCCGCTCCATTCAGTCTGCCTCCTAAAGAGCCTCCGTCTGGAAAGGCTGCACTTGGTGGCTGTTAGGGCTGGGGCTTCCCTCTGTTGGCCGGCTGGCTGATGGAGAGGAGGAGCTTGCAAAACTAGCACCTGGAGTCTTGGCAAGCCTAAGAGGCAGGAGCCTTTCTAAGTGCCTGCTTGCTTTCTCCAAGCCAAACGACTGGCGAAAGCTCTGCTGCAGAGGCAAGGGCCTGGCATGGGGCCCTTTAAAGGTGTCGGGGCCTCTAGGCCTGTGACTCGTCGGCCTATTTAGAAACCCAGCTCTGCTCCCCCCCCCCCACACCGTGGGCTAGAGATGCCAAACTCACAGGGAGTCCCCAATTGACTCTCTTCTACAAAAGGGACTCTCTCTTCCTTCCAATCCTGCAATCCTTGGCCTCCTGGGATCCCCATTTTTGACCAGGTTTAATCTTCTGGCCTCTCTCGGACTGCTCCATGGGCCAGTTTCCTGGAACACCCACTGCTTCTAGCAAAAGGAGAATCACCCCCTTTCCTTCTGACCCGGTGGTCCTTGACTTCTGCACCTTCTAGAGTCCCCCTTTTTAGCCTGGCCTCATCTTCTGCCTGGAGCCTCATGGAGCAATGTGAGAAGCTGCAGTCCTGCAGTCCAAGCTCTGCTCATGACCTGAGTTCGATCCCGGCGGAAGCTGGTTTCAGGTAGCCGGCTCAAGGTTGACTCAGCCTGTCATCCTTCCGAGGTCGGTAAAATGAGCACCCAGCTTGTTGGGGGCAAAGTGTAGATGACTGGGGAAGGCAATGGCAAACCACCCGTAAAAAGTCTGCCGTGAAAATGTTGTGATGTGACATCACCACAGAGTCAGAAACACCCCAGAGTCAGAAACAACAAATGTAAATGCCAAGATACACACATCCTTTCACCATCTTCTGGCATCCCTCTGACTGCCCCATGGGCCAGTTTCCCAGAACTCCCACTGCTTCTATGAAAAGGAGACTTGCCTCCCCTTTTCCTTCCAACCCTGTGATCTTCAACTTCTGGGCCTCCTGGGGTCCATCTTTTTCGGCTTGGCCTCATCTGCTGGCTTCCCTCTTATTGCCTCATGGTCTGGTTCATGCTACTTCTGTGACCAAAAATTACAGATGATTGTCCCTGATCACACCCACTGTAGCATAACACTCATTTGAGCACTGGTGGGGACAGGTCCATCGCTACGGTGGGACCTGGCCACAACATTCAACCCCTTTTCCATCTGTATGGCCCCTCCAGTGGAGGGCCTCTAATCTGCCCCCTTTGCTTCCCCTCACTCGCTGACGCTCTGAACAAGTGTAGCATTGCTGCCAGTCTCCTCTCTGATGTGTTGCTCAAAACAAGTAGTACCAGCTGCCACTGCTGCTCCAATCCAGCAGCACTTTCTTCCTGACTTGCGCACTGGGCATTCTCCAACCAGGCCCCTGCAGCTGGCCCTCCCCAGTGTTCATGCCCCAGGGACAGGACTCACTCCTGGGATCAGCTCGCCACACTGGCACAGAAGAGTGCCGGGAAAGAGAGAGACCCTCCAAGCGCTAGGGTGCCAAGGGAAGAAACATTCCTTGTAACAGAGACGCAGAGGAAGTGTTTCCTTTACTTGAGAAGCAGAGAAAGCGTTTAGGGCCAAACTGGGTGGCTCCCTAGTCCCCCCCAAACAAAAAGTGCTGCTGTGGGCCCAGCGCTGGCCCAAGGGTGTGTGGCACTCCAGGCAGGCTGCCTGCCCACCGCCCTCCCACTGCTGCCCTCCCTCCCTTCATGGGGCTGCAAGGCAGCACCACGCTCTGTTCCCCCCCAGCCCCGCATGCCACGCTGGGGCCTTACCAGCTTTGATGCGGTTGGCACAGCATCTCATCCTTGGAAGAGCCCGCAGGAGGAGACTTCGCTCCCCATCCCTCCTAGAACCGGAAGTGAGGGGGAGGGAAGCCTCCTCTCGCAGGTTCTTCAAAGGATTAGAAGCCGTGCCAGCCACATCAAAGCTTGTAAGGACCAGCCTCAGTGTGCTCCTCTGATCGTGCCGGGGGGGGGGGGGCGGAGACAGCGGGGGGAGGGAGGCAGGGAAACTAGGTGTTTGCCATGGGCACCAGGAGGGGGGAGCCCAGCACCCTAGGCAACTGCCTCATTTGCCTAGTGAGTGAGCCAGCCCTGTAGGGCCCCCCCAACATGAAATTCTGGCTATGGCCCTGGGAATAGTGGTGCTTTGGCAAGGGGGAGTGTTGCCTCATTAAAAATGGGCAAATGGCCCCCCAGATGTAACACTACTAATAGTTGTAGAACAGGAGGGGAAATCAGGTTACAGGAATGAGAAAAAAAGATTGCATTTTTTTCCTGCTGCTGTTCCACTCATGTAAGTAAAACAACTCTCTCTTTAGCAGAGGTTCCAGGTAGTTCTGTTGACCCAAATAAAAACTTTAAAACAGAAGCAATGCATTTCCTTTGACTAACACCAACCAAAATGATACAAAACAATGTGCGAATGTGCTCAGTGGCCCTTCTTTTTCTTTTTCACCTGGGAGCACCTGTTTATGGAATTAGTCCTTATTGAGATATCCTATTTTATTCCTGGGGCTTATTACCAGCCTTTCTGACCAAACTGATAAACCTAAAGGGGGGGAAATCCCTAAAAACACTCTTTGTCCCAATGAGCTTTACTACAGCATTCTTGTTTACTAAGACTTGCAAGTTACATGTCTAAAAGATCGCTTTAAAATGCTCTGCCGTGTTTTGTTATGATAGTATGCAGAACACAGCTTTTCCGGGCTTTCTTCATCATCTAGTGTAGCTTACAACCTGAAAAACAGGAATATTGACAAAATATTGAATGCTACAAAGTAAATGATAAAGTAATCACAAATTGCTGTGTTCAGTAAGTGTATCTTCTGGGCGTGGAGCCCGTGTCACTGGGTATGAGTGTGGGGAGGTCTTTGTGAGTTTCCTGCCTTGTGCAGGGGGTTGGACCAGATGACCCTGAAAGTCCATTCCAACTTTATGATTCTTTAACATACCTGTTGGCAAGAGATCTTGGAATGATGACACTAATTCTTGTCCATTCTTCAAAGTCTCCTGTGTAATACACAGTTGGCTCAGTCAGTTCTCGAGAGCTTCCTTCACATCCTTTGACCCCCGGAGATGCTGGGTAACAGCCCTCCTTCACTAATGACCAGAAGATGCCAGCATCGTGGGAATACTGAAGGAGAACTGGAGCTGAACTACTGAACTGGTCGGTGCAACCTATGATAAGCTGCAAAAGAAACGAAAGGCATCAAAAATAAACATAGGGTGAAGAAAAAGTACAAAGTTGTGAATATTAGATGTAGAAATCTGAAAAAAAGATGTAGAAATCTGTACTTTTAAAATAACTGTCACTAAGCTACAAGCAGGTGAGCCTGCTTTCCTGCCTCTTGGCCTGTCCGTGCAAAACAGAAGTTTGCTTTATTGGATGACTGTCACTCACTTTTGACTGGTATTAATTGGGTTGGATCCATGGGAAGGTTTCCCTCAGTGGAAGGAGCTTCCATCCATGGAGCATGGCTTCCCCAACTCCTCTGTATGGCTGTGGTCCAAAAGCCCCCTAAAGTACCCTTCTTCAGGGACCGGGAAACACCAGGGCTCATATGAGGGGAGATTTGGAAGTCTGATGCAGAAGGTCAAAAGAGATAAAAATCACCCTTCCCTAGTGCACACAGAAACTCTCTAATGGATCCAAAGCACTGTTTGATTCATGCCCAACAGGAAGTAATTACAAGGAAGGAAGGAAGGAAGCAAATACTACAAAATGGGGGTGGGGTAATGTCTTATCCTTCAGCATTTATACATAAGATTTATTTTTTTATTTTATTTATCTAAGATTTATATCCCGCCCTTCCCACTAGGTGGCTCAGGGCGGCTTACAACATATAAAACTAACATAAAATCTAAAATTAAGCATTAAAATCAACATTTCATAAGTTATAGTTAAAAATCTAAACATTTGTTATATACATAGACATTAAAATCACAAAGCGGACCTACAGCTACACTCATCGATTGCATGTTCAATATTCGATGTTCCATGTTCGATGTTCAGTACTCAGTGCTCTGTGCCGATTAGTTGTGGGCCAGCCGGAAGAGGGATGTCTAACAGGCCCTGCGGAATTGGGTAAGATCCCGCAGGGCCCTTACCTCTTCCGGCAGCTGGTTCCACCAAGATGGAGCCATTACGGAGAAGGCCCGGTCTCTTGTAACTTTCAAATGGGCTTCCTTTGGCCCGGGGACGACCAGGAGGTTTGCTTGGTACTACATCATTTGCCTCTAAGGGGATGCTTGTAACAGTGATTTGGTTATTTATTTAAAAATGTACACCCTTCCTTTCCCCTTGGCTCAGTTAACCTCTCCCATCTCAAATCTTGATGTGGAAATGATCCATTCATTGCAAGTGTTAGCAGGGACTATACAGATGAAGGATCCATTTCTAAATCAGTTTGTAACTTGGTATGTATGTGCACTTCCTTTCTCGGGTATACACTGATATATTCTAATCCTGGGGTTTGGGAATTGTATAGCTCCTTCAAAACAGAGTAGTAATGAGCATGGTGCAGGAACCGGCATTTAAAAAAATCTTCAGGGGCTCCGTTTACAATTTTATTTGGTTGTGAACAAGTTAACATGAGAGGTTTTTAAGTAGGTTGATTTGTTTGGAGAAATTTCTGATTTCTGATAACCAACTGATTGGTTATTAATAAAGATTTTTTCTTTTCTTTTTCAAAATGATAATACTGGGATTTCTTTTTCTTTCCCCCCATGACCAAGGGTAAGCTTTGTATGAAGTGCCATGTATGCATGGCCTGCACTTAGGTCATTAGCATGATTTCAAAGCTTGTAAACTAACTATAGACAGGAAATTGAAGAGCAGAAGCCATGGAATTGTTCTGTAAATTAAACACCATCAATTGTGATTCCCAAGTAAATTCAACAATCAGTGAACATGTGGCAATACAGTAGGTGCAACAGGAAAGCAAAAGACTGAAATCCTTGCAATTTAAAATAACACAAACAACTTGGGGGGGGGCACCATGGAGCTTTCCTGGAACACATCTAGTTATTAAGTTTGTGTTCAGAGCCCATGATTTCCAAACTGCAATGGCATCACCATCAAGAAGAAGGGTGAAAAACACTTATTGCAAGTGCCTAAAGACTTTTCCGGACGTCTTATTTTCATTGCTTGTGTACCTATATTGTGTCGGATTCCCCTTCCCCTTTCCACATGTGTTTTCCTCCCTCTAGTGGTCACTTTGATATTGCATCCCTGCATCTCCAGGGATGCAATATCAAACACTTTTATTGAGTTTGTAAATAAGTTGGAGATACAGCAATGAAATATCAAAGTGACCACTAAAAATGTAAAGGTAGTCCCCTGTGCAAGCACCAGTCCCAGCAGGAGCAAAACACAAAATAAAAGAAAAGGACACCATATGGGCACACAAGTGAGGAAATAACATGTACAAAGAGCCATTAATCTTGTGTAACTAAGGAAGGAAGATTATTCACTACTTTGTATGTGAGTTAATTCCTACTCAATTGGAATCTGAAATAATTTCACATATTGTGAGGTAGCAGCTCAAAATACTCCCTGAGCAGGAGTGCCTAGGGCCCATTCCGTGATCTAAATTCAGTAATGTACAAGAAGATAATGTCCTATGCTTAATTATATATTATCATTGCCCTTAGGTTCCATGGAGAGAGATGATTTAGATTATATATTACCTGGAGTATTAGAAAATGGGAAACTCTGCTTCCACAATTTGCTTCCTAGAATCTAAACTTCCAATCTGTATTTGATTATTTATGAAAGCAAACAGTTCAGATTAAGGATCATAGTGTTTTAGGTAAAGATTAGTAAGAGGTTGCTATTCAGCTGAAAGAAGAACAATATACATTATTCAAGCTTCAGTTACTTAAAGCAATATATACAATCTGGTTATACTGTCCTTGGCCTTATGGAATATGACTCTAGCTTTCTTTGGGATGGCTGAAATTATTCATGGAACTTCTTGAGGATTTGGGGGTTCTTTTGTGCAATATGGGCTGAATTTTCGCTGATACCATTACAAAACTGGTGACGTTATAATTGAACTGTGCTATTTCAGAATGCAGCCGGGACAAGGTAGAATATATTTCTAAACAACAACAAACATCTCCCCTTTGCATAAAAACTCAGCATCTTGGGGAGAAGACTAGGCTACAACCCATCACCCTGCTGGGCCCAGCACCACCATTCAGTTCTTGCGTGAGGATTGCTAGACTGGGTGGCTTGCCAAGTTGCAAGTGGCAGCTAGGCTAAGGCACTTCCCTCAGTGGTGGCAGAAAGATGAAGGGTCAGACTTACTGGGGCCCTGGTTTTGTAGCACTGGTGAGGATGGGGAGAGGCAGATGGGGACAGCTAGGCTAACCAGCCTCAGGGAAGCTGGGGCAGCTGTTGGAGATACACAAAGTCAGAAGGAGAACACAGATGAAACACCTTTTAAATGCAGAATAACTGTGTTCTGTAAGATGCTACACTTAGATTATATAAATAATTATATTCAGAAGATATTCCACAATATTCCACAATATACAATCAATTATGAATTATACACAGTGCTAGACATACTCCTCCATAGGTGTTGTTAGGATAAATGTCCAAACAGTCAAATTCTTAAAGCAGTAGCACACAATTCTCTTTGTAGCCCAGCTTTCATCCTCAGTTGTTGTAGACATGCTGTAGAACAATATGCATAATACAACGCAATTTCCGGAAACGTATGCGTTTCAAGGATGGAGCCCTTTTTAGGTAAGTGACTTCATCAAAGAGCAGCTCTCCCAATGAATAATTCCTGTACTCCAAGGAGTTTTTTTTCACTCAAAAAGAAGAATCTTATTAAGGGGATCTCAATTAAAAGTTTCCTGCTGCATAAGTCATAAGTCCTGGCTGGCTGGCGAGGATTGTGGGGCCCAGCCACACTATGAGGCAGCCTCCCGGGGCCTGGCTGGCTGGCCAGAATTGCTATGGGGCCTGGAAAAGTCATTGTCACAGTTCAGGTACGTTTTCCCCACATTTCTTTATTTTCCTTTCCATTTCTTCCCATTTCTTTTCCCCCTAATTTCCCTTTCTTCCCTTTTCTTTATTTCCATTTCTTACCCCCATTTATTTATTTCTCTTTATTTCTCTTTCTCTCCTTCTTTTCCTTTATTACCCTTTCTTCCCCCATTTCTTTATTTCCTTCTTTCCATTTCTTCCCACCATTTCTTTCTTTCCCTTTCTTCCCCCATTTATTTCCCTTTCTTTCCCTTTCTTCATTCCTCCCTTTCTTTATTTCCCTTTCTTCCCCCATTTATTTCCCTTTCTTCATTTCTTTATTCCCCCCTTTCTTATATTTCCCTTTCTTCCCCCATTTCTTTATTTCCCTTTGTTCCCTTCATTTCTTTATTTCCCTTTATTCTCCCCATTTCCCTATTTCCCTTTCTTCCTCTTTTTTCCATTTCATTTCCCTTTCTTCCCCCCATTTCTTTATTTCCGTTTATTTCCTTTCTTCCCCCATTTCTTTATTTTCCTTTCTCCCCTTTTCTTCCCTTCATTTAATTTCTCTTTCTTCCCCTCATTTCTTTATTTCCCTTTCTTTTATTTTCTCCTTCCTTCCTCTCTCTCTCTCTGTGGAGCCTGAGTGGAAAACATTGTGAAAGACTGCTGCTGGGTTATGTAGGTGCCTTTAAAGGTCTGCTGGGAGCAGCTGCAGTTTCTGCATGAAGGGAGGGAGATAGGGGTGGGGGGTGGGAGCCAGCTACCACCAATTCAAGTTGCACTTGATTATCCCAGATGGTGTGGCCTAATATGCTAATGAGTATGTGACCTAATATGCTAATATTAGGGAATGTGGTCTAATATGCTAATGAGCTCCTACTGGATTTTTTCTACAAAAAAAAAGCCCTGGAACCAGGCATTTGCCTAGGGCAGCAGGCTGTGTGTGTGTGTGCCAAATTAGGTTCTCCTCACATGACTTCAAATAGAAAAACAATTATTTGCATTAATTTTGTCAGCCTGAATTGTTCTCTCTCGGCAGAGCACTGTTTTTTAAGTTGATAATTTTTAATGGCCCACAAATGATGTTATAAATATCCAAATAGCCCTTGGCAGAAAAAAGGTTCCCCACCCTTGCCTTAGGGGTTGGAAGGGAACACATGCAACACATTTTCTTTCCCCTCAGCCATACTGAGGTGGGAAGGTCTTTACAGAATTTTTGGGCCATGCTACCTAGAAAGGCTTCTGCGAAAGCCTCCTTCACCTCTTTGGGCAAAAGGCCTGAGCCCTTGATCAGGTGGCCATTGGCCTCCATCAAGGGGCTGAGGCCTTAGCAAAATGGCCTGTGGCCTTTTGCCCACCATTGCAGAACCCTGGGAACCACCCTGGGACTGTCCAGATCCCACTCCCTCACAGTAAGGGGAAGGCTCCTACACAAGGTCTGGGGCTTCTGGGGACAGGAAACACAGCTGTTCTTCAGGGCATCATGCAAGTATGGATGAACCTCACCGAGCATGTCCAACAGCTGCTCCCCTCTTTCAGGATGCCATGGCTGTCTCCCTGGGGCCCTCCAAGCAAAGGCATGCTGGGACCTGCATAGCCAGACCAAGAGGCCCACCTAGAGTAGCCAAAAGGTCTGGTCTCCTAGTGACCCCATCTTCCCAGTAGCTTGGAGGACAAGGCCCTGTAGAATTGGGCTGTGATCAATAGGAAGCGCACCCAGAAATGCAAAGCTAATAAGATGTCTTTAGGAGGAGAGAAATCCAGCAATGACAGGACTTCTGGTGAGTTATTCTCTAATGCGGGATCTGCCTATGTGGCAGGGGAATACTGGGTGTCTGTGGCACATTTCCTGCCCCTGCCTGCATAGGGCATACAGACAGGCCTGTAGCCAGGATTTCTAAGGTTGGGGGGGGGGGTATGAAGAATGGTCAGGGGGCACTTAGCGAGTCACCAGAAGTCAACCAGGACTTCCAGGCAGGCAAAGTCAGGCCCATTCGCATGCACGCACACACATACAATACAACAACAACCCCCCCTGCCTGCCCCTGAGTTGACGAGGGGTTTTCCACCCAGACCACTGGGGCCCTGCTGCTCCCAATGGACAGTCTGATGGAGCAGGTTGGTAGTAGTGGCAGCCGGGGTAGGCTCTTGCCTGAGCAAAGGCGGGAGGGGGTGGGGAGCGCCTGGGAAGTGGGAATTCTCCAGGAGAGCTGTGGAGGATGAAGCCATCGAGCCCCTTCCCTCCTTCCCTGGGCTGTGTACTCTGTTTGTTCCCTCTGTGCCACTGACTGGGAACTCCCTCCATCTTTTGGCCCTGGACACATCCAAGTCTCTCCCGGAGCCACACTGGGCAACAGTGGCGGCAGCAGCAGCTGAAGCAGCTTTTCTGGAGTGCTGCTGCTGCAGCATGGGTAGCCTGGCTTGGGTGACAGATAAGGCCCTGCAGCAGCCCTAAAGGGATCCCCCCATCCCTGTTTAATTGTGTGCAAGGGGCAGCAGGAGCATGTTCCAGCCTCCTGCACCTTTAAATTGTGTGGGAAGCTGGCACCTTCTACTGCTGCCCCTTGTGCATGATTAAACAGGGGTGGGGGCACTTTATATCAAACGGGAGGGGTGGTGGCTGCTCTTGCACACTCCTGTGATTGCATGATTTTCACTCCCGTGGTCACTCAAGCTGTGGAAAGGGGAAAGAGGGAAGGTTGGGGAACCTGACTAGAGGCACCTGACAGGAAGTCAGGGGCAGGGCACCCAGAGGACATAAGGACATAAGAGAAGCCATGTTGGATCAGGCCAATGGCCCCTCCAGTCCAACACTCTGTGTCACACATAAGAACATAAGAGAAGCTATGTTGGATCAGGCCAATGGCCCCTCCAGTCCAACACTCTGTGTCACACATAAGAACATAAGAGAAGCCATGTTGGATCAGGCCAGTGGCCCCTCCAGTCCAACACTCTGTGTCACACATAAGAACATAAGAGAAGCCATGTTGGATCAGGCCAATGGCCCCTCCAGTCCAACACTCTGTATCACACATAAGAACATAAGAGAAGCCATGTTGGATCAGGCCAATGGCCCATCCAGTCCAACACTCTGTGTCACACATAAGAACATAAGAGAAGCCATGTTGGATCAGGCCAATGGCCCATCCAGTCCAACACTCTGTGTCACACAGTGGCCAAAAAAATTATATACATACACACACACATATATATACACACTGTGGCTAATAGCCACTGATGGACCTCTGCTCCA
Source organism: Heteronotia binoei (assembly GCF_032191835.1). Classification (NCBI taxonomy): domain Eukaryota; kingdom Metazoa; phylum Chordata; class Lepidosauria; order Squamata; family Gekkonidae; genus Heteronotia; species Heteronotia binoei. Next base: position 6,328,232 of record NC_083230.1, read on the forward strand.
TATTTTTATCCAATCCTCTCTTGAAGCTGGCTGTGCTTGTAGCTGCTACCACCTCCTGTGGCAGTGAATTCCACATGTTAATCACCCTTTGGGTGAAGAAGTACCTCCTTTTATCCGTTCTAACCCGACTGCTCAGCAATTCCATTGAATGCTCACGAGTTTTTGTATTGTGAGAAAGGGAGAAAATTACTTCTTTCTCTACCTTCTCCATCCCATGCATAATCTTGTAAACCTCTATCATGTCACCCTGCAGTCGACGTTTCTCCAAGCTAAACAGCCCCAAGCGTTTTAACCTTTCTTCATAGGGAAAGTGTTCAAAACCTTTAATCATTCTAGTTGCCCTTTTCTGGACTTTTTCCAATGCTATAATATCCTTTTTGAGGTGTGGTGACCAGAATTGCACACAGTATTCCAAATGAGACCGCACCATCGATTTATACAGGGGCATTATGATACAGGCTGATTTGTTTTCAGTTCCCTTCCTAATAATTCCCAGCATGGCGTTGGCCTTTTTTATTGCAATCGCACACTGTCTTGACATTTTCAGTGAGTTATCTACCACAACCCCAAGATCTCTCTCTTGGTCAGTCTCTGCCAGTTCACACCCCATCAACTTGTATTTGTAGCTGGGATTCTTGGCCCCAATGTGCATTACTTTGCACTTGGCCACAATGAACCTCATCTGCCACATTGATGCCCATGCACCCAGCCTCAACAGATCCCTTTGGAGTTCCTCACAATCCTCTCTGATTCTCACCACCCTGAACAATTTAGTGTCATCGGCAAACTTGGCCACTTCACTGCTTACTCTCAACTCCAAATCATTTATGAACAAGTTAAAGGGCATGAGACCCAGTACTGAGCCCTGTGGCACTCCACTGCTTACCGTCCTCCACTGTGAAGACTGCCCATTTATACTCACTCTCTGCTCCCTATTACTCAGCCAGTTTTTGATCCACAAGAAGACCTGTCCTTTTACTCCATGACTCTCGAGCTTACTAAGGAACCTTTGATGAGGAACTTTATCAAAAGCTTTCTGGAAGTCAAGGTAAACAATATCTATCGGGTCTCATTTGTCCACATGTTTGTTCACCCCCTCAAAGAAATGTAACAGGTTAGTGAGGCAAGATCTTCCCTTACATAACCCATGCTGAGTCTTCCTCAGTAACTCATGTTCAGCAATGTGCCTACTCATTCTGTCCTTGATAATGGTTTCTACCAACTTTCCCGGTATTGAAGTCAGACTGACTGGCCTGTAGTTACCCGGATCTCCTCTGGAACCCTTTTTAAAGATGGGGGTGAAATTTGCTACCTTCCAGTCCTCAGGAACGGAGGCAGATTTCAATGAAAGATTACATATTTTTGTCAGAAGATCCACAAGTTCAACTTTGAGTTCTTTCAGAACTCTTGGATGCATGCCATCCGGACCTGATGACTTATTAGTTTTTAATTCATCTATCAGTTGTAGGACCTCCTCTCTTGTCACCTCAATCTGACTCAGGTCTTTCAACACCCCTTCCAAAATAAGTGGTTCTGGAGCAGGCAAACACTTCTCATCTTCCACAGTGAAGACGGAGGCAAAAAATGCATTCAGCTTCTCAGCCATTTCCCTATCCTCCTTCAGTAATCCTTTGACCCCTTGGTCATCCAAGGGCCCCACTGCCTCCCTGGTTGGTTTCCTGCTTCTAATATACTTGAAGAGATTTTTATTGTTGGTCTTTATGTTTTTTGCAATATGTCCACATTCGAGTTTGTTAAAGGAGGGCAATATGCTCCTCATAGTCCCCTTTTGCCTGCCTGATCACAGTCTTGCATTTTATTTGCCACAGCCTGTGATCCCTTTTATTAATCTCACTTGGACTAGCTCTCCACCGCTTAAAGGAGTCCTTCTTACCTTTTACAGCTTCCATTACTTTGTTTGTTAACCATGCAGCCCTTTTCTTATACCTGTTTGTCCTTTTCCTAACTTGTGGTATATATTTTATCTGAGCTTCTAGGATTGTAGTTTTAAATAGCCTCCAAGCTTCCCCAAGGGTTTTGACTGTATTTGTCAGGAAATGTTAATTTCTTGAATGAAAGATGCTTATTAAATATAGTTGCAATGCCTAACCCATGTTACTAACCATAAATGAAGCTGGGCACATCAAAGTAGAATATTGCTAGTGCCCTGCTTGGGCCTCTCTCACGATTACTAACAAATGCAGGAATTTGTCCTTTGAAGATAAAAGCGCCTCCAGGGATGAACTCTCCAGTCCCAGGAAGGAAAACCACAGGGGAAAGATAAGGGGATGTTACCGTGTGAATATTCACACGTGAATACAGCATTGTTTAGAATTTGTAGCTTTGTTTAGAGAACCTTTGATGTGCCACCTTTAAGTATGCTCTGCAACGTTACTTAGTATCAGTCCCAATCTTCTTGTTCACTGCATATGGATTATCAAATAAACCTTACTTTGTTTCAACTCAGGGACTGGTTACTTGAAATCTGATTGCCTGACAGTATTTACCTTTCCTTTCAGTTTCCTCTTCACATGCCTCCTCATCTCAGCGAATTTACCCCTTTTAAAGTTAAACGCGTTGTGCCAGTCTTTTGGGGCAACTCTCTATTTATACAAATGGTGAAATCAATAACGTTATGGTCACTGCTCCCAAGTGGTGCGATCACTTTTACATCTCTCACCAGGTCTTGGGCATTACTTAGGACCAAATCCAGGATCGCCCCACCCCTGGTAGGGTCAGAGACCATCTGTTCCATAGCACAGTCATTGAGAGCATCTAGAAACTCAATCTCTTTCTCTCGACCAGAACACATATTGACCCAATCAATCTGCGGGTAGTTAAAATCACCTATGATGACACAGTTTTTACCTCTAGTCACTATCTTTAAGCCTTCCATCATATTATAGTCGTCTATCTTTTGATTTGGTGGGTGATAACAAACTCCCATAGTTAAATTTCCCTTTGGGCCCTCTATTTCAACCCAAAGCATTTCTAGAAGGGATTTAATTCTCTGACCTCAGCCTTACTGTATGCCCTCTCTGACATACAGAGCCACCCCACCTCCAACCCTTCCCTCCCTATCCTTCCAATATAACTTATACCCAGGAATCACCGTGTCCCACTGATTCTCCTCATTCCACCAAGTTTCTGAAATTCCCACAATGTCTGTTTTCTCCCAACACTAAACATTCCAACTCACCAATTTTACTTTGAACACTTCTAGCATTTGTGTACAAACATCTATAATTTCCCAGGCAAGCTAGGCCTACCTCCTTCCTCCTGCTGCCTTGGACTCTGGCAGGCAGTCCATTCTGTTTGTCACCATCTCAGTGGACAACTCTGATCCATTACCCAGTAGAAAAGTAACAGCTAACCCTTCATCTCTTCGAGATGAGTCCTCCCGAACCAGAGACATTTCATCTCCTGTCGACTTTCCCCCAAGATTTAGTTTTAAAACTGCTCTGCCACCTTTTTGATTTTAAACGCCAGCAGCCTGGTTCCATCTGGGGACAAGTGGAGACCGTCTTTTTTGTACAGCTCCCGCTTGTTCCAGAAAGCATCCCAGTGCCTAACAAACTTAAACCCTTCCTCCTTACACCATCCTCTCATCCACACATTGAGACTTCTAATTTGTGCCTGTCTCTCCAGCCCTGCACGTGGAACAGGTAGCACTTCTGAGAAGGCTACCTTAGAGGTCCTGGCCTTAAGTCTCCCGCCTAGCAGCCTAAATTTTTCCTCCAGGACCTCACGACTGCATTTCCCTGCATCGTTGGTGCCAACATGCACCACGACCACTGGCTCCTCCCCAGCACTGTCTATCAGCCTATCTACTACACCATGGCTACGGGCCTGCATACAGAGGGGGGTGGGGATGGGTTGGGCCCAGAGGCCATCTGGGAGGCTAAGCACCCTAGGTATCACTTTACCTCCATTTACATATGGTGTCTATGAGGAACTCCCCCCCCCCCAGGTATCCCTCTCATTTGTAAGGAGAGTGATACTACGTGGGCATATTCTCATTTCCCAAGTCAAAAGCCAAGGTCAGCAGGCACAGGTCACAGCCTGAAAAATGGGGGAGAGAGGAGTCCAACAGCACATTCCATAATTTGGTGGTAGGAGATGCAGTTTTCATGGGGGTTGTTTATTCTGAGGCTGGCATCTATCCAACCACATGGGCAATGTTTTAAGGAAGTGGGCTTTGGTGGGCAGTGCCACAGCCTTGGATTTTGATGAGTGTTCCATAAGAGCGCCTCTCACAGCTAGGCAGTCAAGTGGGAATTGATCACTGATAAATTATGGTTTCCCAAAGTTTTTGTCATGAACAAATGCCACTGTGCTCACTGCAAGTTCAGACACAACTGTGACAGCTGTTTCAGTCTGCAGTCTAGGCCCTTGAGGCCACAGCAATTCCCAACCCTTTCAGAAAAGCCAACCCCCATCAGTTGGCAACAAGAGGATGGAGCGGGGGTCAGCGGTCATCCCCACCACCACTTCTGGTCCCTTCAAATAATCCCCAGCACTCTGGGGGTGCAAGTCTGGGCCTTGTTTGCATGCCCACCTTCCTTTAGACCTTTGCCTTCCACTACAGTGTTATCTGATCACACCATGGCCTATTTCCTCTGGCATGGATTCACTTGTGGCTTTTGAATCCCATTCGTGGGCCCAAGGTTCCTGTGGAACTAGGCAACTTGAAATCCGCCCATGAGATTCGTGAAATCATTTTGGCTAAAGTCACCAAGGAATGTGAATCCAGAAGAAGTGGGATAACATGATGGCTGGCTGGGGGTGTCCCTGTTAGGGGTGGTCCGTAAGAAGGCTCTGGGTGAGCTTTGGATAATCCAACACCTATCCTACCCCAACAGATTGGTAGTCAATGTCATCCCCCAGGAGTTTCACAAGGTGTGGAATGCATCTTTAATTTTTGATGTATTTATTTCGTGGATTTTATTCCACCCTACTCTGCAAATGGGCAGGGAAGAGGAAGTCCCTCAATTATGTCAGACCCAGGCTATCATAGCCATGTGATCAGTCTGGTGTCGTTTTGTGGTCGGGGGGAAAGGCCAAGTGCAATGTGCTACTGCTGGTGCACTCTGAAGTCTTTTGCGTCTTGGGCTTTAAACTTTATGACAAGGCTACACTCAAGAGTAGCTCTCTGGCCTGTGTGGCTTTTGAGATATGCAGCACATTCTTGGAGTGGGATATCAAGGACTACATCCAATTCTCCCACATCACACACTAGTTGGATGAATTCTTGTTTGCTGGCCGGGCTGGGAGGCCCACATACACTTCCCATTTGGCCACTTTCCAGGCTCTGGCAGACAAAAGTGGGGTTCTACTAAGCCCAGGGTAAAAATGAGGTTCCTGTCACTCAACCAATGTACCCGGGGATCTTTCTAGATTCTGTCCAGGGAATCTCCTGCCTTCCAGATGACAAGCTGTCTGCCTTAAGAACTATCATCTCTTAGAATCAGAGTTGGAAGGGACCTCCAGGGTCATCTTGCCCCAACCCCTTGCACAATGCAGGAAACTCACAAATACCTCCCCCTAAATTCACAGGATCTTCAATGCTGTCAGATGGTCATCTAGCCTCTGTTTAAAAACCTCCAAGGAAGGAGAGCCCACCACCTCCTGAGGAAGCCTGTTCCACTGAGGACGCTGTAACAGTCAGGAAGTTCTTCCTAATGTTGAGCCAGAAACTCTTTTGATTTAATTTCAACCCATTGGTTCTGGTCCTACCTTCTGGGGCTACAGAAAATAATTTCACACCATCCTCTATATGATAGCCCTTCAAATACTTGAAGATGGTGATCATATCACCTCCTCTCCAGGCTAAACATGCCCAGCTCCTTCAACCTTTCTTCATAGCACTTGGTCTCCAGACCTCTCATCATCTTCGTCACCCTCCTCTGGGCCCCTTCCAGCTTGTCTATATCCTTCTTAAAATGTGGTGCTCAAAACTGAACACAATACTCCAGGTGAGGTCTTACCAGAGCAGAGTAAAGCAATACCATCACATCACGTGATCTGGACACAATACTTCTGTTGATACAGCCCAAAATTGCATTTGCCTTTTTAGCCACCGCATCACACTGTTGACTCATGTTCAGCGTATGGTCCACTAAGACCCCTAAATACTTTTCGCATATACTACTGCTAAGACAAGTCTCCCCCATTCTATAACCATGCACTGGATTTTTCCTACCTAAATGCAGAACTTTTCATTGATCCCTGTTAAAATTCATTTTATTGATTTTAGCCCAGTTTTCCAGCCTGTCAAGATCATCCTGTATCCTGTTTCTGTCTTCTACTGTATTTGCAGCCCCTCCCAATTTAGTATCATCTGCAGATTTAATAAGCATTCCCTCTATTTCTTCATCCAAATCATTTATAAAGATGTTGAACAAAACAGGTCCCAGGACAAATCCTTGAGGCACTCCACTTGTCAGTCCTCTCCAAGAGAATGAGGAACTGTTCACAAGCACTCTTTGGAAGTGATCTGTCAACCAGTTATAGATCCACCTACTGGTAACAGGATCCAAACCACATTTTACCAACTTGTCAACAAGGATAGTATGTGGAACCTTATTAAAAAAAAAGCCTTACTGAAAACAAGATGAACGATGTCTACAGCATTCCCCTGATTCAGCAAGGTAGTCACTTTCTCAAAAAAAAGAGATCAGGTTAGTCTGACATGACTTGTTCTTCAGAAATCCAGGCTGGCTCTTAGTAATCACAGCCATCCTTTCTAAATGTTCCAGGACTGACTGTTTGATGATTTATTCTAAAACTTTTCCAGGTATGGATGTCAAGCTGATGGGTCGGTAGTTACCCGGATCCTCCTTTTGCCCATTCTTGAAGATGGAGACAACATTCCCCGCCTCCAATCTTCCAGCACCTCTCCTGTTCTCCAAGAATTCTCAAAAATAATAGCCAGAGGCTCAGAAATTATATCCGCAAGTGCTTTTAGTACCCTTGGATACAGTTCATCTGGCCCTGAGGAGTTTGTTTCATTTAAAGAAACTAAGTGTTTATGTACTACCTCTATGCTGATCCTAGGTTGGAACTCCATACCCTCACTATATGTTCTGTTTATGCCAGGTTGAGCACTGTTTCCCTCAGAAGAGAAGACTGAGGGAAAGTAGGAATTGACCAGTTCTGCCCTTTCTTCATTACCTGTTACAATTTCACTTTCCTGCCCTCATAATGGGCCTACCATCTCCTTGCTCTTTTTCTTACTATGAACATAAGAAAAAAACCCTTTTTTGTTGTTCTTAGCATCTTCGGCCAGCCTATACTGAGCTTTAGCTTTCTTAAAGTTTTCTCTACAAGCACTGATGATTTGTTTATATTCATCCTTGGTTATAAAGCCCTCCTTCCAATTTCTCAGGTCTTTAGAGAGCTGTTTATGGAGCCATCTTGGCTTCTTTAGGCTTCTTCCATTTTTTTTCCTCATAGGAATTGTCTGTGATTGCGCTTTCAGTACTTCGCTTTTAAGAAATCCCCACCCCTCTTGAACCCCCTTCTTCCTAAGTATTTCTGACCATGGGATTTTACCCAGCATAGTTCTAAACTGGCCGAAGTTTGCCTTTCTGAATTCCATCCTGTAAGTCTGACTGCATATAGCTTTCCCCTTCCCCAAGACTGTAAATTCCAGAAACACATGGTCACTACTGCCCAGGGTGCCCATTATTTCCACTTCTTCAATCAATTCTGTCTTGTTGGCGAGAATCAAGTCCAAGATAGCAGATCCTCTTGTTTCCTTCTTCACTTTCTGGAAAAGGAAGTTGTCAGCAAGACAAGTCAGGAATCTATTTGACCTTTCATTTTCAGCAGAGCTGGACTTCCAACAGATGTCCAGGTAATTGAAATCTTCCTTGAGCACTCTCTCTCTTCTCTTGGAGAACTTTACAGTCTGTTGTAGGAGTATCTAATCCAAGTTCTCTGCCTGGCTTGGTCGTCTATAGCAGACCCCCACCATAATATCACTGTTATTTCTTACTCCTTTTATTTTTACCCAGAGACTCTCAACTGAGCTGCCATGCTCAGATTCACAGATTTCATCACAAGTATATACCTCCTTCACATATACTGCTATGCCTTCACCCTTTCTCATCGGTCTGTCCCTTTTAAATAAGTTGTACCCCTGAATCCTAGTAGTCCAGTTGTAAGTGTTATCCCACCAAGTTTCAGTAAGACCTATTAGGTCATACTCTCCTTCCTGTATTGGACTTCCAGTTTCTCCTGCTTGTTTCCCATACTCTGTATCTTAAACCCTGATTAGCAGGAAGTGCATGCTGAAGAGCTCCAGGCACTCCTCAGGTACGTTAATGTTGCCTGCCAGGACAGGTTTTCTGCACCCACACTGCAAGATCCACTGCAGTGGTTACCTCCTCACACCATCACATCAGGGTCATCTGGGGCATGAAGGCCAATCTCTGAGTCTTGTTCACCTTCCTTTTAGAGTTCAACAGGATGTCCATATGACAATTGCCCTCAGACATGAGCAGTTTGCTGCAAGGGCACTCAGGCACTGTAGGCAGCTGGGGTTTCAGAGTTTACCTCACAGGCTTCTGGTGCACTCACCAGTGACCCCTCATTTGGCAGGGACTAGCCTTCTAAGTGACCTCACTTTCCTTGACATTTTTCCTATCTTGATGGCTTTTACAGACTGGCAAGATCTGTTCAGGAACAAGCATATCTTTTTTTTGAGGCAACAGCCAGGCAATTGTCAGGACTTCACACTCTGGGTCATGAGACTGGTATACAGGCTCATCTTGGTCTGCCTCTCTGTGAACATCTTTTCAGCCTAGAGCATTGCATGCACAGATAATGACATTGCAGATGCCTTGTCTTGCTTTCAGGTGAGGAGGTTCTGGGTATTGGCCCTGATGTGAATCAATACCAGGACTCTGTCCTGGAGGTGCTGTGGGCTCTTGGTGATAAGTGACACAGAGAAAGTACTCCATTCTATTATGCTCACCACTCAGGGCTCTCACTTGCAGGCTGTGACAGCATTTCTTACTTTTTAAAAGGACAAGTGTTCCCTCCTCCCGTCTGTAGAGAATGTCCCTGCTTTGAAATGGTGATGTGTGAAAAGTCTTATCTGAACCTTCTCAGCTCAGGCTCGGGGGAGACAGGAAGCCTGGGAGTACCAAGGCCATGGGCCTCTAATCAACATGAGAATATATTAGTAACATCTATGTGTGAATGTTCCCCTTGCAAGATTCCCCGGCCTGCAGGAATCCCTTTGAAGTGTTCCTTATATGCAGTGTATCTATTATACGGTCTTCAGTCTTTTCAAGCTCTGGCCAAGTAACCAGTATCAATAAACTAGTTCTTTGTATCTACATTGACTCATTATTGAATCTGCAGACTTGAAAGAGAGGGGCCTAACACAGAAAATAATGGGCATCCATTTAGCACCTATATCCTTCTATAGATGGACCCTTGGGAATAACTACCCTTTGGGGGATTTCAGGTGGACCTGGCACCCAGAGTTCCCACTCTGGCCTGCCTATTCTATACATAACAAACTGCTGCCATACTTGGCTTTTGGATGGTTGCGCAGTGGGCCAGATCCAATTTTGTGGGGAGGCTGAGCCTGAAAGCCTGCTTACCTTGGTCAGGGCTTTTCAGGTGGGGCCATTCGGTGGTATGCCCATCTTGGCATGTCATCTGGCACTATCTCCCTGATGGCAAGGGAACCATGCAGTGGGGCACACCCAGGTAGGACCACTGGATCTTCCATCCTGTGTTGCTCCCCCAGCAGGCAGGGTGGTTGGAGCTACTGGCTGGCAGGCAGGTTGCCCAGTGCTTGGATCCATGCTCTGTGTAGCATCATGCTCCTGCAACTGCATTCCCCCTTTCCTCCCCACCACCTTGCCCCAGGATTGCAAACCATGAACTTGCCCCCTTAAAAAAAAATCATCTTCAGGCCAATCTAGGATAAAAGCTAAGCCTGGTCGTGTCATTCATTGAGTACATTTATTTCCTACTGTTTGTCCTCTGTGGAACTCAAACTGGCTCGCCTCTCATTTTCACAAGGTCTCTCTCTAGCCAACTGACAGAACTAAGAGGTGCTTCAGCAAAGTTGCTGTATCATATGCCTTCCAATACACTTTTGGGCCCAAGTCAGTGGCAACATTTCTTGCCACAATAGAATCGTTGTGCTCTTCCCATTCACTAGCTACATTCACTGGGATGCCTTTTCCTTGCCAGTGACATTACTGGAGAATCTGGGAACTGCCCAACTCTCTTGCCAAGGATCTCTTTAAGCAGCCTAATCCATAACTAAATGAACATCTGAAAATGATGTAACTCTTAACAACGTGTGTGTAGATTTTAAATTCTCTGGAACAAACCAGCCGACAGACCTCTATTGGCATGTGTCCTTGTGTTCTGTTGGAATCCATGAAGATGTCTGATAAGGCACAGTGTTAACTAGGAGGTGTGCATAACAAAGTTCCCAAGCAGAAGATATACATGAAAATCACTGTTTTAAGTTATCACCATGATTGTATTAGGAATATGGAATTCTTAATAAAACGAAACTACCCTCCCCAAAGAAATGCATGTTGTTTTCAAGTACAGATGCTGTTAGCTGGTTACAAAGCCTGCTTGCATTTTTCCTTGACTCTGCTGATTTCTCAAGATATCACATTTCTCCCAATTAGATCCTTGCAAGGGAGAAACACAAAACACTTCTAGCCAATCACCCTTGGAGACAAGCTGCAGAGAGCTGCAGTTCTCTTTCCCTCCCTCATTTATTGGGGGGTTTTGGAGCCCTTTTCTTCTACTTTCCAAGTACTATGCCTGGGAAAATAGACAGCTGGGATAGCTTGCTAAGGGGCCCATGGAATTTGTCACCTTTGGTAGACAGCACCTGCTCTGCTGTAAGTTTGGTTGAAAACAGCCATTTCAGCCCCCCCCCCCCCAAAAGTTTCCCATAGGGCATAATGGTGGGATATACTTAAAAAATTGACAGTAATGCCTTCTGGGACCAATGGAAGATGCCCTAAGAGCCACTGAATATAATGGGAACCAGGAATGCCAATTGATTTGCATAGCTCCATTGAAATACAGTACAGCACACGTAAGTTGCAATGAAAATGCAGGAAAGATTATAAGAAACCTGCCCTGGTCCTGAATGACAGCCTCCAGAGTGGAATTCCTGGGCCTGGGATGAGTGCTCAGGTGAAGGGCATGATGAAATGTTGGGTAGGGTATAAATATTTTAATAAATGGAAGAATAAATGAATAAACTTTGCTCGGTGGAGTAGCAGAATCAGAGCAGGATCACCACCCTGTCTTCTACAGCGAAGAGACCTCAATTGGCTTTTATTTCACTTCAGAATTAACATACCAATGAAGCTTGCCGTGCATCCCACCACTCTGGAAAAACAGCCTTTTCAATGTATACATTGACGTAAGGAACTAAGTAGTAGTGATTTTAGGATAGCATCAGGAAGAACCCACAAGGAATACAAAGGCATACAGTGCACATCACAGTTTTGTACATTTCATCATGGTAATGTTAAAACAGCAAGAGACTGTTTTACAAAATCCCATCCTCCTTGCCAACTTTTCTATTGGAATTATAGTTGAAAACCTGTCTATAAACAGCTGATGTCTTTAATAATTCTCTTTGTAAATTATTCAGCGCCTGCATCCACCAATTATGTAAGGGCTGTGTACTTGCAGCGAGTTCATTAAAACTGTATTTCAGTCAACCCTTAGAATTCACAATGGGATTTTGCAATAAGCTCAATAAAATTTTGATTAGGATTCAGAAACCTAAGCTTGTCAAAGTAAATATTCTTTTTTAAAATGTAAAGCACAATTATTATAAGAATGCCAAAGCTGCCGTTTCTCCTGGAGCTTCAACTCTTGTTATGCCACAAATGTTGGAACCTTGGAAGCCCCATGGGAGAGGCAAGTGAACAAGGTTATTCCCTAGCTAAGCTTCGCCCACCCCCTAATTTCCCTCAGTTCATACCTTCACCTATTTCACTCACCATGTTTGAACAGAGCAGGAGAAAGAAATAAGTCACTTTAATGGTTTAAAAAATGCTGACCCACAATTCAAGGAAAAGATAGCAAAACAACACCATCTTTTGTGATATTTCATGGCAGCCTTGAAGCCACTTCTCAATTATTCTGCAACCTTGAACCACTTCTCAATTATTCTGCAACATGGCATGGGCAAAGTATTTACTCATAGTGCCTCACAGCAAATAATTTATTTAAGAGTTAAACAGTTTTCTAAGAAAACAAATCTAAGGAGAAATGGTTTGACTTGCCTCTGCACAATCCTTAGGGGGGCGATAATTAGCTTCAGGAGTGGACTGACCCACAGACCAGCATAGTTTGGAGATACGCTGGCCAGTTATGCTAGAGCAGGACCCCAGATCTGCTGCACCGCTCTCGGACATCAGTGCAGCTCAGCAGTGGCTGTGCGTGGTATAATTCTGGCACATGGCTCTGTGCTGGCATTGTTGTGGGTGGATCACAGGGCATGGCTGGCGTTAGTCCATTCCCTCATGCTTTTCAGCCCAGGAAGGCTCCCTGACAAAGGTGCAGCCAATAAAAAAAGTGGCACAGCCTATAGGCAGCCATTGAACGGAAAAAAACCCAAGTGCCCCCCATAGCTGCAGCCACATCCATGAGGCTCCAAGCAGCTCAGAATGTCAACCCAGTGCACAACCAATCACTTTCTTCCTCTGTGGCTGCCAAGCCTCCTTCCCAGCACCCAATCACAACCCACCCAGCTTTACAAAAACCCCAGCTAGTCCACCTCATGAGGCAGGGAGTGTAGCACAGGATGCTGACTGAGAGTTTTCTGCTGTGCAGACTTTGAGCAAGTGCTGCTGGCCAGAAAAACACAGAGAGGGCACTTAGCACCACTGAGTGAGCACTTTGTGTCGACACCCAACAGGGAGACCAAAGTCCACACTTGTGACTGACTTCCCGGTTCTGAATTCTAAAAGGCACCCTGTCTCTGAAGGCAAGACACAAATGGGCACCTGCATACTAACAGGTTTCCCCCAACCTACTTCCTGCTTTCCCCTCATTTGCGGCTTATAGCTGCCCTGGCAAAGCTGTTTCCCGTACCCGAGTTCATCAGTATGGCAGCCCACTTGAGGTAGCAGGAGCCACAGAACCCACCACCATGGACCCCCCACACTTGCGGGGTTGGTGTGTAAGGTCTGGCTGGGAGAGCTTCCAGGGAGGGTGCCCAAGCTCTCTGCTGTGTACTGGACTGACAGATCAGTTGATTGCTGGGCTCCCCCTTGAACAGGATGCTGTGGGCAGATGGAGTCCCACCAAGCTGAGTGAGTGGGTAAACACACAATCCTTGTACTCATTCCCTTGTAGGCATGGACTCCTGTGGAGCTGCCAAGGTGGACCTTTACACCAGACAGGTGTTTTGGATGGCACCAGCCTTGGGATGTGTGGCTGTGGCCATGCAGTGGGCTCCCCACTGACCTATGATGGACGTCTATGCACCCACCAAGTCACTCTTGACCCCTTACTGCAGATGCACATGTCTCTGTTTCATCCATCTGCAGGTGACGATCCACCAGAGCAAGCTCTAGCTCAGGCTGCTATCCTCCCCACCCCACAGTGTCCTGGCAGCAGACTAAACCTGCCTTTGAAAGCCAACAATTGCATACACCCTCTGTGCCATTTGGACTGCACCCCAGGAGTGGAACGCTCTTTCCCCATGTGGTTAAGCAGAGGTGGATTCTGGTTCTTTTGGCATCATTCCCCCAAAAGCTTTCCAATAAAGGGTTCTCATTTGCTGCACCTATGTCTTTGTGTGTGCCTGTGTTGTCTGAGGGTTGCTGGGGAAGTTGAATAGCAACCCTGATGCTTCAGTTTGCCTGGGGCGTGGATGGTACTTGTCCTGCAAGTAACAGTTTTGCATCTGCTTGCTTAGACCAAGGGACACTATGCAGGAGGCCCTGAACAGGGTGCCCTTGGCAGATAACACACACGATGAATAAAACTTTGTTGGTCTTAAAGTCAAACTTCGCTCTTCTGGGGAACCTGTCAGAGGCATTTTGGGTCCTTGCACAACCCTCCACCCGAGCAGCCCCCTTCCTGCTCTGCCACCAACAGGGGTGGCCTGGAATGATGTGGGGGGCACTCTAGGCAGTGTGGGTGATTTGCTGGATGGCATGGCCCCTGTGACTGGAGAGCACCTGTGACCAAATGAAACGCCCACTATATCTCCTCCTTCTTGGATTTGGGCCCCTGCTGCTCCATGTAGGCAGATGACCAGCTTGGAGTGTCCATGGGAGGCACTGCTGGACCTCATGCCATCACTGGCAGATGGCCAGGTACTTGCAATGAAACTTGCAATGTGGGGGGTCCTGCTGACAGTGAACAAGCACCTGCAGCCCCACCCATTTCCAACCCTGGGCTGTGAGAGGTGCTTGGCTTGGGCCCCATGCCTGGCAATCTGATTGGTTCTGGCTGCCTTGTCTATCATGGCCCTGTTGCCCCTCCCAACACCTCCAAGGAATGCAGTGGCATAGTTGCTGAAGACACTAACACATTTGCAGCCACTGAAAGCCAACTCCCCCTTTTCCTGCCGATCACTGCAGAACCAAACCCTACAGGGAGTGGACTAATAACACCATAGTTACAGTGCCGCTGGTCACAATGGTGCACTTCAAGATTGCTTTGCCCATTACATACTTGACAGAAACAGGCATGGGAAGGAATTCTATGCAACAAGTGTCACTGCTGTGAATGGTCAACACCTTGCGACTGCAAGTGATAATTGACATGGCTTTAAGGCTCTCATGGTGTCAGGATGTATAGCAGCCATGCCCAGACTAGAAGGAGAGATCCTCCCCAAGATATGCTGGATCCAGGCAAATTAGGACCTCAAAGGGTAAACCCAGCACTTAAAACTGGACTTGGCAGATAGTACTAGACTAATACCGTTTTTGCACACAGCTTACCTCGCAGTCACAATCCTGTTCCCTCCTCAGCGTCTGTCGGATTTCCCACCATCTGCGCCGGAGTTACAGGAAGTGCCACAGCTTCTGCGTGGCAAACGTAAACTGGGTTTTAGCGGTTTACGTTTGCTACGCAAAAGCCGCGGCACTTCCTGTAACTCCGGCACAGAGGGTGGGAGATCCAACCAGACGCTGCGGAGGGAACAGGATTGTGACTGCGAGGTAAGCTGTGTGCGAAAACAGTATAAATATAGTCTTCAACATTCCTTTACACCCAGCAGTAAGACTTTTGAAAGGCACCCCCACATCGAGTGCTCTGAAACAGTGAAAACTGGAGTTTATGGAAATGTTAACAACAGTCATCTGTTTGCCAAGAAAGGTCACCAATGGTGGACTGTAACTTATAACACTTGTTTCAGAACCCCCTGGGCCTGTGACCAAGCCAAGGCTGAAGATATGCTTTCCCTAAAGGGAAGTTCCATGACCATTTTCAGGAATCACTATTACCGTTTAACATCACTTCCACTTTATCTGGATTTAGATTCAGCTTGCTAATTCTATTTTGCCTAACCACACCCTCCATTTTATTGAAGAAATTACAGCAAGTCATGGTTTTCAATCCCCACTTTGAAGGCTCCTTCCCATGACTAGCTCATAGCTCTAGAGGTTTTGCTTTTCAGCAGAAATGCCGCAAATTCAGATTATCATGTTATTTCTAAATTACTCTAGTGCATAATTCTATATGGATTAGAGTTTTGCGCTCAATCACAACTGTAAGAGTTTTGTATGTGCCTGTTTGCAATCACACAACCTTCTCCACTCATGATAGTGAGGCTAGAAGTCAGCACAAACGAGTTAAAAAAACCTGGCTGAATTAGCATGAAGCAGTAACACAACTAGGTTTTGGGAGCCATTTGAAAAACCCAGGGTTTAATTGAGTGTTTGTGCATGTGTTTGTTTTAATCTTCATTTCAGAAGACTGGATATTTTAAAAGCAGGATACCAATATGTATGTACTGTTTTACTGACAGAAATTTTAAAAAATATATATGCTGTGATACAGAGTTTCTGGATGTACAACTTCAGCAATGGGTGAAAAAGGAATTAAACCAGTGGCGCTACAGAGAATTTCAGCACTACAAATATCCTCTTGTACTAATATAAGAAATTGTCCTTTGATGTGTTAACTGCTGATGCACTTCCATCTTTGACCATACAGCAAAGTCAGTATCAATATCACTGGATATTCCCTGGGATACAATTTCTGTAGCAAACCAGCAATAAAAGGTGTTATAGTGGCCCTAACCTGGATAGCGCAGGCAAGCCCGATCTCATCAGATCTTGGAAGTTAAGCAGTGCTGATCCTGGCAGGTACATGCATGGGAGACCCACCCACCCTTTGGAATACCACGAGCAGGAGGCAGACTGTATCAGGCCACTTTTCTGAATGTCTTTTGTGCCCCATTAGGGGTCACCAGAAGGTGCCATGGCTTCCAGGCATGCATGCACATGTGCGTACACACTCTCTCTCACGCAAAATGTGTTACAGTATGGGATCCAGTAGCTACCTGTTTCCCAGAAATGAACACTTTGTGGTTAGATGGCTGTGATTACTACAACTACCACCATGGAATACTGAAACTTTTTGAGATGTGGGGATCATATTCATTGTTTACTTCATTTAAATCATGCTTCCTTGGATCCCAAAGCAGCTTACATTGTTCTTCTCACCTGAATTTTATCCTCATACCAACAAGCTGAGATATATGAAGCTCGGAACAAAGTTACCCAGCAAGCTTCCATGGCAGAGTGGGGTTTTAAAAACTGGGTCTCTCAGATCCTAGTCTAACACTCTAACCGCTATACCAGACTGACTCATGACCTTATGAAACTTTTCAGAAAGGGGCGTAGTTGACACAAATACGATAAGATGGGCTATAAATAGGCCCTTACCCGCCCATGCTGACACAGCAGCTAAGGGCAGGGGGCCACACTTTGCCTCCCTGGAAGGAAGGGAGGCTTACGTTGCCTTCCCGGCCATCCGGCGACTTTGAGGGGGCAGGGCACTGGGCTATAAAAGGACCAGCCCCGCTCCAAACCACGCAGTTTCTTTTGGCTCTCGGCCTGGAGGGACGTCTTGTTTGCACTCCCTCCATCTGAGGCCGAGAGCAGAGTCAGTGGAGGCCATGGATTAGCCTGCAGCATGAGGCAAGTGGCAAGGCTTGGTGGCAGCGAGGCTCTTTCTGCTGCAGCCCCGACAGCGGCGTTCGGCAAGGAGGCAGGGAGAGCGGCGAAGAGTGAAGTGGCAGCATTGAGAGCTGCTGCAGCAGGCAGCGAGCGGTGTAGCAACCACTTTCAGCATGTGGGGGGCTCCACCCCCCATCACCTCCTTCAGTGGAGCGTCCACCTCACCCCTCTATGGGCTGGTGATGACCCCCCCCCAACCATCACGTTCAGCATTAGGAAGGTGAGGGGGCCCCTTGAGGGTAGTTTGGCCACAAGGGATAGGATGGACACTGCCTGGTTTGTGGGGTATGGGGCCCCTTAGAAAGCTACAGAAGTGGGGGCATCTGGGTAGCCCCACCTCTGGGGAGGGGGATGAGGCTGGTGCCAGACTGACAATTTTAGAACAGTTAAAGTTGCTGGAACAGGAAAAGGGTGTGGGTGCCAGGCCCTACAATTGGCCATTGGGCTGTAAAGCTGCTAGAACCCCTAAGATGTCATTTGAAAAAGAAGTCCTGGCTCGGCTTTCTGTTTTGCAGAGAATTCTGGACCTGGAAGCTGGAGGGGAGGATCTGGGGCAGGATCCAAACGAGTCGGAGGATGCTGCACCTGAAGGAGAGAGCAGCACACAAGGTTCTGGGGGCAGGCTGGACAAGTCAAGTGAGGCGAGCCCCGTGGCTGTTGTGGTTATTCCAGCTGTTGTGGAAGGGAAGCCTTGCACACCACAGGTTAACACTACATGGCCATGGGGGCACTGGATGCACCCATCAGCTCAGAATACAGTAGCCACTGCGGGGTTCTCTCCAGCCATGTATGGGCAGCTCAGGGCAGGAGCCCACTTTAAACAGCCAAGTACTTCCAGGATGCAGGCATCACAGGTGCAGGGTTCGGGCTATGCATGGGGCCCCGTGCAACTGCTAGCAGCCATGGTAGTACATGCACCCTCACAGGGGGACTCTACCTCTCAGGCATCCATGAAATCGCTGCCTTGGGGTCAGCACCCCCAATGCATTTGCCCCAGGGGTGGCCCTCGCACTCACGGGGTGGGGGGGGTATTATCCCAAACACCTACAGAGCAATACCATTTCAATGCCACCCCTTTGGTATATGGCCATGCCATTGGGGGATCATTTTACTGTGGCCACAAGGGAGAAGATCCTGAGGGGTGAATATGTGGATGTCTTCAGCCTTCTTTACGGGGAGCTAGAGAAGGATAAAGAAGAGATGGATGACAAAGACAAGGAGAAACTGAAGTGTAGGAAGGTCGAAAGGACCTGGGCCAATTGGCTGCCAGGCTTCCTGATCTACGCGAGGATCATAGCATGTGCACAGCCTTTACGGGCAGCACCACTTTTTCAATATTGTGTTATTGTCTATAAAGCATACACTGACTTTGCTAGTGCTGCTTGGCTTCAGTATGACAAGGAGTTTCGGGAGAGAGCAGCCCTTAACTCCACTATTCCATGGGATCAAATCAACCAGCAGCTCTGACTGCAGTTGATGTCTCCGGCCAAACCCAATGCGGGGGATGGATCCGATAGCGGCCATTTAGTGCATAAACAGGGAAATGCTTCGGGACCCCGCTTGGCTGCAGGGCAGTCATTTTAACCCCGACTGCTTTGTTGGGAGTACACATCCCAGGGAGTTTGTGTGAGGAAGGCTTGTAAGTACAAGCACAAATGCCCACTGTGTGGCAGAGTGTATGCCTTTTCAGTCTGCAATAGGTTCAAGCAAAAGGGGGGTAACAAGCACCCCGGAGCCGGGGGTGCAGCCCAAACCCCTGCAAAAGGGACCCAGTCCCATCAAACTGAAGGTACTTAAGGAACTCTTAGAGGTGCGAGAGCGCGTCAGCCAGAAAATTGCAGGAACCCAGGATGTGCTTTAGGGTGAAGTTGAATTTGGAAAAGCCTTGGACATCCCAATGCAGTCAACAAGGCTTATCTTCTTCAAGGATTTACTTTTGCTTTTTGGATCCTGTTTCAGGGCCTCCAGGGCCCAGTGATGGCGTGCCATTTATGTTCAGTCCAGGGCATGGAGGATATTGTTAGGGAAACGATAGCAAAACAGTGTGCAGAGGGCTGGGTTCTCGGTCCTTTCACAACCCCCCTCGGGTCCTCAACCTGCATATATCCTCATTGGGAGTGGTGCCCAAAGAGGCGGCAGGTGAATTTCACCTGATACATCGCCTTTCATACCCAGGGAGTGGGTCAGTGAATGATGCCACTCCCGAACACCTTTGTTCAGTGTGTTACACTTCCTTTGACCAAGCAGTCAAGGTGGTGCGTTGTTGTGGGGTGGGCACAGAGATGGCTAAATGTGTCATTAAGTTGACATTTCATCTTCTCCCTGTCCACCCGAATGACTTTGAGCTGTTGGGTTTTGCGTCCGAAGGCAACTTTTACATGGATAGAGCCTTGCCCATGGGGTGCTCCATTTCATGTGCTGCCTTTGAGCGTTTTAGTACCATTTTGGAGTGGGCACTTAGGGTTATGCTGCTGACACAGTGCATACCTGGATGATTTTTTCTTGTGGGCCCTGCGGGTCCAGGGAATGTGCTCACCTGCTGGAGTCATTTGTGGGGTTGGCCAAGGAGCTCAGCATTCTGTTGGCTCACGAGAAGACCGAGGGTCTTTCCTCAGTGCAGCTTGGAGGGCTGAGGCTAACAGGGCAATGCAATTAGCCTTGGCTCCAAGCACCAGGAGGGCGTATGATTGTGTGGCCACCCAGTTTCATTCTTTTAGGAAGCAGGTAGGGTTACTGGAGTGTGGGGCCATTCCAGTTACTCATTTGATGCAATTCAGTGTTCGTCTGAAAGGTAAGGGCCTGGCGGTTAAGTCCATTCATTCCCAACTGGCCGCCTTAGCTTTTACCAGCAAGATCCAGGGATTCACTGAGGCCACGGGTGACTTCAAGTTAAGAAAAATGTTGGAGGGTTGGGCACATGAGTGTGGCCTCCGAGCTGACTCAAGGCAGCCCATTTTTCCCTCAGTACTTAAAGGGTTGCACCTGGTCTGGACAGAGATATGCACAACTAGTTAGGAAGTCGCATTATTCCATGCGGCTGCATTGACTTCATTTTGGGGGGCTCTCAGGGTAAGCGAGTTAGTTGTGCAATCGCACAAGGACTAATCAGGCTGCACTTTGCAGGTGGACGACCTTTAATTTTACTGGGGAGCAGGTCGCCATGACTATACGGTGTTCCAAGAATGACCAACGACAGAGGGGCACTGTGCTTACCTTAGGCCCCTGTTCTGAACAGGATCTGTGTCCAGTCCTTGTCCTGCAACTGTATATTGCAGTCTGTGGAGAGGGCACTGAGGTCTTATTTCATCACAGTGATTGCTCCCCCTTGACAAAGTATCAATTTTGGGACATTGCCTCCAGGGCCTTAGAAAAGCTTGGGCTAGGTGGAGTTAAGTTTGGCACCCACTCCTTCTGGATTGGTGCTGCTTCTACCACCACAGTCATGGGGTACCCAGGCCTAGCAATTCAGTGGGTCGGCTGCTGGCAGTCATCAGCATACCGCTCTTATGTGCGTCCTCTGTGTGTTATATAATTATACTGTTCCGGTTCTGTTGTGGTTGGGCCCTATTGGGCCTATGTTAATGTTCTTAATGTCCCCTTGTTTTTTAGGCGCTGTGGCTCATCAGGAGAGATGGAGGATTCACATCTGTGGGCACAGCATGGTGTTTTGGACAGCTCATCAAGCCCAGCGGATGCCAACTGGGTCCCAGCTGGGGCTCAGCGAGTGAGCTGTTGTGGAGTGGCAGGGGCGCCAGGGCTTGCGATGGTACGGGCTCCTGCTGCTATTGTTCCAGGAGAGGAAGGGTCCTCCACCCCACATGGTGGTGTTCCACCTTGGTAGAAATGATTTGGACCTAATGAAAGGGAAGGCCCTTTCTCTGCAGACTGTTGGGAATCTCCAGGTCATTTGGGGCAGGTTGATTTTATGGTCTGCCACCCTCTCTTGCCGGGTCTGGCAAGTCGCTCTGGATCTGGCTGGGATCGAGTGGGCCAGATGTAAAGCCAACAGGGCCTTGCAGAAGGCCATGGGCGAAGGCTTGGATATTTACCTATCACATCCGGCCATATGAGTTGAGCGGGCAGACCTATATCGTTCTGATGGGGTACACCTTTCAGTGGAAGGCAACAGGGCATTTTTGGATGACAACCAGCTAGGGCTTTAGGTGGCTCTGGGCCATCTGGTGGGTGCAAGTGCCTAAGCAGAGGCTTGACATTGGCGGTGGCGGTGGCAGGAGGGAATTTAGGCTATTAGAAAATGGTGAGCACCAGTGCTGCATTCCCATTTGGGGGTAAGTGGCAGGCTGGATCAGCAGCCAGGCTGTACGGCTCTCTGCTGTGAATGCCGGCCACAGGGTGCCCTCACCTCGCTGGGCTCCCTTGATGCAGGGGATGCCTGGACAGGCAGCGGGCAACCTAGGCATGTCAGCCTGGCATTAGCCATTGTTAATTACTCATGCTGCGGGTTTGGGGCTCTCCCTTTACAGGACAAGGAAGGGTATGGGTTACCTTTGGCTTGTCCTGTCAGTTCTGTTAGTCCCATGCTGGTTTACATTGATTAATAAAGTGGCCCTGTTTAACACCCAAAATCCTGTGTATGCCTTGTTATTTCCAACTGGAGGGGCGGGGGTCAAAGGCCTTTGGCTATAACATGAGTTCCAAATAAAGGTGAAGTTCTATTTGAGAGTCCCTTCAGTTAGAAATTTTGGAATCACATTAACGCTCCCAGATGATTGAGTGAGAATTGATTTCTCCTCTAAAGTTCACTCTACAAAGGATTTCATTTCTCCTGGTTTAACTAGAAGAATTTCTAAATTAATTCCAGAATTGAAGCATGTACAGTCTACCCCAACTTTCAGTTCATTTTCATCTCTCCCCACTTTACCCATGCACATTAATAAAACACTAAAAAAACCAACTCTGATGTAATCATTAATCAAGACTTTTGTGTGTGATGTTTTATTGGTGGGCACACACATTCCCATGAATTGATAAAATATAACACTTTTTTAAAAATCAGCTGTACTTTGATATTGCTTTTTAAAGGTAGCCTGGGAGGGATGCAACCGAATGGGAAAGCATGAAAACTGTGGCAAACTATGTATGCTTATAAAAATTTAGAAATAAAACATGAAACAGTGAAAAATTCCTAGCACACTTTTTTTCAGAACCATTCCTGTGTGAATTAGAGCAATTCTTCCCCCCAAGTTAAAGTTTAAGGAAATATACCTTGAACTGAAGGACATATCCAGGTTTCAGTGTTAAATCCCGAGTCACTGCAAAGCGATCACCATCTGATTTCCCAAATATCATTGCTGATGGGGTGGCAGAGCAGAAAGTTTCATTTTTGGGCAGCCCTTCATTAGCTAACATTAGCCACACACTGAGCTGGTTCACAGGATAATCAAATGCTGGCTTCTCATAGAAGTTCTATTGGGGAAAAAAACAACCACCACCACCCTAGATTAGGACTAACAGGAAGATTTTTGTAGCTTTATCCATGAGTTAGTTAGCTGAGTATCAGGGTATAAACAGATCTATTCAATCAAAACTAGGCATGCTTATAAAGAATTAAATTCTATATAATCAGCTGCTTTTTTTTTTACATAAGCACAAATCTACTGATACCTCGACACTGGATTACTGGCAGCTGAACATGTGAGAGGACTGCTGAAATGCATTTTGTTTACGTTGATCTGAATGTTCTATCTATGTTGCTACATTTGTGATAGTCATTAAGTGATGAACATGGATGTGTGAACTAGACCCATGTTTAAGGGTTCGTTGGCTAATCAAAATATGCATGGTAAGAACTCTCATGCCAGGGCTGTATAGCAAATATTCTTTTATAAATACAGTAACATGCATCACAGGTGTGTGTTATTAAATATTATTTATTTTTTAAAAAAATACAGTTTTCACAAATTGCTTTCTTCAATGCATTAAAGACAACAGAAAACTGGATGCAAGCAAACAACATTATTGGACCAGCGCAAGTAGGATTTTCTAAAGAAAAAGCTGCTATAGATCATTGTATCACCTTGGCATTTCTTATTGACAAATATATGAACACAGGGAAGGAAAACTTTATGCAACTTTTGATGACTTGAAAAGTGCTTTTGATCCAGTACCTAGAGATAAATGATGGAGTAAATTAAAGAACATGAGCATAGATTTACCACTGTTATTTTTATTGCAGAAACTTCATATGGCCACCACTTGCCAAGTTAAATATCCCTCAACGTGTCATTTAACTGACAAAATACCTATATTAAAGGGGGTTAAACAAGGTTGTGTGTTAGCCCGCCAGCTTTTAAATCTTTTTAAAAATGATTTGGCACAAATTTTTAGTCCTATAAATGGACATCCACCTAAATCAGGAGGCTTTGCCATTCCTCTGTTACCTTATGCAGATGATACAACCATCCTTGCCAACGCAAGAGTAGACTTACAAAGATATTTGAATGCATTTTATAGCTATTGTCAATGTATCTCACTTTCAGTCAATTATTCTATGTCTAAAGTAGTAGTCTTTCCCAAAAGTTGGCACCTGCAGAAATGGCCAATTGGTAATCCAGAAACTAAGCAAACCAAATGCTTTAAATATTTAGGAATCACCATCAATTATCCTCTTGGTTGGGTAACACATTGTGACAGGACCAGGGCTTTTTTTTTTTCAATAGCAGGAATGCACAGGAACGCAGTTCCAGCTGGCTTGGTGTCAGGGGATGTGGTCTAATATGCAAATGAGTTCCTGCTGGGCTTTTTCTATGAAAAAAGCCCTGGACAGGACAATTAACCTAGCTAAATGTTCTTCATCCCAAATTAAACAATTTTATTTTAGGAGTGGTAACCAATGTGTTTCTGTTGCAATTCAGTGCTAAAACACTGTATTCAGTGCTCAAACATTATCACAAATCTTTCATTAATGTATTTAATTGGCAAGTGAAGGTAATTTAAGTATTATTCTTTAGACAGATTTTGGGAATGTCTAAGTGTGTCTCATATTTCACACTTTGTTCAGAAATGGGTCAAACTGTGATTGAAATGAAGGTGTGGATTATAACTTTCAAATTCTGGCTCAAAATTTACTTTAGAGCTGGACCTGGTAGCTGGAATTGTGTCTAAACTCAAACAGATAGAGATTGCAGTAGATGACTTATTTTTGTCAGACAAATTACATTGTTTTAGACTTATCAAACAGAGACTTTTGGATCTAGAATACCACAATTTTTGTGCTATCCAGCCTTATACATGTTCTCCTGCTTCATTGGTTCTCAACATTCAATCTAGAAAGATGTCCCATTATCTATATGACATTGAGATTCCTTCTCAATGTAGTGCTTTTATGCTGGCTAGAATGAAAGCATTCTCCTCTAATATTCTCTGTGGGATTTACCAACACATTCCTTTTCATGAGAGACTTTGTCCCTGCAGAGTGAACCTTTCTGAATCAATCCAACATATAATTTTTGATTGTCAGCTTTATGAAAACCTATGTAGGAATTTGTTTGAAAATTTATCCCATGTAATTGATCTTAGAAACAAGGTAGTTAATTGTTGGTTCCTACTGAATGATTCCATAGTGGACACATCACTAGAGAAGTGGCAACGTTTTAGAGAATATTCTGAAAATTAAATCCAATTGTGTTCTGTTATAAAATTGAGGGTTTCTTAAATTTAATCACATGTATTTAACCTTTGTATATGATCTTAGCCTTATCTAGTGATCTTAAATGTTAATCTAATTTTTTTTACTATGCCAATAAAGGTGCTGTTTGTCTGACATCCCATAAAGGTTTGTTTCAGATATGCAGCACTTGAAAAAGCAACAGATGCAAAAGCTGGAGGAACAACAGGGTTTTCCAATAATAAAGTATTGCTACCTGAATGCTAGTAAAATGTGATATCCTCTTAGCAGGACAACTGCTGGCTGCTCATGCAACAATTCACGTTTCTAGTAAAGCATTATTGCTCAGCCCCTCATCTTCTTTAGCTCCACAGAGAAAGGATTCGTGCATCATTCTCTGATATCATGCAAGATGTTGCACATCCAACCACCTCAATCCTTTTTCTCTGCCAACATATAAAAGCCTTTGCATGCCCAGCCACCAAGAATCTCCTCCCCCAGATGGCAATTAAATAACACAGAAGCATCAAGAATATTCATCTGTACGAGTGAAATAAAATTTTAAAAAATCTAGAATGGAAATTGAACATGGAAGACTACTGCAAGCAGCCTCAGTTGCAACTTCATTTAATCAATCA
The DNA here is from genome assembly GCF_032191835.1 of Heteronotia binoei. Classification (NCBI taxonomy): domain Eukaryota; kingdom Metazoa; phylum Chordata; class Lepidosauria; order Squamata; family Gekkonidae; genus Heteronotia; species Heteronotia binoei. The sequence continues at coordinate 6,353,713 of NC_083230.1, forward strand.
ACACATTAGTTGCCCTCATTTATTACCTGAGGCAAAGTAGGATTAACAACAGGGATAATTTGTTTCATCTCTTCCGCTAGAATGATGATGTCATCAATAGCCCACTGGTCATATCCTTCCCCTGAAAAAACTGGCTGCCACCAGCGGATTCTGGTGCATGGTGTCTTCGCAGCACTAGGGAGCTCTAAGTATACAAATCTAAGGTGAAAAGAGAAATATGACAGACTATGCAGCAAAGAAAGAACACCAAAAATTCTGTGCACCAAAGAATTATTATGCAATATCTGTTAATGACAAGTTTCAATAACTGAGACAACAGTTCTTCACTGCAAATAATTTAATGTTGTGTTGCTTGAGGAGTCAGCATTTTTGAGAAAATTAAAACTTCAACAGATATATAGTTGCATTTTTATTGAATTGTATACATTTTAAAAATATTTTAATGTTTGGATATTCACCACCTTGAGGACTCTATTTGCTTTGGTATTCCATTCAGCAGCACCATCCAATTATCTAATTTTGAAAAATTCCATACGTTCCTGATGAATCCTCCATTTTTGGTATTTCTTCCGTTTACGCCAATTTCTCTCTTGGTTATTTAAAACCACTCTTGATTTTGGAGTTAAATGCCTAATTATTCATAATATCTCTTTCATTATTTTATTTTTCTGACCTCTAGATCTAATAAGTTGCTCCCTTTCCCTTCTCCAAACTGCATCTTTAATCTGTTTCCTTATGTCTCTTGAATATATTTCTCTAAGTGAACCATTCTTTTTTAGCTTTAGAGAGTTTAGCTTATATATTATAATCTTTTGTATGAAAATATGTTGTTCATAGAAGATAGGAACTAGAAATACAAATGACATTTCTTTAATATTTCCTTTATTTTGTTGTACACAGCTATTTGTTTTTTCCTGTTCTGTACTGTGTTACCACTTGGTGGCCGCATGCTTCTGGCTCAGCCACGTCCCACCGTGAGGCTGGCATCCCTGGCTAAGCGTGATCAAATTAGAAAATATACATTTTTCATGTTCTCTGGGCAGCGGCTGTGTGAAGATCAGGCAGGGGAGGGAGCCAATGGTTGGGCTCAGAGCCTCTTGCAGTGGCAGGCAGGGCTGGAGTGGCCTCGGCCCCAGGAGCAACTGCAAAGCCTTGCCGAGGTGTTTTTTTTGGGGGGGGGGCATGAAGATTAGGCAGGAGGAGGTAGACAATGGCCAGGCGCAAGAGCCTCTTGCCACACCAGGAACAACCGCAAAGCCTTGCTGAGGTGTTTGGATGTGGCAGTAGCTGTGTGAAGATAAGCAAGGGAGGGAGCCAATGGCCTCTTGCCATGGCAGAGCAGGCCTGAGTGGCCTCGGTCAGATGAGCAACAGCACAGCCTCACCGAAATGTTTGGGGATGATGGTGGTGTGAGGATCAGACAGAGGGAGGGAGCTCATGGCCAGGCACAGGGCTTGTGGGGCCTCAGCCTGAGAAGCAACTGCACAGCCTCGCCAATATGTTTGGGCAGTGGCAGCTGGCATGAAGTAGGGGCAGCCTGTGGTGCCCCTCTCCTGGCTGGCAGTGGACATAAATCTAAGTAAGAAAGTACCCTTTTCTCTGCTTGATGGTGGCTGTGGTTCTCATTGGTGCAGGGGAATGGAGTGATGAAGTTCTAAACCTGGGCTGGCCGTTCGACCCCCCCACTGTGTTTGTTCCATTGGGAGCTCTGCCTTCCCAGTTTAGCATGGGTCTCTGCCCTCTGTCTTGCCCAGGGCCCTCTCGCTCCTCTTCACAGCTCCACCTGAAGAATGTCAACATATTTACAGGTGGAGAGGTAAGCATATGCAGACCAGAGGCCCAGGCCTCTGCAGCAGGAGGAGAGAAAAAGACTTGAGATGGGGGTGGGGGGTGGGGACTAGGCTGGCAGGATCTCTGTCATCAATTCTAATTGTTTCAGCCGGCTAGAGAGGGGCTCAGAGACTGGCACTGCTGCCAGTTTTCACAGAGTGCCAAGAGCCACATAGGGTTGCCAAGTCCAACCCCAGAAATATCTGGGGACTTTGGGGGTGGAGCCAGGAGACTTTGGGGGTGGAGCCAGGAGACACTGGGGTGGAGCTAGGGGGGAGGGGAGGAAACGGCACTGGAGAGTGTGGCGAGCCGCCCTGTCTCAGAGCGGGCGACGCCGCTGCGCAGCTGCCGCCTCTTCTCCGCTCGCTGTGGCTGCTCCTCCGAGATGGGCTCAGCTTGAGCCCATCTCAGAGGAGCAGCCATGGCGAGCGGAGAAGAGGTGGCAGCGGTGCAGCGGCCTCGGCCGCTCCGCCTCTGGGGTGGAATCGGAGGGGGGGGTGGAGGCGGGCCGGGGGCATGGCGAGCCGCGAGTCCGGGTCCTAGAAGGGCCCGGATTCGCGGCTCGCCATGCTCCTGGCCTGCCTCCGCCTTCCCCTGGTTTTGCTTGCGCTGCTGCCGCCTCTTGGCTGCTCCTCCGAGATGGGCTCAGCCTGGGCCCATCTCGGAGGAGCAGCTGCGGTGGGCGGGGAGGGGGTGGCAGCGGCGCGGCGGCCTTGCCTGCTCCGGGATGGGGCGGCTCACCATGCTCCCCAGCGCCATTTCCCCCTCCCCCCGCTTCCATTTTTTTGGGGAGTGGGGGAAGAGGGTGGAAATCCTGGGGTCCCCTGCCAGGGCGGGAGGGTTGGGAAGCCTAGAGCCACATCTTGTGGGAACTTTTATGGCTAATGAGAAGTACTTGACCACCAAGAAAAACTGGTGGGCAGTAACAACCTCCTCTGGTCTTCTCTCGCCTTGAAAACCCCATGGCCCTGGGGTTGTGACTCAGTTGGAACACAGTTATTCTTTTAAGACAGTGGCAGCCTCAGGGGGATGTGCTTCCCTTTGGAAAACCCAAAGGCAGCTGGCTTGCATTAGAGTGCATAACCTTTCTGTTCTTTTTGGGGTTCCCAGTAACCTGGCAGTTAAGCAGAGAGTGGCTGGAATCTTTTCACATGTGAAGAGATGATGTTATGATTTTGGCCAAGGATCCTGGAAGGGTTTCTTTGCCATCTCCTGGGTATGGAGCAGGGGTAACTGGGGGTGGGGGTGGGGAGATATTTGTAAATTTCCTGCATTGTGCAGGGGGTTGGATTAGAACCCTGGAACTCCCTTCCAAATCTGTGAGTTTCTGGTTGGCTGCTGGAATGTTCGGAAGCAGCACTTATGTCACATTTGCCCTATTAAGTCCAGGCTTCCTTGTTGTATTATGCCCTGCAACTCTCCTAGGAGCTTGTGCAGTGCCTGATTGCAGTTTGGGAAGCCACTACAAGGGGCAGCCTTCCCCAAACGATAAAACGTCACGTGCAATTGAAACTAAGGACAAAATACTATTGCAGCTGAAATCAAACAGCCTGACTGCTGTGGAGTTGCAAGAACCTTTTAAAAATTATCACCCTTTTCCACTGCAGCATCAATAAACCAAAAGTACATTCACAGCTCACAGATACACACCTGAACAGCATGCTCAAGCTCACTACAGCACAGATTGTCTTCCGATTTTGATGCAATAATTCAGAACAAGAGTTGTCAATAATCAAGGACCATTAAATAATCAAAATATCCGAAGATGTTTGTCAATTATTTGAGTTCAGTGGCATCTTTAAAATATCCGTTGAAGTGTGCTTGCACACAAAAGCTTACTGTGAATAAAATGTTGTCGGTCTTAATTTAGGTTCCACTGAATGTAAACGTTGTATTGCTGTATCAGACCAACATAGTTACCTCACCTGAATCTATGTTAATTATTGTTAATTTAATAATTTGATAATTGTTGTTAATTGTTATGCCTTAAGCAGGATTGTATTTAAAGTAAAAAAAAAAAAACCTTTGTGTTTGTCTGTGTCCTTTATTACAGCTCTGCTACCTGGCATTGCATTTGATGACATGCAGGGCCTGGCCTTACAATGTTCCGTTTATGTCAGATCCGGTCCTTGTAACAATTGAGTTCGATACTCCTACAGTGTATACCTCTTTGCCTTGTATATTTGTGTGTTTACACCAGAGCTTCCCAAACTTTTCATGTTGGTAACTCACTTTTTATTTAGACATGCATCATTTGGTGACACGGTAATTCAGTTTTACTAGCAAACTCAGTTTAAACTAACTTGTTATAAGAGATATGGACATGCATTGTAACAACAAAATATATGAGGACACAACGTAACTCATGAAACGTTTTCATTTATTTTCATTTATTTTCATTTTATCATATTTATATCCTGCCCTCCCCTGACAAATATTTGATTTGTAAGATAATAACATATATTGTTGAATAACACCAATAACTTCTTATCATTTTAATGGGATGTATGAGGTTGATGGGATGAACACAGCTTCTGAATATTTGGTGGAATATTAGACAAGGACACTCGCATTTCGTCATCAAGCATTTTTAAGCTTTCACATTTCAGTGTCTTTAAGTTTGCCATTGCTGAAAAGGAAACTTCACAAATGTATGTAGTAGAAAACTGCAGAAGAATTTTTAATGCTTTTTAGGCTACATTTGGATGTATTTTTAAAATGTAAATCCAAAAGTTGTCTATGTCTCCCTCTTCATACATCATTAACAGATTTCAATCTTTTATCTACTGTTGTTTATTTTCTCCTTTTCCTTGCATCCTTGTGTTTATTTTATTCAAATGTTCAAATATGTCAGCAAGATATGCCAATTTTGCACAGTAAAGTTTGTTTTGAAATAAACTGCAGAATTCATGTTGCTGATTTTCCACAAATAGTGTAAGCATCATTTCCCTCAATTTGTATACCCAACAAAGCCCTCGACCTCTTGAGAGCCAACAAACTTCTGTGTGTAGTAGAAGCTTTTTAAACTTTGCCCCCATTTCTTCACAAACACTGCGGACAAGGATTGTTTTCATTACCAGAAAACGTGGAGCCCCGTTTCATATAATCATTATTGTCTAAACAAGGCTTGGAATTTTTTCCCTTACACTTCTTACATACTAATATAGATCGTTTAGTAGTTGATTCTTGCATAGTTTCCTCTATAGCAGCTATATTTTATTCATTGCAAACACTATCATCACCAGCTTTCCTTTTTTCTTTTTCATTAGAAACTTATACATTTTATGGGTAATTCAACTGCAAGTTAATTAATAAAATTATGCAAATTTATCTTTAGTTTTTATCATTAACTACATATAAAAGTAACAGGTCTGCTTTTAACACTTATTTTTCTCTTTAATAATCTCTCTCTCTCTCTCTCTCACCTTCTCCCCCTTTCTTCTTCTCTAGTTTCTTCAGTTCAGTACAATATAGTATACCTATATTTAAAAGACTAAGATTGCAGAGCTACTTTAGCAACAGGCTCAGCCACCAATGTCCTAATGCAGTAGGGATGCTAAATACAAAATGGTGATGTGGAGAAGGGAGGGGAAAGAGAAGCTGCTGTCATAACAACCCTTCAACAGAGAACTATTGAGATTGTGTTTACACAAAGCTATGGTTTACGCAAAGGTCTTCAATGACATCTTTACATAATACTGTTCTTCACATCCACTTATGACATCATGATATCATTTTAAAGTAGGAATACCCAATCCACCTTCATCACTTTTACTTTGTGCCACTGACCAATTTACTTGAGGATTTTTCCCCCCAACCTTGTTTACCACATACTGTTACCATTTAATAGTTTTATCTGGGATAATAATTGTTAAGGTCAAGATTATGCAATTAGTATTTTTATTCAAGATAAAATACATAGTTTTGGGACTCAGATTGCTACTTGGAGGTTTGGGTAGTTTGTTACTTTAATCCAATAGTCTTTTTAAAACACAATCCCGTACCATTCCTTGAATTTATACATTATACTCCTGAAGAGTTCATGTGTAATGGACAGCACATATGTAGCAGCACTTTTGGTATGCTGTTATGCACAGAAACACACAATGAAAAAAGAACTCCCCTCACCCCCGACGGAATTGGTACCTGGGTTTGCTGAAGTCAGAGAAGTACATTTCTGCCAGTAGATGCCAGTTGACACCTCCATTGTTGCTGTACTGTAATAACACACCTTCTTCTCTGCTGTCTGGTTTATTACAGGAAGAACTCTCTCCACCTATCTGAATGTAAAACTGGACAAAGTCCACCCAAGTGGTATCCAAGTCCCAGCTCACCAGCTGTCTCTTTCCAGCCTGCAGCGTAGATGAAACAAGAAGGGAAGCACACAGAAGAGATCCACTGAGAGAGCTAATGCCATTCGTGACAAACAATTATTATTTTATTTCAAATGTATAAGCCCTTATATACAATGGAATGTGACTGCAGAGGAAAAACAATTATTAGACAATTCAGCACAAATAGGGAGAGATCACAGGAAAAGCAACAGAGTATCATGAAATCTCTATTTGTCAAGGTAGTCTTCAATAAGAATATATATTTGAATCCCCAGATGTTCCCTATTCTCTTTTTTTAATAGATCATCAAACTGGGAATTTCAGCTTAGTCACTCTGTGCTTTAGAAGGCAAAAATCTCTTTAAATAAACCTGTCAGATACTATTTATGGGAATGAGAACTGTGTACAAAATGTGGTAAACTGACTGATTATTCTACTAAATTCCAAAGCATAAGCCATATTTCCACAAAGTATGCCCTTCTTCCTCATATTTGGCAGGATTAATTGTGGCATGCAAGATGCTCACCAACGATCCTATTTTCCTGTTTTGGTCTGGTCAAGCAATAAAACCAAGATGTTTATTCAGTTCCTAGAAGACCTCCACATATGGCTGGTGGATAGACTTGCTAACCTTCAGGTGGACCAAACATAGGTCCTCAATATCTTAATAATTTGTATAGTTGATAATCAGCAAAAGTTAGCAATAAACAGAAGTTAGAAGCCCATCAGATTAGAGTGTGGAACATTGTATAGTTGCAATGAAACTGATACTGTATAGCAACTCTGATAACCTTTGTATATTGGCAAAGTGGCATTATATAGTTAGAATTTTTCTGCACATGGTTCCTTCTATTTAATGGTTATAAACTTTACACCATGGTCTGTTTAGTAAGTGAACTTTCAGGTGGAGCCTGGAGATCTTCCAGGATTGCAGGTGATTTCTAGACTAGAGTGAGCATTTCCCCTGGAGGAAATGGCTGCTCTGGAACATGGACTTTATGAAATCTCATTCCTATTGTGCTCCCTCATCAAACTCCACCGTCCCCAATCTCCAATAACAAAACTTGCAGGAATTTCTCAACCCAGAGCTGACAACTCCACTGGTGAGCTGAATCAGGTTTGCTGATTCCACTGGTGAGCTGAATCAGGGTCACAATTGTGCAGGCTTAATTTAAGCAAATTTCTTTTTATGCTCAGCACTGACAAGAGTGCATAAACTCCAGATACAGCACAGCTCTCCCAATAGCACTCAGATTGTTTTGTTTCATTGTTCATATACACCCAAAACCCAGAGTCACATCTAATATTTTAGATCTCGATTATGGTTTAAAATAGTTGCATAATTGTAGTAGCAGGAATCAGAAGGGAAAAAAGGATTTTCTTCAATTAATCATAATATCCAAAAAACACACAGGCAATATGAAAACAGCACAAAACACTTCTGTCAATTGGCATCACTTTCCTCATACACAAAATTAGCTTCAGAAGAATAAACTCAAACTCAATAAACCAGTTGTGAAAAGGCAGAAATTACACATGGCCTATGAGTTATAGACAAAGATGTTACAGTCAATTTAAATACTAATTCCAAGAAATAAAATATCTAACATCTTCACTATAAACATAATAATTTACACCAGCATGAGATTTCTGAATTATGTTAGAATAGTAGAATTGGATCAATAGCTGGATGATAGCCAAGGTAGGAAGGGTATTGAAGATTAAGCAGTTACTTATATTTTTAGACACTGAGTGGTTAAGTGTGTGGACTCTTATCTGGGAGAACCAGATTTGATTCCCCACTCCTCCACTTACAGCTGCTGGAATTGCCTTGGATTAGCCATAGCTATTGCAGGAGTTGTCCTTGAAAGGGCAGCTGCTGTGAGAGCGCTCTCAGCCCCACCACCCACTTCACAGGGTGTCTGTTGTGGAGGGGGGGGGGGAAGATATAGGAGATTGTAAGCCGCTCTGAGTCTCTGATTCAGAGAGAAGGATGGGGTATAAATCTGCAGTCTTATTCTTCTTAACATATGGTGGTTAACAAAAGGAATGTATGTGCTTCTCAAACTGCATCTAGCTATTAAAATGAATGCTAATTTCTGAACATGCGCCTATAGCCAGATAGTGGAAAATAGCTAGGGAGGAGAAGGCAGAAGGTATGGTTGCCAATTCTGTGTTAGGAAATGGAAGATTCTTTTCACTTGCTGTGAAGTCTTCCTTCTCCGTGGTCCCAGAGTGGGTCAGTTCTGACTCCTGGGATCTAGCTCCTCCTCTCCATAGGCAGGGCCAGCAACTTTTAGTCCAGGAGGCGAGGGGCTTATTCCCTTCTCTTCAGTTCTTCCACAAGCCATTGTCTCATGTAGTACCTAATGGTAACTCCCGTACTGGGAAAGAGACTGTATGACAAACAGCACCATAACATTCCCCTCCTGGACGATGAATAAACGATCAACATCGTGTCTGCAGTGAACAAACAACTTGCTTTAATCGCATTGAAGGAAACACAGTAGTACAACTGTATAAATGTTGTACAAAATGGAAGAAAGAAAGAAAGAACACATGGCATCTAGCCAAGCTCAGATTCTGCCAACAGGTTAAACAACATTGTCTCATAAGACCAGACATCAGATAGATCCGGATACCAGTACATCTCCAACATAGGTTGGGAGGACTGACTCACTCTGGGACCAATGAGAAGGAAGACTTCACGGTAAGTGAAAAGAATCTTCCGTTCTTTGGTGGTCCCAGTAGTGGGTCAGTCCTGACTCACGGGACATCAAATAGCAGTGGACCTGGGGTGGGTATGTACTGTATCTTGGATCAGACAACATGTTGAAGCACTCTCCTGCCAAAGGCTGCCTTTGCTGAGGCGACCTTGTCTACTCTGCCAAGCGGCCGCCTTACAGATCACCTCCATGGATGGAAAGGATCTGCAGACTGCTGAAGTTGCCACACCCCTGAGTGAATGTGTGGTCACCTCTTGGGGAGGAACTAAACCTTTGGCCTTGTAAGCCTCTATGATGCAGCCTCTCATCCACCCACTAATGGTGGATGTAGAAATAGACCTGCCCATACAGGCTTTACGGAATGAAACAAACAAGGAGTCAGTAGTTCTAAAGGCTTTTGTCCTGTCCAAGTAAAAATTCAGGGCCCTTCCGACATCCAGACAGTGCCAGTGCTTTCCTTTCTCATGCTTTGGGTTAGGGCAGAATGAAAGGAGGAGGATGTATTGAAGATTAATTTAATGTATTGAAGATTAACATAGGGGAGGGACGGTGGCTCAGTGGTAGAGCATCTGCTTGGTAAACAGGTCCCAGGTTCAATCCCTGGCATCTCCAAAAAAGGGTCCAGGCAAATAGGTGTGAAAAACCTCAGCTTGAGACCCTGGAGAGCCGCTGCCAGTCTGAGAAGACAATACTGACTTTGATGGGCCGAGGGTCTGATTCAGTATAAGGCAGCTTCATATGTCCATATATGTCCTCCGACCTATGAAAGGTCGAGTTAACTTTCAGAATGAAGGCTGGGTCAGGAAGTAGCACAACTTTGTCCTGATGAAACATACACAAAACTTCATGTGTGGATAAGGCTCTGATTTCAGAAACCCTGCTTGCTGATGTGATTCCCACCAAGAATACAGCTTTGAATGTCAGGTGTTTTAGGCTTCAGGAAGCCATAGGTTTGAAGGGCGGTAAGCAGATGGCTTCTAGCCCAGTATTCAGGTTCCATGAAGGAAACCAGTGACTCTTGGGTGGATTGAGGAGTGCCACCCCTTTCAGAAAATGTTGAACGTGGGGGTGGCCTGAGAGGGACTTCCCTTTCTTACTACCCCTCACAGCTGAAATACAGCCACCTGTCTCCTGAGCGTATTGGTACTGAGCTCTTTTTCTAGTCCTGACTGCAGGAAGGCTAGGATGTCTGCAATGGGAGCCTTTTTTCCCGACACCAAGAACAAAAGGTTTGCCAAGTCACATTGTAAACCCTATTGGTTGACCACTGTCTTGGGGCCAGTAAGGTTTCTACTACCCCCTCTGCATAACCGAGGCTGGCTAGGCTTTGCCACTCAACCTCCATGTAGTGAGTTTTAGAGTGTCTAGTTGGGGGTGCCATGCATTCGCCTGCTGGAGAAGATCTTGTTTCTGCGGTAGGCTCCAAGGGTCTGTCACTGCTAGTCTCTTGATGTCCTGAAACCAGGCTCTCCTGGGCCAGAAGGATGCTAGCAGGATAACTTCTGCTCTGAGATCCTGAATTCTGTGTAGTACTCTTGGTAGTATTTGAATTGGAGGAAATGCGTACAGAAGAGTTTCTGGCTGAGTCACGTGGAGTGCGTCTGCCCCTATGACTCTTGGATCCTTTGTTCTTTATATGAACCGTGCAACCTGTTTGTTGTGGTTTGATGTGAAGAGATCCACTGTTGGAGTTCCGAATCTCTGACTTATTTGTCGAAAGACTGTTCTGTTGAGAGACCACTCTGCCTAGTTCAGCATCTGACAACTCAGCCAGTCCGCCAGTACGTTCTCCTTTCCTGCCACATGAGTGGCTTTCAGCGATAGGAGATGGGTCTCTGCCCACTGAAACAGAAGGTTGGCCTCGGACTGAAGGAGCTTCGACCTTGTCCTGCCTTGCCTGTTTGCTGTCATGTTGTCCATTTGTATCAGGATATGGCAATGTTCCAGGCTCGGGAAAAGCTGCATTATGCTCCTGGAGGTTTCTTGGCTGCATTACCGGCCTTGTGTCACCGTTCCCTCTGAGGGGGCTCCCCATCCGAACAGACTGGCACCTGTTGTTATCACTGTCCTCTGGGGTTCCCTCAGGAACTGGCTAGAGGTTAGCCTGTTGGGGGCCATCCACCACAATAGCACTGTCTTCAGAGACCTCGGGACACAGAGTTTCAGTGATTTCATCTGGGCTATGGGCTTCTGGAAAGGAAGAAGGAAAGATTGAAGCGGGCATGTGTGGAAGCATGCCCACTGTACAATGTCCTGACAGGATACTAGCATCCCCAGAAGCTGTGTCAGTGCCATAAGTTTTTCCAACTTCTGCAATGTGGAGGACAGTAGTTGAAGGATTTTCTGGCGTCGTTCTTAGGTGATGAACATCTTGTTGGTCATGGTGTCAATTTTTACTCCCAGGTATACAATTGACTAAGCCGGAATGAGGGAACTTTTCTCCCTGTTTATCACGAAACTGTGGGAGGACAGCATAATCGTTGTTCTCTCCATGTCCCAACGAGCCTGGGGTAGCGATGCCGCCTTTACCAGGATGTTGTCGAGGTATGGGAATAATGATACCCCCTATAGGTGTAGCACTGCAATCAGTGTTACTAGAACTTTGGTAAACACTCTGGGAGTGCTCTTTAGCTCGAAGGGCAGTGCCTTGTATTGGAAATGCTCCCTGTCATAGGCAAACCTCAGGAACCTGAGATGGGTGAGAGAGATGGGAATATGCAAATAGGCCTCGGATACGTCTACTGATGCCAAGAAGTTGCCCTTTTGAATGGCTAGCAGAATTGATTTCAAGGTTTCCATTTGGAATTTCCTCGTTGCCATCCTGTTGTCGACCCACTTGAGGTCTGGGACAGCTCTAACGTCCCCATTCTTTTTGGGCACTGTGAAGAATACTGAATAAATTCCTCGAGGCCTTCCACCGAAGGAATTGGTTTTATAGCACCAATCTCCAGGAGGTGTTGGATAGCTAGCTGGATCGAAGCATGTTTCTGAGGAGACTTGTTCTTGTTGACTGTCAGGAAGCGGTCGAGGGGTAGGTGAAAAAATTCTATGATGTAACCATTCGAAATGGTGTCCAGGACCCATCTGTCCATCACTGGGACAGCTCTAACATCCCCATTCTTTTTGGGCACTGTGAAGAATACTGAATAAATTCCTCAAGGTCTTCCACCGAAGGAATTGGTTTTATAGCACCAATCTCCAGGAGGTGTTGGATAGCTAGCTGGATCGAAGCATGTTTCTGAGGAGACTTGTTCTTGTTGACTGTCAGGAAGCGGTCGAGGGGTAGGTGAACAAATTCTATGATGTAACCATTCGAAATGGGGTCCAGGACCCATCTGTCCATCACTGTTTGCTCCCATTCTTGTGCAAACAACTGGAGACGACCCCCTATGGGAGCAAATTCTCTACATTGGGCATAGTAATGCGGGGGTGCCCTTTTTGTGCCCCTGGTCGATTGGCCCTTATTGTTGTTAAAGGAGAAGGGCTTGTATCTAGGCTTCTGCTGCCACTTGGAGTGGGATGACTGGCTATAAATAGACTTAGAGTCTCTTCTGGAGTCACGAAAGGACTGGAACGTCCTTTTTCCTTTGTTGTCACAACATTTGAAAGGAAGGACCTTCTTTTTGTCTCTATCCTCCACTATATACCTGTCCAGTCCATCTCCGAATAAGAATTCACCTTTGAAGGGGACCACTGCCACCTTGGACCTGGTGGCCAGGTCCGCATCCCAATTGCGACGCCATGTGTTGTGGCACTGCAAATTGTTGTATTGCCTCTAGTGTAGCATCGGCTGCGAATGTTTGTTCCCATTCCAAAGATGTCCTTGGCCTCCTTGGGCAATTTTTTGTCTGCTTTTGACAGTTCTGGTGCCCCTGAATAAGTCGCTCTGGTGGCTAGAGATGCTGCCACTGAGACTCGGAGGGCCACCGAAGACGCTTCACAGTTCTGACATAAGGCTTGTTCGATGTTTTTGTCCTTTAAGATTCCCCTACAGAAATGCTTTACAATAATGGTACCTTCAAGAACAGAACAGCAAGGTCCTTCTTAGGCAACAGAACATACTTAACATTATCCAACAATAACACAGATCAGTTATGTCTTTAAGGGATGAAAGTACCTTGTTGATTCTAATTTTAAAAAGTACACTACCAAGTACAATACCAAAACCAGTCTACTCTTCCTGTACATCAGGGGTCCCCAACCACCGGGTCGTGGACCGGTACTGGTCCATAGCCAGCTAGCAACCGGGCCATGGAGTAAGGCAGAGCAGCCCTGGACTAAAGAAGCAGCACGGCCTCACTCCAAGGCTGCCTCCCCTTGCAGGGTCCCAGACCAGTAGAAAAGGCAGCGCTGCTGTGATCTTAGCCTACCCCTCATTTATAGACACTTTAAATGGGAGGGGGAGGCAGAAACAGCCCCAGTCTCCCCCTCATTTAAAGACCCCCATGAGGGGCAGGGATGTGGCATGGGCGGGGGGGGGAGCCTGGGGTGGCAACCCACCCCCCAGCGCCTCCCTCCCAATCCATGGAAAAATTGTCTTCCACAAAACTGGTTCCTGGTGCCAAAAAGGTTGGGGGCCACTGCTGTACATCATCTAAACTCAACTTTAATCTTATATCTCAGTAACATTTGTCTTCTTAGTTACATTAGATTAAATAAAATCCCTATGTTAAGAAGGAATGCACAGAAACCTTGTGGAAATAGAGAGAAGATCCAGATGAGATAATCCCACAGCCGCCTTCTGGTTTTACAATCTCTCCACCAATTACTTCCTGCCATTCTGTGGCCAAACTGTTTGGATTCTCAAAATCAGACATTACAGTTGAAGGAAGATGATTTTCTGGGTGACATTCATTGCCTTGGTATCCAGAATCACACCTGCAAGAAAATAAATCCCCCCATCAGGCGCACAAATGCATGTTTACGTTTGAAGAAATAAGCACACCAGCATGCCTATTAAATCTAAACATGGAATTTGTGAATATGCATAACTAGATAGATGTTGCTCGCTCCACATACTAAGAGTAGGACTTCTAGGATGGGGCATTCACTGCAAGGTCACTTCATATTGAAGCATCCACCCAACCAAGGCTCTTGCATCTGGGTTGATACTGCTGTGTATCTGGAAGCCAGAGAGGATTGACAACAGTATGCTTCAAGGTGAAATGCACTCTTGGCACAGCAGTGGTATTTCCAGAGCAGAAAGAGGGATGCATCTTGCAAGTACTGTGCAGCAAGAAGGTAATACAGACTGTACCTTTGCTAAAACACTCTAGGTAAAAGCAGCAATCATATTATGAAGAATGGAGGCAGTCTGTTCCACTATGGTTTTGTTACAGACTTCCGCTATTATTCTTACTATAAGGCTAGCCTAATCTTCACAGATCTCAGAAGCTAAGTAGGGTCAGATATGCTTAGTACTTTGATGGGCTATCACCAAGAAAGACTGGGGTTACTATGCTGAGGAAGGTCGTGGCAACCATCTCTGTTTGTCTCTTCTCTTGAAAACCCTACATGGTCACCATATGTCAGCTGTGACATGACAACACCATTATTGGCTTGATATATTTTCATCCTGCACTTTTTCTGTGGAACTCATTAACACCAGCATTGGCCCTTTAATTTACTTGTTACTATTAATTGCCACTATGGGGTCTCCTGCTACTAGCTGAGCCAGTGCACCAAGCCTTTGTGAATAGGAGAAGGAAGACCAGAATAACCTAGACATCAAGATAATTTCTTTAAATTTTGGGTTAGCTGCCTTTTGAAAACAAGTAACTGCAAGGTTCAGAATAGCAACCCAATCTGTATAACAAAAAACATGAAGTACCTGCAAATGCCATGGTTACACCAGCCATGCCCATTACACATACTTGGGCACTGTTGTCCAATGTAGATGTTGTCTAAAGCCCACTCATCTTGCACTGTGTAATAGCACTGACTCCAACGGAATCGTGTGGCGCTAGACCTTAAAAGACAATAAACATTTGTGCTGTGCCATAATTACTTTACTTGAACTATTTCTATATTGCCTTTTCAATAATTGTTTGAGTTGTTTTCCAAAAAGAAATTCATAAAATACAACAATTTGTTAAAATCAGCAGCAAAAATTAAAACATTATATTGCAAACGACCTCTAGCACAAACATCATAAAAATTACATCAACAGTGCACAATGTAAGCCTACAATTATTATTTAGAAGGCCTTGCAGCGGTTCTTGCAGCGGATAAGGGGAACGCCACAGTTATTCTCAATACAGAAGACTACCATAACAAAATTCAGGACCTTCTCAAGCCAGATACATACAGAAGACTTCGCTGCGACCCCACCACAAGAATACTTCGGAAAACAAATCTGTTCATCAAAGGCTCTTCAATACCGATTGAGGATCAACGCCTGCTCAGAAAGTCTGAAGCTCTGCCCCCCAGACTGTATGGCCTCTCTAAGATCCACAAACCCAATGTTCCTCTTCGGCCGACAGTCAATGCCATCGGCTCACCTACCTACGCCATAGCCAAACACTTGACCGGCCTTCTTCAACCCCTTGTGGGCAACACTACCTCTTACATCAGGGACTCATCACATTTTTTGGAAAAAATCAAACCCCTAAAACTCCAACCCAGCGATCTTTTAGTAAACTTCGATGTCGTCTCGTTGTTCACCATGGTTCCCGTCAAAGAAACCCTTGTTCAACTACAACACATCTTTCCTGATGACATCACTGCCCTATTCCACCACGTGCTCACCACTACCTACTTCCAATGGAACAATAACTTTTATGAACAGATCGATGGAGTTGCCATGGGAAGCCCCCTTAGCCCTGTCATTGCTAACTTTTACATGGAAACCTTTGAAGATACAGAATTAAGATCTGCCCTCCTAAAACCACGTTGCTGGCTCAGGTATGTGGATGATGTCTTTTCCATCTGGAGTCATGGAGAGGCTGCTTTGAATAACTTTCTCCTTCATCTGAATTCAGTCCATCCTCGTATCCAGTTCACCGTGGAGAAAGAAAACAATTGTCAACTTGCCTTTCTTGACGTCCTCAGCACGAGGAAAGAGGACGGAAAACTCGGCCACACTGTATTCAGGAAACCCACATACACTGACCGCTATCTAAATAAGAATTCCAATCATCATCCTCACCAAAAACGTACAGTTGTAAAAACCCTCATCCACCGAGCATCACGCATCTGTGAACCAAGCCAACTCCAGCAGGAGCTACACCACCTCAACCAGTCACTGCAGGCCAATGGATACTCTCAACAAGAAATCAGAAGAGCCCTCCATCCCAGGAGACCATCCACACCAAATCTCAAGCCACACACAAATGTAAGTACAGCCTTCCTGCCCTACATAAAATCTGTCACCGACCGCATTGGCAAAATTCTCAAACGCCACAATGTTGACACAGTCTTCAAGCCCACACAACAGATCCGCCACATGCTATGCTCTGCCAAAGATATGAGACATAAGAACATAAGAGAAGCCATGTTGGATCAGGCCAACGGCCCATCAAGTCCAACACTCTGTGTCACACAGTGGCAAAAAATTTTATATACACACATACACTGTGGCTAATAGCCACTGATGGACCTGTGCTCCATATTTTTATCTAAACCCTTCTTGAAGGTGGCTATACTTGTGGCCGCCACCACCTCCTGTGGCAGTGAATTCCACGTGTTAATCACCCTTTGGGTGAAGAAGTACTTCCTTTTATCCGTTTTAACCTGTCTGCTCAGCAATTTCATCGAATGCCCACGAGTTCTTGTATTGTGAGAAAGGGAGAAAAGTACTTCTTTCTCTACTTTCTCCATCCCATGCATTATCTTGTAAACCTCTATCATGTCACCCTGCAGTCGACGTTTCTCCAAGCTAAAGAGTCCCAAGCGTTTCAACCTTTCTTCATAGGGAAAGTGCTCCAGCCCTTTAATCATTCTAGTTGCCCTTCTCTGGACTTTCTCCAATGCTATAATATCCTTTTTGAGGTGCAGCGACCAGAACTGCACACAGTACTCCAAATGAGACCGCACCATCGATTTATACAGGGGCATTATGATACTGGCTGATTTGTTTTCAATTCCCTTCCTAATAATTCCCAGCATGGCGTTGGCCTTTTTTATTGCAAACGCACACTGTCTTGACATTTTCAGTGAGTTATCCACCACGACCCCAAGATCTCTCTCTTGGTCTGTCTCTGCCAGTTCACACCCCATCAACTTGTATTTGTAGCTGGGATTCTTGGCCCCAATGTGCATTACTTTGCACTGGGCCACATTGAACCGCATCTGCCACGTTGACGCCCACTCACCCAGCCTCAACAGATCCCTTTGGAGTTCCTCACAATCCTCTCTGGTTCTCACCACCCTGAACAATTTAGTGTCATCCGCAAACTTGGCCACTTCACTGCTCACTCCCAACTCTAAATCATTTATGAACAAGTTAAAGAGCATGGGACCCAGTACCGAGCCCTGCGGCACCCCACTGCTTACCGTCCTCCACTGCGAAGACTGCCCATTTATACTCACTCTCTGCTTCCTATTACTCAGCCAGTTTTTGATCCACAAGAGGACCTGTCCTTTTACTCTCAAGCTTTCTAAGGAGCCTTTGATGAGGAACTTTATCAAAAGCTTTCTGGAAGTCAAGGTAAACAACATCTATCGGGTCGCCTTTGTCCACATGTTTGTTCACCCCCTCAAAGAAATGTAACAGGTTAGTGAGGCAAGATCTTCCCTTGCAGAACCCATGCTGAGTCTTCCTCAATAACCCGTGTTCATCAATGTGCCTACTCATTCTGTCCTTGATAATGGTTTCTACCAACTTTCCCGGTATTGAAGTCAGACTGACTGGCCTGTAATTTCCCGGGTCTCCTCTGGAACCTTTTTTAAAGATGGGGGTGACATTTGCTACCTTCCAGTCCTCAGGTCTGATCCACTTTCAACCCCTGGAGTCTACAAAATACCCTGCTCCTGTGGTGCAGTCTACATTGGCACTACCCAACGCAGTATCAACACCCGCCTCACCGAACACAAGAGACACTGTCACTTGTTTGAGCCAGAAAAATCAGCTGTAGCTGAACATGCACTTCAAGAAGGAGACCACGTCATCCACTTTGAAAGAACAGAAGTCCTTTCTATGGTCTCACATTATCATATCTGCCTGAACAGAGAAGCTATTGAGATTTACAAACACCAGCACAACTTTAACAGAAAGGAAGAAGGCATTTCCATCCACCAATCTTGGTATCCAGCTCTGCAGAACACCCTACAGACTATAAATTGCAGAAGGTCACAGAACAACCAGCAAATTCCACAGAACAATCAGCACAGTCAACAACCATCTTCCTTATCTTCACACCCCTTCCAACCCTCCCAGCAATTAACACAGAACAATGGTCACATTCCACAGCCAGTTTCCTTATCACTACCCTTCCAGGAAGTCCCACCAAACAATGGGCACATCCACAAACCAATTGCCCTTTCACCACACCCCCTCCAGCCTAGAAATAGCAGCTCTCTAGCATCCCTGGCCTCCCTCAATGCACAGCAGCCAAGAAGGTCAGAGCGCCTGCTCCGGCTGCAACGTCACTGAGGATGTTCTCCGCAGCTGAGAACAAAATGTCTGGATGAAAAACTTTCTCCAGTAGAACACGGCACTTGAGCCCGAAAGATTCTACAAACCCTAATGATGATGCCAGCCGTGAAAACCTGAAATCTTTGATAATCAATTAGATTGAAGGACTGAAGAATTTTGCTCAGTTTAGTCAGAGGGGGTGGTTTCCCTGATGAAGTTAAGGGAGAATTTGATTTGTTCAATTTGGGATCCACAACAAAATTTAAGTCTCCTCCAACAAGTACGTTATCCTGCTGGAAGGCTTGCAATTCTTGTAATGTGTCTCTAAGAAAATCTAATTGTCCACTATTAGGAGCATAGATTGAGGCAATAGTTGTACTCACCCCATCCAATTCACCTTTGACAAATAAAAACCTACCCTTATGGTCTTTTTTTTGTTTGCTGACAAATGAAAGGAGTATGTTTAGATATCAGGATTGCTACACTCCATGCTTTGGATGAACCCGGGCCTGGAAAGATTGAGAGAACCAGCGAGATCTAAAGACATTTTGTGCTAAGGCTTTCACATGCGTTTCTTGTAGGCAGACAATGTTAAGTTTACCCTTCTCCAAATAGTTGGCAATCCGTTGACGTTTAGTGGGGTTTTGAAAACCCCTACAATTCCATGAGGCAAATTTAAGATTGTGAGACATTTCGTAACCAAGAGTTGAAAGGCTAATACACCAAAAAAATAACAATAAAATCATAGGAAACATTCAACACACCCTGCATACACCAGCATTGCAAACTTGTGCTGGCAGACAAGGCCAAAAAACAAAACGGAAAAAAACCAGAAAAACACCCCAAACTAGGGAACTGGCTTCATCAACCTCCTCACACTAAGAGGGCAAGGGAGAAATACAATCAGTACTCCCTTATAGCGAAACCAAACCAACCTACTCCCATGGGGAAAACTACAGTGTATGAACTTTAAATAGAAAGAAGGTTGACACTCCGATCATCCCCCCCCCCCACAAAAAAAATGATATATAATCAGACTCCCATATCCAACCAGACTTCTCACAGTCCAACAATAGGGAGTTTAACAGTATAAAAGTAGTATAACACAATTTTATCAAATCCAAAAACCAACAGTTCCAAATACTCCATTATTTCATGTTAACACACTTAGTGAGATAAAGGCATATAAAACTTCCAAAAATAGCTATTAATCTAATAGAATAATAAAAACACTTTATATAAGAACTCTCCCAGTAATGATAATTAACTTACTACCTCTACAACGATAGGCTACAACTGCTAATAAAAAATCACTTTTAACCATATAAAAATTTGATTGTAACCATTGGGGCATTAAACCCTGTCTAAAGATCATTTAATTCCATCATTAATTAATTGCACAGTAACTGGAGCTACAAACATATATATGTTCACAGCCCCACCCATACACACCTATATACACATACACCTACAGACACATACAAGCACCCTCACACACCTATACAAATATATACTTACTCATACTCTCTCACATATATATACATACAAATATGCATATACATACCCAAACACACACCGTCCTACATACCCAGCTGTACAATACATAAAAAGACAATCCCAGACATACAAACCAATATACATACATACTTATATACATCCACACACCTACAAATATACATAACCACATATACACCCATACATATATTTAATTTTAAAGAATAAATAACAATTCATTAAGAGCAAATAAATAAGTAAATAGATTAGAAGACCCATTTCCTCAAGTAATTTGCGAAAAAGTTAAAACCCCTAAAAAAACTATTCTATTCTCCCCCAGCAACCACCTTCAACCATACACAGTTATACACCTACACAAGTAAATCTGCCATATCCCTGTCTTCCAAACTCCTCACCTAGTCACATGCATGCCTATAAAACAAATAAAGCAAGCACCTAAAACTATAAAGCCTGCAATAATGTATGCACTTATCCTATCGCTTCAGTCAGCTAACCCACACTCAGATCGGCACAAAAACATTCACTCCTGATCAAGTATAAGACAAGTACGATGCACCACATACATACATTTCATCCAAGATCACCTAATGTATATAGAACGTTCTTTAACCCTATTAGAGTATATTGGAACATAAGCAAAGAGTGAATGCAAAACCATCAAAAAGGACCGCCAAAATGTTTCAAACAAGTCCGTTAACTGATGTCTCAGCAAAAAACTCAAAAGTACATTATTAGGAACCACGATCTGATAAACGACACATAGACGTCTTCTTAAGTAGGGGGGTCTTCCACTGGGGGGGTTGGCTTTCAGCAATTCTTCCTCTTCGGCAGGAGACATATTCAAAGAGAGAGAGTTCAGCAAGCCCCTGCCCAATTCAATATCTGAAGCTTTGTGCAGTACACCGTTTCTTAACACCAAAATGTCTGACGCAGGACTCCAGCGAAAACACACATTAGCTGCGTGTAGCTTCGTTACAAAAGGCTTCATTTCCCGCCATTTCTCCAAGATGTCCAGAGGGAGATCCAGAAGGGCCAAAATTTTTTTGCCATTATAGGACAAGGCACTATGTAACCTTGCCTCTTTTAAGACAAAATCCCTCATTTTTGGGAAAGTAAATTGCACCAAGATGTCCCTGGGTCTTCCTCTACGTGCAATCGCCATTGCACCCAGCCATTGCGCCTTGGATATCATTAGCGTGCTCCCCTCCACAATTTTTAAAGATTTCACCAGCCACTTAGTAATAAAAATCTTTTGCCAAGACCTCTCACAACCAGGGCTTTTTTTGTAGCAGGAACTCCTTGCATATTATGCCACACATCCTTGATATATCCAATCCTCCAAGAGTTTACAGTAGGCCCTGTAATAAGAGCCTTGTAAGTTCTTGGAGGATTGGCTATATCAGGGGTGCGTGACCTAATATGCAAAGGAGTTCCTGCTACAAAAAAAGCCCTTCTCACAACTAAGGGCGCATGGCATGGAACTCTGTCTCAGAGGTTCCGGCTGTGAGGACTTAGAGCAGGTGATGGGGCATTTTTTGGCAAAATCCCTGCTTTCCCAACTTTTGTCATTAAAATTTTTGATATCCATCGCATATCTGTTCTTATGAGTGATGTCAATCTGAAAAATATGTGAAATTGCTTTCATCTGTTTTCCAATTCTATAATTCCCATATATTTAAATACATTTTGGGGGATTTTTCCTCCAACACTCTTGGATCTGTCTTTTTAAAAGTCTAAAATTTTCTAAAATCGGGGGGTGGGTGGGTTGTAGTGGTGAGGGAATTACTTTAAATTGTTCTATTGTTCTGTTTCTGACCTAAATTCATCTTTTTATTCACATTTTTTTTAAAAAATGTGAAACAAGCCACTTTTCAAAAGCACAAAACACATTGCAAAATCAACAGAATATGCAACTTTAGCTTTTGTAAGTACTGTGTGAGATTTTGGCCTCCAAGACTCTGTTGTTGACTATGAAAAAGGTGTTAACATGATACAGTGAGGACCAATGTTCCCTCTAAGCTGCAGAATCTTGTGAGCAAAAATTCTACTGTGTGAGCTATTGGTAGCAAAATTGCGAGCTACTGGCATTAAAGTTGTGAGCTGCTGCATAAATTATTGTGCTCTGGGGTCATCCTTCCTGAGCTAAGACAAAAAGGGGTGAGCTGGAGGCTAAAAATCTGTGAGCTAGCTCACACTAACAGCTTAGAGGGAATACTGGTGAGGACCATGATAAAGCATATTGTGAAGTTTCGAGTAACAAAACAAATTTGGGTCTTATGTGGATGAAAAAAAATGATGCCATTTTCAGTTGTTCCAGCAGGGTAATTTTAGCACCAGTTCCCAGAATTTACAAAAAATAATCCCTCTCTTTCTCCAAAGTCAACCTTTCTCACTAGTGTTATACCTCTGTGTGATAATATCATATGAAGATTACCATATTTACAATAGTAAATGATGGCTTTATAACAACCTGAGACTGAAAATGAAAGACTTAGTGTCAGCATTCTTAGTGATAAAAATTTGTTGCCTGTGCATTTTGTGACTTCAGAAACCAAGATGGTGTGGCAATATAAGTTTTTAAAAACACGAATTACAGTAGTTTATGTGTTTCACTTAGTAACACTTACTAAATGAAGCACATAAACTACTGTAATTCGTGTTTTCGTGTGGACTGGAACAGGGTTGAAATAAAAAGATATTAAATAAGGTAAATTGAAAGCCATTAATTAGGCACAAGGGCAAGAAAACAAAAGGTCAAAGGGATTTTGAAAGTGCTTGCTAGATGTCTCTGTGAAATAATCCACCTAGATTGTGAAAGTAAGGAGAGAGAAGTTAGCAGTGTGTTCGGCAGCATAAGGCAGCAAAAGAGGAAGTTAATCCCTCACCCACTGGCTCTGCCACAACTGCCGAAAAAAGGAACTAGAAACTGGCTGGAATATCTCT